>NW_016690214.1:3524661-3605895 GCF_001604755.1 Lepidothrix coronata | reverse complement strand
ACTGGGACAGGATAAGCAGGGCCAGGACTCACAGGACCTGGTTTTTATTCCTGGCCTGCTGGATGATCATGGATAAAAACCCAACTCCTCTATTTCCCACTCCATAAAACAGGGTTGACGGTACTGGCCTTTGTAAAGCTCTATCAGACACAGATATTCTCATATCTGGAAAAGATGTAGCAGTGCTATGCCCAGCATTATTTACAGCCCTCCCCCTCTGACCACCTCCACAGACACTGGTGGGGGGGATAAGCCACCCCTGCTCGGGAACAGAGCAGGCCACGGGATGCCACAAGAGGGAGCAAAGTTGCCGGCTGGGCACGGCGGGGAGCGCTCAGTCCCGGCTGGGGACCCCCGGGCTGGGGACCCCCACCAGCCCCCGGCCTCTCATCACACCTCGAGAAGGTCAACACATGGCACTTCCATCACAGAGCACAATTCCTCCCCCCAAAAATAAAACAAGCACAAGAATGAGCCATGAAAACCAAGCAAGCAGCGAAAGCCGATCAGCATCTCCAGATTTCACAACTATGGATGTGTGTGTGTATGTATAAACATACATCTATAAAAACACATACACATCGATATAAAATCTTCCATTATCCCTGAAGGCATTTGATTGTTTTGTTAATTCCCAGGATGTAATCTGTTTTGCATTAAGTGGGATGTTAAGCATCTAATTGTCAGGTGCTGATAAGCCATGGGAAATTTTACTACAAGATAGGCATCAGCTGAACGGAGATAAAACACATCAGATGTTGAGGTGTGATTTCCAGGTGAGATCCGTGTATGTGAATTCCAGAACCCGGGGCATGCCAGGGATGGGCTGCAGGGCTGCTACAGGTGGAAATGGGCAAATGGAGGAGTTAGAGATCAAAACCTGCTATTCCCAACTGCTCCCCGTTCCCAGCTGGGCACTGACAGTTCTCATCTGGGCTGATGTTGTCATTTGGAAAAGGCCCCAAATTTCATGCATTTCACGTAAAACCTGTCATTTACACCTGCAAGTACCGAAGCATCTAAAAATACCCTCAATTACCCGTAAGTACCAGAGCAGGGACTATAAACATGTTTTTTCTGCCCCCTCTTATTTCTTCAAATGAGACCAAATGCCTTGGCCCAGCCCCTTGCTGGCCAGCCCTGCCACGTGCAGTTCATGCCCTGGTGAGTGAGGATCAGACACATCTTTGCAATTCAAACTGAGATTACTGTCAGCCCAAGTAATTGCTTGATGTTGTGATTGGCAGACACCCTCCTCCTGCCTGTGCACCTCACACCATCTCTGACACTGAGATCTTCGAGCTGGGACTCCCCTCCCCAGGGTGACTCCCAGTCCGTGCTGCCATCCATCCATCTTGTATCAGCATCCAATATTAGGATGTCACAGGCTACTCCTGGTCCATGGCTTTACTGTCAGAACCCTTTAAATGTGAGTAGGCTGTCAAGTAACTGTGTCTGGAGCAGCACAAACACAAGGGAAGGGAAGCCCGACCCTCGGCGCTGGCGCTGGGCAAGAGCTCCTCCAGCAGACACGGCGTTGCGTCAGCCGGGTCCTGCTTATCTCTGTGACCTCCCGGCGTTTGCTGCTCTCTGTCATGACTTTGGAACAGCAGAAGCAGATGCAGAGATTGGGGGTTGTGATACTGGCACTCTTTGAGCTTTTTAACCTCAAGCACTATTTGTTTTGCTTGGCACTTCCTCTCACCCGACCCCACAGAGGCCGGTCCTGCGGTTCCGAGCTTCCGACGGACACTGCAGGGGACTGTGAGCCTGTCCCTAATCCACCTCTCTGCAGGTACCATCACTGTGATGCCACCTGCATCAGCTTCTGCAGAGGCAGCAACTGCTGTTGATGGACTCACAAACAGCCCTTCCAGAGCATCCAAAACAAGCGCTGAGCACATCCGCCGTTGTTCTGAACCGCGACAGCACAGAGGAGACACCCACAAAAAGATAACCAACTTCAGGTTCTGAAATTTCCTCATTATACACTGTTGAAAGGCAACTTGCAACAAGTTCACTCCCAGTTCTTTTAAGAAACTGCTTCTTTCCCTTTCTCTTTCCCTTGCTGTCACAGAAGGTGGGAGAGGAAGCCAAGGCGGAAACATTGTAAAATTCCTACATATTTTAGGGACAAAAACCAGCTGTCATTTCAGAAAGTATTTTCAAGAAACATTCCCTTCCCCAGCTGTCAGGCAGTTCTGTCCTGCGCAGCGCTGCTGCAGACAAGGTAATGACACCAGTGGGTATTGTACTGTACATCAAACCAAGGTTGTATTCCCAGCTGAATCAGAGCTGCTGCTCACAGGGCTCTGACAGTCCTGCCTGGCACTGGGGCTGGTGACTCAGCAGCTGCTGGTGACTCAGCACTCACGGAAATCGATGGAAGCGCCTCCAGAACATTTTCTAAGAGCTGACTCAGGCTGCATTTTAGCCTGGTAAGTGAAACACGCTTCTGACAACTTCACTTTGTAGCTTCAAGTCATTCTCTGTATCTGCTCTGAACCAGCTTCAACCATCTTTTCACAAAGACAGCATTTCCCCACTGGCTTCTTGACCCGAAATGGGTTGAATTTCAACACTTGGAGCAATTTGTGCTCAAATCTTCTATGTGTTTCTTGCAGTGACTGCAGGGATCCGAGAGACTTTTGACATGAAACCCTTCGGCTTCAAATCAGCATTTACAAACACAACTCCTTTTTTTTTCTCTTCCTCTTTATCTCTTTCTTTCCCCCCCTCAAGGTGGAATGTACATTCTTTGGGTCAGAAAGCACTATCTACTCCCATTAGGACTCCTAGTACATTGTTATTAAACAATGTGGTGGAGATGCACCTCTGCCTCTCAGACACTTGCCAATTTTCTTTAGGATGAAATTCTTAGTGGTAAAAGAAGCTTGTTAAAAAATGTGAGGGGGAGGGAGGGAAAATATTCAGTCGCTTTGTAAATAATTTTTCTTTGCTCCTGATATTTTTGGCTGCCTGGCTTCATCCCAGCTCTGTATCACTTCCCCATGTACCACCCACAGGAACCCCACGAGCTCAACACTGAGTTATCCCAAGCCAGTTCTGGAGACCCCACAGTCAGAGGGCAAAGCCCTACCACAGCCACGGGCTCCTGAAAGCCACATATGATACCTGAAGAAACATCCTCCTGAGTTACTGACCCCCTTTGGGTCTGAATGGGCATCACTGAGGACCTGGCAATGGCTTTTGTAGTGCCAGGGAGGGGTGGCAGCAGCCCGAGGTGGGAATGCCTCTCTTCTGGCATTTAAATCAGCCAGGCCCAGCCTGCGTGTGCTGGGCAGCCCCTCAGGCAGATGCCAGCCCTGCACTCCGTGCCAATGCTGGGCACTTGGTGTGGATGTGAGAAAACCACAGCACACCCACACTCAAAGTCACAGGCTCCCAGCCCAGCTGAGTCAACTCAGCCCCTTATTTTTGCAGAGAAGATCCACAGAATCTGCTGGAGCTTATCACGTGTGTTTGGGGCAGGGAGTGGCTCCTTGGCTTCAAAGAGCAGATAAGGCCATCAAAGCGATTGCCATCTTCAAACACTGCCTCTCACTCACTAGATCTAAGCACCACCTGAGTTCAGACTCCAGCCTCTCCCTTCAGGAGCCACCAGGATGTGTTTGCTGCATTCCCTGCCTTTACTGCTTCCCACCGCTGTCAGCTCGCAGAGTCAGCACAGGATGGGGAGAAGAGTCATTCCTGCTCTCTGCTTGTGCATCAGCAACACCTGAGTCAGAAACTTTGCCCTGAGATGCAACTGTTGTACCTACACCTTGTAACACACGGAGCTGGGGAGCAGGAGCCTGGGGAGGACTGAGAGCAGGGATCGCTTCCCCAGCCTTCTGCTCCCTGAGGACATCACACGTTTGGGAAGTGAAGGAGTTGTGTTAGGACACGCTGTGGGTCAAAGTGGCAAAGACAGACACCTGGGATGGAGATGGGTCCACTCCAACAGCACAAATGGAAGAAAAAGCAGGCAGGCAGGATGACAAGTTCCCCACCCTGGTGAGAACAGCAGAAGGGAGGCACCACCCTCAGGGGCAGAGGGGATGCCAGAGGGGAGGCAGAAGTAGATGAAAACAAAGCAACCCTTTTTGGTTGGCTCAGGGGCAGGAGTAGGGACAAGACAGTCTTCTGGCAAGGGCTGTTTCTCCCAACACCACCTCAGGAGGACTCAGATGGAAAGAATTTCACTTGCGGGCAGGAGGGCAAGTCAGATACAGTATCTAAGCACACTACCCCACCCTTCCCTAGGCTCGTCCTCCGTTTTCATATGCAGTGTGCAAATCTGGAATGCATTCATAAATAAATGTCAAATTCTCAGATGTATTGTCAGCCTCAAAGAAAATGAGCAGACCTAATTAAAAATCCCACTGTTCCCTTGACTCATGACCTGAGTCACATCTCTAGCCTTCCTGCTGCTTCTGTCTTTAACACACATGAACTGAAATACGATCAACACTTATCAGCTTCAAGAAGTCAGCAAGATGATACTCCAGTGTCTGAGAAAGTCACCCATAAGCTGTAGCAACAAGATTCCTCAGGCTTTCTGAGGGATCCCTGTGCCACAGGCTCATGTGATAACAACAGGCACATTACCTTTTACTGAACCCACAAGGTGCCACGAGTCCACTCCCATGCTCCCTATCCAATGATGATACATTTTGCTGCATTTCCAATATTTTGCTCCATCAGGTGACAGCACAGACCCATTGGGCTCCAGATGTCCATTGCTACAACTGTCCTCACAGGGGGGTGAAACATTCAGCCCTTTAAGAAAGCCCATTTGTTCCATATTTGTTCCTCTACCCCTGACCTGCGGGAATGCAACACTCCCACCTGGCACTTGGCTTTAAAAGGAAGCCAGTGCTGACCAACACAGCCATTCCCATGGCTGGTGATGTCCCATTCCTGCCTGGCTTCAAAGAGGTGGCTGCGGGCAGGACTCGGTGGGACAGGGCAGGTTGGGCTGCGCTCGCCGGCGCCGCCGGCTCTGCCTCCTCCTGGGCAGCCGGGCAGGCCCTGTCCCAGCGTGAGGCCCCAGCAAGCAGCTCCTCTGCCTCCCAGCACTGCCTGTGCTGTTTGTGCATTTCCAACGAGGATAAAAGACGCTCCTGAATCCCACAACTGACAACAAAACCCACAGCAGGCACCCAGCCCTCGCACACCGAGGACGTACCTGCCAGTGCTATCCTGTGAGAAGGCTTCACCCAAACCACAACAAAGTCCACAATTTCCACGGGCTTTGGCTGAGGTCTGCTTAAAAACCCTTCCTTTTCCAGGACAAACCCAGTCCAGACCCATTTTGGCTTGTCACAGAGCCAGGGGCAAACATCCAATGATTTCAGTAGTAGGTGTGTTTCAGTGAAACTTAGCACAAACAGGGAAAACTGGAAGACTCCAGACATCCCCACCTGTCCAGAACAAAACCAACCCTCCGGCTGGTGAATTCAGCTGCTGGTCAGGCACACTGTGAGGGGTTCAGCAGCAGAGCAGCACCCTGCCCAGCACACCAGGCAGACACACAGCCTGGATGACCCACCAGGCTCTTTCTCAGCCATATTTTCCTATTATTAGAGACTTCCACCATTTTACTGGTTCTTATTTCTACTAACAAGGTTTTTCATCAAGACCTGCCACTAGAGAACAGTGGCACACTTACACCTGATGACACACACACAGAAACCAAAGAGAACGGGCCAGCTGTGCTGATACTGCTCATTTTCCAACAGTGGCAGAGGACGTGTAAGAGCAGGCAGGATCCACCTGAGTAATTTTGCAAACCAGGCCGTCAAGCTCCAGTGCCAGGAAATGTACCTGTTGCAAAATGCAGCCTGAACACCACGCCGTGGTAACATCTGCTCTGCCTCCTCCTGACCAGCTTTAATACAAACTTGGCTCAAACGCAAACAGCTTTTGGTAGCAAAGTGAAAAACCTCTATTCAAACACTGTGGCCAGACTGTGACACCAATGTCCCCATTTCCCAGAGAGGTTTTTGCCTTCTCACCTGTTCTCCCAGACACAGGCCCACCCAATAATGCTGCCTCGTTTAAGGCTCACTGAAGGAAAGTAGGAATTTTCTGATCACCTTCAGGGACAGCACTCACTGCACTCGTTTGCTTTTTTGCATTGCATGATTTTACCTAAACCAAGCCTAAGCTCAGACAACCATCTCTGCTTCGTACAGCATGTGAGCATGAGCTTCCGTCCCAGGATTTAGGAATGGAGTTGTCTGATGCCAGAACTGAGCATCCATTTTGTTCATTATCCATGGCCCTGAGGTGCTGGAGCTGCCTTTGGAGCTCCACAACCCAGCTTTTGACATGCAGAATTGCCAGCCCTTGTTGGCAACCACAGCATTCCCCCTCCACTATGGGAATGCATTATTAATTGTGGACTTTGGATACTAGTGGATGTCCTTACAGTTTCCAGACTCTCACAGTTGGGAAAGCAGGGCCCATAAAAGGACTCAGTGGGGCTATTTGCTGCTTAGAAAACAGAGAAAATAAAAATTCAGCAATTTAGTCCACTTCAGACCTAACAAAGACTGAAGACCAGGCTCTCAGCTCAGCTCGCCCGGAACACACGCCGAAAAGTTAATGGAATTCCTTCAGACGTTCCCCAGCACGGCTGAGATCAGACGCTGGCCCGCACTGTCTGGGGCTGGAGATATTCTGAGCCAGACTCCTCACCCTGAGCCTTGGGAACATTTTCATAATGGAACACGATGTTTGCAAGAACTAGTCCAAAGGTGGCTCCTCTGTCTGTAAATATGTCGAGAGCGGGTTGGCAAGGCGACTTCCCTGTCCCTGGAATGTGCAGGAAATAGCTGTGACTGTACTTACCCCTAAACCAAACAGCTCCGTTCCCACCCCCAGCACGGCCCCCGCCGTGTCGCGCCCGCGGCAGCGCCGATGAGGGGCCGTGACACCCCGAGTGCCCCGGGAACGGCTCTGGAGCTCGGCCCCAGCGTCTCCCTGCGAGCTCATTAAGGGATGGCAGGGATGGCTGTTCCCTCGGCCCGGCTGTGGTCACCCAGCAGAACGGCAGCGCACTGGAAGCACTTCCCAGCCCTGCAGCCACGTGTAACGTCGCAGTCAACGCAAACCTTCGCTTGGGTTGCCAGCGTTGCCGCACAAATCAGCACGCCGGGCTTGGCAGGGCTTCAGCCAGATCTGGCACGGGCTCCGAGCCAGTTCGTCCCACGGTCGTTAAGAAAAACAAATCTGGATCGTGGACGTGCTTCGGAGCACTCACGTTTGTGTTTCGGTTTTGGGAAAAAAAAAAATAAAATAAAATCAAAATTTTACTTGGGTGCAAACCCTGAAGGGCTTTGACTCCTCCAGGTTCGTGCTGTTCTATTTGATCACAACTTGCCTCTCAATCTGACGTAAGAGATGACTAAAGGAGGTGAGATAAGGGTATTTTTTGCCATGTAATTAGCACAAAAATCTCACTCATGCAAATTAAAAGCATTTCTAGCAGGGTTACTGATTTTGCTAAATTCTGTGTCCGAACCTTTATTTTAATCATCTTGTTTAAAAATAGTTCATCAACTGTTGGCAATACTCTGCTCTCCATTAAGAAAAAATAAGCAAGAAAGAACATAATTTGGTTTTAACTCTGACATAATTTACTACTTTACATCCACTGAGGACAAATGTTATTTTTTGACTTGTGGTTTGGTTTTTTTCCAAAAATATTACTATCTATCTGTGAAAAGCTATAACTGTCTTAAATTTGGGTTATTTTATTGTAAGGAAAGAGGCACTGGAAATTTATTCGTTACATTTTGCAATGCCAGATAAAAGAAAATAAGTTAAATATCTGACAGTACTGTTTTGTAAGGGATTTTAAGGGAAATCAAAACTGTATCAAAGCTATGTTCAGTAATACAGCATATTTACAGTGAGCAATTTATCATTATCCCATTAAAGTGGGCTAATTATGATAGTCAAAAAGTAGGTTTAATTTCATTTAGAGTCTGATTAATTCCAGTAGTGAGGACTGCACGCTATTCAAATCACAGATATTTCATTTAACATAATATTTCACTTTGTACACAGCCAGCCAGTGACAGCCCTACACAGAGCAGGGAACTCAGAGCAGAGAACAGTTGCAGCCTCAGGATTTCTCCTTAAAATACCGAACAATGTGGTTCCTAACCTTTGGGAAACAGAAATTTTATACTTTAGATGCTTAAAATAAACTGGCTCTAAACTGTGCCCACCTCAGACGAGCATCCTCCTTTGCAGGGATGGGGCTGAGGGTTTGCTGATCCCCTGTGCTCTGGAGCTCTGCAGAGCCCACTGCGAATCCTAATCCAGCTTCATGGCAGCACAAACCACAGTGAAACACGGCAGAGAAGCAGAGACTGTGAGGAAGAAGATGACAATCTGGGAAAGCAGGGAGGATGCCAGCCCACAATCAAAGCCAGGGTCACAAAATCTGAGAAGCACCAAACATCAAAGTTCAGCCATCAGAAGTCCGTGTCACTGCGGCTTTCAGGAATTCGTGAGAGCACGTGCTGGGGAGGGAGGGAGAGCTCAGCTAAAACACAAGGGGTTTCAGAAAAAGTTATTTTAAGCATGTGTTCTGTGAAAAAAAAGGAGCATGACTGGAAATCATGTCGTCAGTACGAAAACAAGAAAGCCATGTTCGATGGAATACCAGACAGCGCGGTGCTTGTGTGAACCCCGTCAGGAGCATTTGTCACAAAATATCCCCCAATACCCAATAATTTGGACATATATCATCTCCTTGAAACGACGCTAGGCCAGAAGTATAAAAAAGCAGTTGCCTAAAATAGGGTTTTGTGCACAGCATTACAAGAAAAGAAGGAATGTGACGGGCCTGTGCCCTGCCCGTATGGGAAGGGACCAGAGACGTCTCCTCTGCTGTCACACCCCCACCATATTACACAGTCTCCTTTTTAGCTCAGTCAAGCTCTACCTTAATAATAATTAACACATTTCTGCCACCTCCCCTTTTGCTGAAGGTGGCTCCAGAACCCCTCTGTTCTGTACTTGGAGACTGTCCTCTAGTTTCCAACTTAAATTCATCCCTGGCCAGCTTATAAATACTTGTCCTCTGGCCAGAACTGGGGTTCAAGCTGATTCAAACCCATTGAAATTAATGAGGTTTTTTCCCCATTGACTTCAACAAGCCTTGAATTAAGGCCCTGTGTGTGGACAAAAAGGTTTAGGGCAGTTTTTGTAAAAGGAGAGTTTTATCCTGTTGATCTTGGCCCCTCTCCTCAGCCTGCTGTGAACTGTCTGCCTTATTTTAATGCCGTATTCTCATCCCGCTCTGGTGCAAAACTCCTATTGAAATCCAGGACGGTCTTGCCAAGTCGTTATTAATTACTGTGGTTCTCGAGGCTCAGTCCTGCAAACTGATCTGCATGAGCTCAGAGCTTTCTCTTCAAGGATCTGCTTTCAGGGTCTGGGCTGCAGGGCTGCAAAGCCGAGCACCAAAGGGACGGATCCGCTGTCGCCGAGCTCCGCCTGCCACCCCGGTGCCACCGCGGCCCCGAGGAGCTCGCAAACCCGGCACTGCTGTTTGCCTTGGAAGGCAGGGAGGGGGCCAGCAGGGAAACAGCCCTGTGCAGGCAGCCTTGCCTTGAAACAGAGCTTTCCAGGCCAAAATAACCAGCCTTTTTGCTTGCTGGAGTTTAAGCACAGCTCAGCTGTGCTGGAGGAGGGCACAGCCGAGCTCGGCTTCGGCCCAAGGGAAGAAAGCTGGGGTTTGAGGAAGCAAAAACTGCTGTGGAATCTGACTTCTGTGGCTGGAGCACAGAATATTCCTTATCCTAAGAAACGGCAAGATGTCACACAGGATGCACATGAGGTCAGGAGTGTATTGATATGTGGGCAATTTATTGTATTTCCAGCAGTGGGAAATCCTTCTTTTATTACAAAATAGGTTATGGACTAGCTTGCCCTGCCCTCATTACTGAACCTAGTACTTAATGGTGCCAGGACTGCACTGAAAGCAAGTTTTGGGTATATTTGTGTTTTTCATTTTAGCTGAATGGTGAAAAAACCTGGGGAAAACTGCTTTGCAGTGGACACAGAAAAATCTCAACTAGTTATTTAAAAAAGTTATGAGCTCTTCAATTAGACCACAGGCATTTATAAGGCAAGCAGGTCAGGATGTACTTTACTCCCTGAACCTGAAATGTTCAAATAGTTATGTGAGGTATTTACATTGAGTTATGTAGGATGAGTTTAGATCTCCCTACTCTGGCCAGTCATAGGCCTGTAAAAATAAATAAGAACCTAAAAAAGAGTGACATCAGCCATAACTGCTTCTTCTGCTCCAGATCTGGCAGGTAAAAATCAGCAAGAAACCAAGTGCATTATGCTGCCTGGGCTCTGTGCCCATTTCCCATCATGTAGGGAGCCAGGCCAAATCCTTGACACAATAGCAATTTTTGCTCAATGCCAACTATTCCCAGCCTGGCAGTGCGAACGCGGAGCCGTCTCCTGAGGTCATGGAACTGTAATGGCATCCAAACTGCAAGGAACATCCATCCCTGCCTCAGGAGGAGAAATGGCTGGTGCATGTGAGACTGTTTCCACTGGACTCAAACACAAGCTGTCAGAAGATGAGTTACAGTGACAACAGACCCCTCATGGAGTCACCCCTCACGCCAGGTCAGGTGTAACACGTGGAGCAGGGGCCTCCAGAAAGCCTGGAAAACAAGTGGGTCAGAAGTGCTGACCACTCCAGTAGCAGGTATCTGTGTGAGCTGTGACACAGCAGCTGTCAGTCATGGTAAGTGCAAGGGACATCTACTCAGGTGTGCTCCACCCAGTCAGTGCCATGATAACAAAAGCACTCCATCCTTCCCTGGGGACAGGGACATCTGACAGCAGCACAGTGAAGAGTTCAGCTGCCACACTGCTGCTCACTGCAAGCACAGAGGGCTTCTCCTCACCCTTATGGTTGATCATCATGTCCTCTAAACTGAACAGTGGGTGGAATGACACTGGCTTAGTGAGATAAACCTACTGAGATGGACAAGCTAAAAGAACAAAATGATGTATGTGCCGCTAACCAGCACGACCGGCACGCGTTCGGTCTGGAGAGGGAGACCCTTGTCTTCGTGCTGGAGAGTCACAGCAAGAGACATCAGCCTGCTCAGTGGGGAAGATGCCAAGTTCTTTCTAAGTAATTCAAAGTGTCCATAAAGGTCATTGGGGCAGGAGTTAGAGTGTCCTCAGAGGTGAATGGATGTGCTGGAGTACTTGGAAAGGCAAAAGGCAACACTGCTGAGCACCTGTGTCCACAACACATGTGGGCACATGTTGGTAGTAGTAACTATGGGTATTGTCACCTCAAACCATGGGACATCCCTCCTCCACCTGCCTCCAGCCTCCCCACAGCTCATCACTGACTGACACCAACAGTGTTTTTACCCAAAAAGTGGTTAAGAGGCTCCATTCCACCACAAGGCAGAGAATCCCCAGCTGGACAGTGCAGCTGTGATTTTTGGGAGTGTTGATCCTACTTTATTGTTGGTTCTCACTTCTCATACACATTATAAACACCATTTTAAGCAACAATTAAATATGGTAACTAACAACAGGCCACAGAGCCAGCAGCACAAAGCACTCTGATCCACATCCCTCTGGATGGCAGCATCTGTACAGACTGGACAGAGGAGAAAACAGGTTCTTCTCCATGTGTCCTGGCCCTGGCAGCAGCAGTTTGGATGATTTCTGAAATCCCACTGCCTAGCATCAAACTGGCAAGAGAAGAAATATCCCCATCACCCTCTCTTCCTAAGGGATGGAATGTATATTCATCTGCAATCAGGAGAGAGATGAAAGAAGAGTTCTTGGAGCTTTACGGAAAGTAGATTGAAAATCATCCAACTATTTAAAAATTACTTTTAGGAAAATTCCCAGTGATGAGCCTGTGCATGGGCAGAGAGCTCTTGCTGCCCAGGGAGGTGTGTGTGCTGCCCAGCACAGCACAGGGACCCCCTGGTGCTCAGCCCCCCTCACACGTGGGCAGTGTGATGCTCCTCAGCTCCATGGGCAGCTTCACCAGCACCAAAACAAATGCCAAAAGCATGGGGTAACCAAGCTAAGTGACCATTCAGTGCTTGTGACGTGATCCAGGGCAGCCCAGCCCACAGACATAGAGGGGTAAGAGCCTTCACACAGGGGAACAACAAGGTGGTACCTGCAGCAAGAGCTGGTTCATGTGTCAACAATCTGCATCCACACACGACTCACAGAGGTTCTTCCCAAAGATCAGGCAACAGTATTACACTCCATAGCAAAACCATCTCCCCCTGACCAAGTGGAGCACTCCAGAGGGCAAACTCATCAGTGCAGAGCAGACGGTGGTCCCGGCAGGCGTGAGCAAGGTCAGCCCACGCTGAGAGACCATACCCTGTCCACACAGCAGAAAGGAGCAGCCAGGCTGCTCACATCTCCTGCTTCCAGGGCACAGCACCCACAAGGTGCTCCTCTGCCCCTGGTGAGGAATCTCCCACCCTCCACTCTTCTTGCTCAGCTGAGTTAGATGGGAAAGGATTCCCAACACCAAGTAAGCCTTAGGCAGACAGCCAGGCTTCCAAGCCCCTTGCCGGAGGGGAGACCGTGCTTCTGCTTTTCTAAGTTCTCTGTGATCTTTCATTTGCAAAGCTTCTAGAGGCCTTTTACTCCCACTGCACATTAGCAATTCATTGAGTGGTTCCTACAGGTCTGAAAGGGAACAGACAAACTTTTAACATATGGAGACATGGAGTGGAAGAATTTCAGAAGCTTCCCCAAGAGACCATCACTAAGCCCAGAGCAACAGGGTCAACAGCCTGCTGCACCCTCCCAAAAACAGCACAGCCAGAGGGAGCCAAGATGGTCACAGAGAAAAAAGGCTGGCATCTCCCAAGGAAGAAGAGCTGTGCATCTTCCAAAGCTCCCCAGACATCTCCTGTGACCTCAGGTAAGTCACTTCTCTTTCCCAGTTTCCCTCTCTGTAAAGTGGTGATAAAACTTCACAGGAGACTCAATTCATTAATTCTGAAAGCATTCAAATACAACAGCAAAGACTCTCTGTAAATAAGCAAAACCACAAACAAACTAGTACTTGTAGGGGAGGAGAAATCACGGGTGGGGCTGAGAACATCCAGAATTTGCAGCCTCCCTCCTGCAGTTTCCTGGAAAAAGGCTGTTCTGATACATGCACTGTTCTTGTAATATGAATTTTGCTCACTGGTCTAATATTATTATTTCTAAATTTACTGATACTGGATACAAAACCATCTGTATTCCTGAAAACCTGCAAGTTTACAAGCTCTCACACATACAAACAGAAGCCATTTCAAACACCGTGCTGTATTTAAAAGGCTGCTTTGAAAATCCGGCTCTTAGAATCACCTTTGGTTGCTAAATAAACTCCTCTGGAGTAACCACAGCCCACACAAAAATAGTTACAAAACAGTTTCATGGCTTCGAGTGGAAATGGGTGTTGGTAAGGAGCACACTCAATTTTTCCTCATTTAAGTTGAAATGTAAAAAAAATACAATATAAGCTCTGTAAGCAGATTCTTCATGGTAAACAAATATGCTAGAAAATGCTAAGTGATCGTTTTTAGAACATTTATTTTTGGCAGGATAAACACTTTCAGACCCTAAGCAACTTCTCTGTGTGTACAGAATCTCCAACTGTGAAAAGAAAACAAATAGCAGAGTTTCATTTGTTATAATCAAGATTTTTTTTCATGACTGTTTAGAAAAAAGCTGGATCACATTTGGAGTGGCTTGGAAATTCATTGTTTAGGCATTAGTCTCCACTGGTAAACATCCTACAATATGTGTATAATACAGCAACTATTTTTGTACTTCAAAGTCTTCCCTCATAATTTGGGAAGGTGCAGGATAAAAACAACCTCTTCTTTTCCCTTCCAGAGAAAGATGGTTTCACTGCTCAGCTTTACCCAGCTGAGATCCCTCACTGTCCTACACCAGACTCCATCTCCTCACGTAAAAATCAGCCCCAAACACCAGACAGCAAATTGCACTTGAGAAATCCAACTCTCTGCAGAAACAGGAGTATAACGGGGGGGACTGTACAGCCCAGGAGCTTTGTTGTCCCCCCACTCCTCTGGGTACAGGGGTTTTTTTAAATACAGGAACTCACTGTTGACTCTTCAGGATTGAATATCCTGCAGATGAGGAAATGTGGAACAACAAGGACAGACACTCAGCTGGTACAAAAAATCACCTCTGCATGGCCAGCCCCGGCTCAGCCCCAGCCACCATCGCTCCCTGCTCAGAGGAGGCGACTTCTGTCACCTCAGAGGGACAGAAAGTTCAGGAGCAGGAGTTGAAAAATCGATCTTCTCATTTTGAGCAGCCTGGTGGAAGCAGCCTGGCTGCTCAACACTTCCAAAGGCACCCGGCTGAGCTGTCCCACACTGAGTGTCCAAGGAATGAACAGCCAATATTAGTCAACGCTCTGGGAAACGCCGGCTTGCCAAGGTCACGTAAGTCTGTGGCAGGAGAAGTAACAGGATCATCTGGCTCTTCTCCTGTTTCTCAGCCACAAAACTTTCTTCCTCCCCTAACAATTACATATGTGGGTTTCCTTAACAGTTTCTTTTTACATTCCTGTTTAAACACCACAGGGAAAAGGAAGGGGAGACTTGATGTGGAAAATTAGTTTTGGAAATGTTGAGCAGTGTGGATTTGCCAACTTCTGTTCCTCCAGTCAGTTGGTCGCAGACGCTCTGAGCTCTCACCGAAATGCTATTTTTAGGCTGTACGTCAGATTTCACTGCTGAGACCGACGGGATTTTTAGAAAAATCTCAGGCTTTTTCCCTGAGAATTAAACAAGAAAAACAACATGGAAATTCTGCTTCCCCCTTTGTGCTGCCAAGGCTCCCCTGCTGCTACTTCAGGGCAAAGCTCCAAAGGGACCCGGCCACACAGGAGCAGCTTTTCCAGCAAGCACCAGGAGATTCCCAGCACGAGGGAGATGTGCAGGAGATTCCCAGCACGAGGGAGATGTGCAGGAGATTCCCAGTACGAGGGAGATGTGCAGGAGCTTCCCATCATGAGGGAGATGTGCAGGTCTTTTACGTCTAATGAGACACGTGGAGTCTGAAACGTTCTGAGATGCTCTGCAGCAAAACCAGGCCCAGACACAGAGCGGGGCTTCTGAAAACGCAGCTTTCTAACAAAGCCCTTCAGCTGGAGTGGAGCTGCTGGGCAGCTCCTCGAGGCAGAGGCAGCTCCCACTGCTGCCCCCAGCCCAGCTCGGGCACCTCAGCTCCCTGGCTCTCCACCACCACTTCTTCCCACCGCTCAGTGGTATCCCAGAGCTGCAGCCTTGGCATGAGAAGCCAGGAATGCAGGGGTGGCACCTTTAGCTACAGAGGAAGACCAGCAGAGCCTGGAGGCAGCAAGAGCCGTCTCCGTTGCATTATTTGCTGAGCACTTGTCATGCTGTTGGACATGCACATTAAGAAATTATAGTTTCTACACGGTTATTTCCTGGACCTGACAGGTGTCTAAAGGCAGTTTCCAGCTCTGCTTGACATCCAAATGTAAGGAACTTAAAGTAGGTTCATATTTTGGGGTTTTCCTTAAAGAGGGACTGTACCTAAGATCTTTGCTATGGCCACACACACTGACAGCCCGTGCTGACAGTGGGGCTGCAGGGAGGATGTCCCATCCACACACAAACCAAGGGAATACTGCTGCAGAAGACTTGCTATTGCAGTGCTGCAGAGCATTTTTATTCAATACCCACATGGATATTTGAGACTGCCTGATGATGAGGCAGATTGTTTTGAATATTCCAGCGTCATTTGCTCCTGAGAGGCTTTGGACAAGTAATTCAGCCAGATTTCACTCTGCAGATCAGTGTGTCTCGATATTTGACCACACAATCCTACGGAGAAAACGTGGTGTCACTGTGCTTGCTGAGGGTGGTGAGTTCACACAGGTGGAACCGAGTGCAGGATTTACCTCCCAAGGGTTTTTTGCTGCTTCCTGAACCTGACAAGATTAATTTAGTGATTTGGAAATCTGTTGCCAAGCCCAAGTCCCCAGAAGACTGCATAGCAATAGGAAGATTAAAAGCAGATGGTTCAGCAACCAAGGTTTTCTAGTTAAACTTTTAACAGACTTAAAATTCTTGGGCTTCATATCATCATCTTCATTCTTTCCTTCAGTTCAGTGTGTGTTAGTATCTTTGGAGCATTTCCTTAGGACAACAAGCCAAACACATCATGCTAATAAAATGACCTCAAAAAATACACCTTTATGATAGGCTTAATAAGAGGTTAAGGAAATGTTGACTCTCACTCAACCAGAGCTTTGTGCAATCAGACCATCTCCACGTGGTGGTTAATTCCCACAAAAGGATGCTGGAATGTAAAACTTGAAGAGAGAACATTTCCAGGAGGGGCCTTTGCAGCAGAGCCTGTTAAACACAATTTAAACACTGCTGCAGTTGACAAAGAGCCTCCTCCATGAAGGTGAGGCATTTGCAAAGGGTTAAGGGTGGCTCCTGGGAGCAGATGGCCCCAATGCTCCTGAGTTCCTGTTCCCATTGGAACCACTGGACCCCTCTGCCTCCAGTGCTAATCCTGAGCACTCATGAGTAAGACAGAAAAACAGGCACATCCAAGAAGAATGTGCCTGCCTGAATCGTAGTGACTTACTCCAAACTCTCAATTAACACCAGAAATGAAGGGAGGACAAGTGTCTCCCATTTGCCTACTAGAAATCTTCCCTCTCTGCAGAAGTGGCAGCTAAAACAATCCCCTGGATTTTCCACATGAGGTCCAACAAACACCAAATACAAATCAGATACACAGAAACTCTCCACTGGGCATTTTTTCCTCTGCAGTATCTGAGAAAACATCTCTATAACACAAGGCTGGGATCAGAACTGACTTTATAACCCCTTCATGCAGACTCTGAATGCTGATGCTGAGCTACCAAGGACATGATGGCCCTTTCTTCACATCACCTGCACTGAACAGCCTCAGGGTTTGCTTTCCAGAGGTCGTTTTGGTTAACCCTCACAAAGGCACTCAGGGTGGGGACACCAAGCAGCAACTGTTTCTCTCCTCTGTGTGTGACAAAAAAGAGCCTTGGATTAACAGCCTTGCCCTGTGACACCAGGGCAGCCTTTCACAGTCCCAGCCTTGGGGTCCCCAAGGCCTTGCAGAGATGGGTTCACATTGCCCAGGTTGGACCCATGTCAGCACACTGCCCGCTTCAGAACGAAGCAGAAGTATCTGCAGCCCCTGACACTGTAGCCTTCATCCAGGGAGCACAGCTGGCCTGATTCTCCCCACCCCTGAAAACAGACTTGCAGGAGTGTTTCAGATTCCCCCACATTTCTGGGTGCCCCCCCGTCATGCTGCTCCACACACTGCAGCCAGTCCCACTTTACCCTCTCAAAATATCCCTTTGAAGGCAGAGTTAGTTGCAAGGACAAAAAAAAAAAAAAGCTGCACCTGCAAAAGCTGAGGAGGTCTGCTTTGAAAAACCAAACCCCAAAAATACATTCGGACACATGAATAGAGCGGCCAAACCTCAAGTTAAATCTTCCATATGAAGTGTAAGGAATCAAATAACCATCCAGAAAATATGTCTGCAGAATAACTTGGCTCGTAACATTTTCATTTGGGTTAAATTAAAATAATTGTAAATCTTCAGTGCACAGCACGAGAGCCCCACTCTGTGTAACACTGTACATGTCCCACGAAGCTTTAAACTCAGCTCAGTCCTGCAGAAATCCTCTGCAAACCAGACTGAGTCACCTTTCCTTGGGCAACCAGTCACACACAACAGCAAGAAAGCAGAACAGGCTCTGTGAGTGAACTTTCTCTGTTGTGTTTAACCAGAGCTAAAAGAGGCAGGGGAACAGGAGGGGCAGAACAAACATTCCTTGGAACGAAGTGGAAAAGTATCATTGCACACTGATCTCTGGGAGCTGCGTTAAGCCTCAGCTGTGCATCAATCAGAAACCAGTGCCAAGCTGACTATCTCACACACAAACATGGTTTATCTAATGATCCATTAGTAATGATTTCCAAGTTGTGACTTCCTGGGCATCCTGGAGGTTTAAGGGAAGAAGGTATTTGGCCTCCGAGGCTCCTCACGCACAGAACTGAGCCCTGTTGGCTGCAACTCGGTTCTGTGGGCAGCAAGAAACTTTGGACATCATTTACTAGGCTTTTTGCTAGACAGAGAGGATCAAGAAAAGCAAAGGAGGTGAAAAAAAATCACCTCCATTCACAACCCTGTTAAATCACTGCTCAGCACTACAGGTGAGATTTTCATAACATCAGAAAGTTCAGTCCCAGCGGAGTGGGAATTTGCAGCACAACATATGTGCAGCAGCCTCTGAGAACCATGCTAATTCCTGATGCTCCTCCCCTCATTTTGGATCATTTTGCCTCCACCATCCTGTCTTGACAATCCTGAGGGAATTCACAGAACTGGTGTGAGCACAGCACGGGAAGAAGGGTTTTTACAGTCCTTTTGAAACACAGGGATATTCCCTGCTTCACTCCTGAGCATCAGCCTGAGCTCTCCTGAAACCCCTCAACTCCTCCTTTCCACAGCACTCCATTTTTTTGGAACTCAGCCACAGCCAGGCCAGGCCAGCAGAGTCACCACTCACACCTGGGTCTTCCTGAAGCTCTCACTGACTTTGCAAGGCTTGGAATTAATCCCTACATGTCTCTAGTCCAGCTGTAAACAGAATATTAAAATTCCCACCCCACAGTTGTACTGGCACCAAGTGCCAACCCTAAAGAGGTTTTAAGAATCTTTGCTAAAGGTGGCACAGAAGGGCAAAAGTTAATGATTAATTGGCACCGTTCTGCTCATTAGTTCTTGTAGAGGAAGAGTTCAGAGTCAGTTAAACCCCAACACACAAATTTATTTCCAGAGCTCTTTCTGAAATTGCTCCTTCATATTAGTGCCAATAAATCTTACATTCCAGCTATGCTTCTCTAATACATACAGGCATAAATTCTTATTTCTAGTTGGCCAGATTAATGACAAGGAAAAAGGGAAGAATAAAACAAAAGCTGCAGCTAGCATTTATCTCTCTGTGTCCTGCAGCCTTCCTTCTCATTGCTCCTGCAACTCTCACAGTTAGAGCCTCCACATGCAGTTTTACTGGAACACCTATTCCCCAGCACCCAACTGCAGAGTTCAGCTGGGACCACAGCTGCAAATAAAACCCATTGTACTCCTCCTGAACAAGCACAGCAATGACAGTCCAGATAATACCTTGTATTGCTGAAACAAGAGCCATCCAAAGATTCCAAAGAGCTTTACAGACATTCATAATTTAAGACAATCCACATCCTCCTAAAGGTGACACTGGATGCTCACTTTGCAGATGAAGAATAGAGGCATTAAAAGATTAAAGGATCGAGGGGCACAGAAGAGTAAGGCAGTGCTGGACAAGGTTCTGCTCACATCCATCACAGCAACCAGACCTTGTGATGGTTTCTGCAGGCACTGTAACCATTGCCATATGCTTCTCAAGTTTGCTTTATCTATTTCTCTGATTTCTTTCCTAAATTACACTCGTGGGTACTGTTACCCCAACCCTATCAATCTCATCATCTTCTCTGCTCTGAACCCTCTTGTTTCACACCAGTTCCACAGTTGGTACCACCCTGTCCAGCAGTGAGTGGTGACAATGGAAACCAAGAGCATCTGCTCTTTCCACATCGTTCAGGCAGATCTGATCTGGTGAAACAGCTACAACGGGTCAGTTATTTTCTATATCTTATATACTAGATATTACTAATATCTTAGAAAGTGTACCCTACTTCTACTGCCTTTCCTGCCCAGGCTGTAAATCTTCTGACAGCGTACAGGCCATGGTTTACTGAGGTGAGTGTCCTTTCCAGGAGGATTTGGGGTACCAGTTTCATTCGGCAGGGCCTGTTCTAGCCCAGGGCTTTCATTCAGCACAGGTTCTGTTTCCTGAGTAACACTCCAAGTTTCAGCCCCCAGTTTAAAAGTTTAAATTGATGCACACAGGAAAGTTGGATGAGGCACTGTCTCTCCTGACAGATCCCTCCCTGCAGACTGTGAGACTGGGGAGTTTAAAAGCAAAGATTTTGCTCTTCACTGCCATAAAACTTATTTTCTCACTCTGTAATTAATCCCAGTGAAATGAAAGAAAGCAGCCTAACGGATTCACCTGTTGTGGTGCAAAGTGCAAAAAGGCTGACTGAACACACCCCTTCAGAGGTGCAGTTTGGCTGTTCTAATGTACCCCTTTAATGAGCATCTTGTACTCGAACATCACAGAGCACAGGACAGGCCAGAGAGACAACAACAAAAGGCTTCTACAACACCACAGAGAGGTGAAGCAGGGCCCTGGTATGATGAATTATAAATGAGAAAAGCAAATATAAAGGCAGTCTGCCTCATGAAAAGCCAAACCCAAATCTAAGGCTTACTCCAGCCAAAGGAAAAGCTGAAAGCAGAGAATCCAGTTTGCTTCTGAGCTGACCTGAAACAAAAGGCTAAACTCACAATCCAAGGAAGAACACTGGAAGAGAAACCAAACCTAGAAAACACCTCAGGAACACGATGGCATCCTTGTCAGTGCAATGGTTTTCCTCACTCTGTCACAGTGTCCCCAGGTGTAGCTGGGCCAGGAGGGGACACGGTCCCTGCTGCAGGGCTGTCACCTGATGTGTGCATGGTTCCACCTCTGGGGAGAACTGCTGGGGACGGTGAAAACCTCCTTGGTGGTCCCTTCTCTTCTGTGATGCACAGGCTGTCACTCCGGTAACTTTTAAAACTGGATGCTTAGAAAGGTGACCAGAGGACTATCAAAGGTGCAGTCAGAACAGCTTCATGAAAGAATAACCATTACAGCCTCTACTCCTACCCAAAATGTGCCCCCTCGGATTGCAATTTCTTCAGGAGAGCTCAGGACCTGAGGCCAAATAGAAATTAGTTAGAACTTCATGGAGCTTGAGAGCAGTGCAACCCTAAAAGGCAGCCTCTCCCCACCAGAAATCAAGAAAACCTTCTTTGCCAAGGTTATACCAGCACTGTGCTGAGGACATGGTCACTAGGAAAGCCCTGGGCTGACAGCTCAAATCCAACTGCAAGACTTCAGACTCAGTGCTTAGTAAATATACACCAAAAATGATGCTACAGATGCTGGTTAAATAATTGTGCAGTAGGAATGACCAGAGACAAAAGACAATGCTATGGAGATGAAATAATCATATTTTATACTTCAAAAGAGTAAGATGCAAAGCTGAGATTTTACCGGCGGATTTTAGTTAAGGAATTAGTCATCATTAGACAACAGCAATTTGAATATCCCAGCATGGCATGTCACCAGGAAAATCACTCGAGGCTTGGTTACATTTTAGCTGTATCAGTTAAAGTTGTACAACACAGTCTGACACCAGATAGCAAAACTTATTCCAAGCAAGTGTTTTTATAGTGCTGATAAATGACAAGGATTTGGCTTAATTGGTGAGTAAATGGAGCTGGAGGTGGCTAAAGTGGTCTCCAGCAACCAAGAAGATCACTGGGGCAGAACAAATTGTTTTGTGTGTCTGTGTTTTAAGCCTTCCAGATGCAACAGTAACTGCAATAACAACATTGTCTAACGAAGAGGGGTTGAAATAATGAGTTTGGGGTGAGAGGGTGAAGCAGTGACTTGTGTAGCAGTATTTCACCAGGGAAGCAGAGAGAAGCTCACAGTTTCTGCCTGGAAAGGGATGAAGCAAAGTGGATCACTGCGATAAACTAATGGAAATTCTCCAGAAACAAAGCCATCAGTTTAGATATGCAGCAGCTTTACCCAGACTCAGTGAACTGCTGCAGCACCAAGAGAGCTCAGTGGTCCTGCAGGCGAGAGTCAAAGCTGTAGGAGATGGTGAGAAAGGTTTATAAAGCACAGCCAGACAAACCCAGATTTCTCATAAACTTCCATGCAGGACTTACTTGAATAGACAAGGCACTGCAGCACCATCCTTTCCAACTGAGACAAGATCAAGAGACTGCTGTGGCAACACGAGCACGTCGTCACAGGGATGTGAACACTTCCCTCAGCATCTCTGTTAGCAAAGCTTTACTCCTCCATGCCTCCCAAGGAAGCTACAAACACCATGTGAACAGATCCATAGGCCAGGATAATTTACACCAGCTGGGAATCTGACCCACCTATTTAATGCAAGGGAACAGGCATGACTTCTTTCCTGCTGCATGGACTGAGATCTCCCCAACCATAGCCTGAGAACACTCCAGGCATTGGGATATCGACCACAAAAAACTGAGTGGAAATCCCCAGGCAGGAATAAAACATATGTTTAATAAATGGTTCTACAGAAAAAGAAAAAAACACCAAAGAACAGAGGGGGAGGAGGAAGAAAAGAAAAGGTTTGTAGTTGTGAGATCATAGGAGCCCAACCATATAAATGATGACTAAGTGTAATCTCGTATTTCAACAAGATGAAGAAAAACGTTTTTGAAACTGTTGAGTCTGGTCTTCCCAGTCAACAGATATTCTTTTATTGGCCTGCGAGTGACCCTTTCAGCTTGGGCTCTCCTCCAGCCCGTGGGTCCATGGCAGTGATTAGAGAGTAGAAAATCCCTGCTACTGGCCAGCTGTGCTCCAAATTACCTTACTCAGCTGTGCCTATGAATGTAATTGTGTGTTTCCATGGAATTGCATCAGAATGACCTGCTCACCCCTGACATAGTTCATGTATCTGTGATCTCTGTCTCTGTAGATAAAAACCTCTTTCTTCTGCAGGCTCTGTGGGGACAGAGTCAAATCTCCATTAACCAGGGAAACAGAGGGAGCAGATAACCCAGATACAGCCAGCCTGGGAGTGCAAAGCACAGGTAAATTGTGTCCTAAGATGGACAATGAGAACATGAAATAGTGAAGAGTTTAGTGCTGCTGCTGAGGACAGACCACAGATCATCCCAAACCGGCAGAGCCACACCAGGCAGCACAGCACACGAGGACATGCCACACTGAGCCCGGCTCAGCGTCTCCAGTGGTTGATTCCCAGGGGGACAGTCTGTCTTGGGATAACTGCAGTTCACACTGGTGATGCCCAACAGTGTGAACAAACACTGAAAAAGCCAAGCCCCAGTTCAAGCGAGAGCAGAAATGCCTCCTGCTAACTTGGAGGAAGTGCCTTTCAAACTGAGTAACCAACCACTCTCACCTGCCTCAGCTCAGCCTCCCTTCCCAAATTCCATTAGCATTCACTCCTTTTCGTGCCCCTTTTCTCCTTCCTGGCTCTTCCAGCACCAGCTGAAGGAACTAGTACTTGTAATTTCTCTGTTAATGAGTGCTGTCCCGGCCCAGAGCAGCTTTCCTGTGGTCCAGGCAAAGGGGAAAGTCAAGTACAAGCAGAGGCACAAGAGGAGGATATTTTGGTGGCTCTGACGACAGAAGAGTGCCCTGGTTAAACTGCAGTTTCCTAGCATGGCAGGGCAAGGAGAAGAGACAAAGGCTTGGATGGCTAGAGGACAGTGTTTGGCAGGAGCCTGGGAGATCTAGCTGGAAAAATTTGGATCTAAGACAAAGGAAACCTATGATTCAGATTCAAGATGTGTCAGGTCAGCCATGAAGAGAGATACACACAGAGAGGAGGAGAGGTGAGAAATCACCTCCTTTGCTTTCCAAAGAAAAGCCACAGAAGAAGAAAATCAACTGAATGGAACAGCCAGTGAAATAAGTAAAACATCTGGGAGGCTTTCTTGGTCACAAGCTAATGTAAATAGACCTCAGTATTAGGACAGAACCGTGACTTCCACAAAGATGTAAGGGAACTGCCCTCAATCCAAGGCTGCCATGGGATGGGCATTTCCCTGGCACTCCCTCCCTGCCCCACCGGACCCAGCAGCATTTCCTGCCAGGCCCCTCACACGGCAGGGCAGCCCCGCTCCTGACAATGACTGAGGCTCAAGACTATTGTAACCAACAAACAAAACATGTTCCCATTAAAAAAACGGGGATGATAGCAATTAATTCCACATTTTTGTGAATAAATATCGTGTGTTTTGTGCCAGAACAATTTGGCTCGTTCGCAGAAGCCAACAGTGACACATAAATCTATTTTCCCTGTTGCTCAACAGACCATCCCGCTCTGCCGACCAGTTTTCACAGAGAAAGAGGTTTTTTCTTTCCGTCTCTCAGTCAGCACCTCCAACGGTCCCTGCCACCCATCTCCATGTTGACCTGTGGGTTACAAAATGCACTCAAAGCTCCTGGTGCCAAGGTAGTGCTGTGACTGCTCGGGGTGTTCTCCAGCCATCAAGAGAGATGATTTCATTCCAAAGGGCTGCCCCACCAACTCCCGGGAGCGATGGCATCCACCTGGAGTCGGTGACCAGGATTCCTCCCCTCTCCTGCAGCCAACCCCAGCATAACAGATGTGCTGTGAGCATCCCTGGCACCACGGCGATGCTGAACCACCCATCCTGCTCTCCCTGCTGCACAGCGTGGAAAGACCCTGTGGTTTGGGTTAAAGTGCAGCAAGGAAGGACCAACATCCGAGCAGGGCATCCAGAAGAAAAGCTGATACACCCCTGTCTCCTCCCAGCTGTGTTTACTTTGCTGCACTCCCCTGATTCCAGCGTGCTGCACTGCAGAAGTGTAAAACCAAAGGAAAGCTCTAAGGATTCTGGCTGCTTTGAAGCTTTACAGATGTTTGCTGGCCTTATGTGGGAGAAGCATCACTGTTTCATTGACCAAACCCTTTTTTTGGTTTAATATGGAAAATCTCAGTGGCACTTCGCTCTATTTGTCTTTTTTTCCCCCCTCTTCTTTAGTCATATGATAATGTACACTTATAACCAGTGAATCATCCCCCTGAAAAGTCATAAAGAGAAAAATAGCTCGTACGTATGTCTCAGCGGTCAATGAATCACTGACGACAGGTATAATGGGAATAATTATATACTGCTGAGAAACTTCACCCAAAGCCCAGCTCAGAGGATGGTTTCAAAACTTCTGAGCTGTGCAGTTGGATCCAATGCTGTGAGTGCCAGGTTAGGAAGCAGCCAGGAGAATTTCAGATTTGTATTACTGCAAGGAAATGTCTTCTCCAAGTGTCTGTTATGTGTTGACAAATTGTTTATACTTAACCAAGCAATAATAATGAACAGACTAAATAGACATTGATTTTTATGTTTTTAATTCACTTTTAGTGGGAAAATATCCTGGCAACAGAAATATGGATGTCAAGCTTTGGATGCCAGCCATTGCTTTAGAACTATGCTATTTTAAGCAGCAGAATGTATTATCTGGTAAAACAACATATATATTTAGGGTCTAATCCTGGAAGTTCCTACTCCAATGAGCTCCGGTCTTCAAAGTTTCTGGAATTACACATGTGAATGTAAATTTGTAGCAGACAGTGTCCAGACAAAAAAAAAAAATAAATGCTTCAGTCTCGACGCAGTTTGCCTGCTGCCTTCCCAAAAACAGCTGAAATACAAATGTGAGGCAATTGCTCCAGAACACAAATGTAAAGTCCTTCCCTAAGCCAGTGCAGAGAATTGTAGCAACTAAAGAAGACAAGTCCAGCTACAGAAGAAGGCTTTGCCACCCAGCGCAGGGGCATTACCTGTTTTGAAGAGCATCTATCACACAGAGGTGCCTCACACTCCACTTTCCATCTGGATTTGTATCCTGGGCTGAGCTCAGCCCCAGTGTCAGCTCTGGCAGCCCCTGAGCTTCTGCTCCTCAGTGGAGCCGGGTCCCATAATCACAGGAGTGCCCTCACAGGGATGCACCTGTGGCCACTCCCACCAGTGCACAACAGGAATTCTCCTCAAGAGCAGAATTCCTCACACAAGGAAAACTGAACTGTGATGAACGAGCAAAATGAGCTATGGATGAATCAGACCTGTGGTGTGCAGCACGAGCCCTGCCATCTGCCAAGGGCACACACAAGTCCCCAGGTACCTAATACACTTTTCCTCCCAGATATCCCAGTGGTGCAAGAGGATGGGGATCAGCACCTTCCTGCTCCCGTCACAGCAGCCCAGAGCTGGACACAGCACCAGCAGCTAAGTCAGGAAGCTGTGACTGCCCATACCTGGGAGGAGAAGGTGGTCCCAGGAACTCCTTCAGTGGAGAGAAACAGGCACCTTCTGAGAGCAAATCTGATCCACCTTAGACATCCACCTTAGGAGAAGCTGAACCACCCTGTGGAGGTTCCCATTTCTCCTTGTCAACTGCAAAGGGAGCACAGCTCCAGCCATGACCAGCTCAAACATAAGTGTCTGATTCCTGGATGTCTTGAGTTAGAGCAGAAATATCTCACCTTTAGCTGAGAAAGTAGCTGAAGAGAGATGAGTGGCTGCTGTTGCATTTCTGGGAAATGCGAGATATTATATGACCTGTTAATTTATTCCAGAGTTTCCCTTTATGCTCTAACAATACTGTTCAGTATTCAATTCAAGGCATAACATTTAATGACTTGTGGTCAGCTCAGCTTATCCTGCATTTCTGTGTCAGCTTAAAAAATAAACAGAGCTGTGTCCACCGAATGGCACAATCAGAGGGATTTATGCTGCTCTTACCCCAAAACACCAGAACACACCAACACCATTCCAATTCAATTCAGACAATATGGGGAAGTCCTTTACATCCTGCTGTAGGAGATGAACAGTTTGTTCAGTTGTGAACATCACTCTTTAGGGGACCTGAAGTCTACAGACAGCTTCGAATTAACACTATTTTGATTTAAAAAATGTCTTGTAGCCTCAGATCTCTTCCTCCCTTATGGGGTCTGCACACACTCAACTGCTTCCATAACAATTCATAAAGGTAGATTTGTAATTTCTTGGCCTCAAAACCATTCTCTAGACATACCCAGCCTATGACTCTGCTGCACAGACCCTCTCCACGTTCTCAGCTTTCTGGTTTAAAAGCCATCAGCCAACCTACACGTCTCCATTTCTTCAAAATCCTTTTTTAATGTAATTTTGGCAAATAGGACTGTAACTATTTAGAGCTGTTTTGTGGGCTATGGCCTTTGAAGAAGAAACCATTACAAGATACTTCAGACATTTTCCATTTATCCTCTATTGTTTCTCTGCCTTTATGCACCTTTCCCACCAGCTGCTGGACTGTCTGCCATCCCACCTCCTCCTGCTCCTGCATTCCACAGTCAATGGGCTCCTCTGCACTCAAAAGCTTTCTCCTGCCTCGTGGTGCCTTTATGAAAGACAAATAATTTGTTTGCTACATACAAAAGGGAATTGTTTGGCCCTGTCTTTAAAAACGTACGACATAGTTACAGAGTCTATCTTTTTTGCCCTTTGCTTGGTAGTCTGTACAATCAGGATCTTCAGATGAAAGTGCATTTTTGAGTGGGTCATGCAATGAGACAGCCCATTTTATCACAAGTGTCTATATGGAACTTTGAGTGGCTTCTTAAATCTATCATCATAAAAGCACAGAACCAAACTATGAGGCCATCTCCAAAAATTCCAGCTCTTTCCCCATCTACACCAAACTGTTTCTGCTGGACAGAATGCAGCTGATGTGAGGGAAAGAGGGTGAGGAAAAGAGGGAATATCTTAAAATACATTTTCTATATACCCTTCCCTATCCTAAGCTATATAGTTCAGATTTCACTCCAATGGAGACACTTCCCATTGCTCTCCATCCTCTTTCCCTCCTGCCCCAGAAGAAGCAGCAGTTAAGTACCAAGCCCTTTGTTTCCTCCGTTAAAAGCCTTCAGCATCTATAGTTCCTGCAGTTACATCCTTGTAATCTATAGATCCATATCTAATAATAGCAAAGTTCTGCAGCACCTCCTGAAGCAGGATTCCCAAGCTGTGCAGTGAATATATATGAACTGGCAGATCAAAGCTGCCACTGTCATTACACTAATGACTGACCTGGTCAATGTTACACAACATGGAGTCAGCACAACCTTCACATCCAGCCCTAGGAAAATAATTTTTTTAATATCTTCATGGCAAAGAGAGGGCTCTGAGGCTCCTCAGTGACTCCTGATCATCCACCAGCATCGCTGCTGACTTATGGGGACTGGGGGACACGCTGCAGTTCTGCCTCGTGACCAGGACACCCCGAGGGAAAAATAAAGAAAGAAAAAAGGAAAAAACCAAAATAGTCCGTGGAAGGGCCCTTGCTGAAGTTTTGGAAGAGCAATTTTTTCTCTTCTGGAGGACAAGGCAGTGCTCAGAGCATGTGGTGAGGGCATCTGGCAGCAGGGTGTGACACGACAACGCAAACCAGGGCCCGCTGGCACAGCACCCACACGGCCCCACACCAGGAGCAAACCCCATCACCAGCCTTCCCCTTCCCAGAGACCCTCAGTGCAGGACACCTTCTGCACAGGGAGGGCAAAATCCCAACCAGCCTTTGCTCGTATTTCCTGAGGGCTGCTAAAATCCTGTGCTAATCCTGGGAAAGCTCCGTGCACCCACTGCCAGGGGAGCACCCACAAACCACCACCCACACGGGCAGGAAGGGGCTGTTTTAGCACAGCTCTGCTTCCAGGTTCCCCTGCTGGGCCATGTCACACACTCAGTCACAACACACTGGAAAACAGGATCACACCAGAGCAGTTATAGGACAAATTCTCTTTCAAGCACCCAACAAGTGCCTTATCCCCATCCCGACCCAAAGTCCAGGGACACACACAGGCACAACACGAGCTCCAGGGGAGGATGGTACTCCAAAAACTGGGAGGGGGGGAGAGTTGAAAAATATATCCTCTTGTTTATCCAGATTTCACGTGTGTCTCTGGTTGGTTGTGGGGAATTCCCTGTTTCCTTCCTAAAAATGAACCCGGGGCCAAGCACCTGCCAAGGAGGGCAGCTCTGCTGTGCTGCAGGGAGAAGGAGAGGAGCACCACAAGTGTCTCACCCCACAGCTGCTCCTGGATTAGAGGCTTCAACAAATCTGCTTGGCTCTAAAATGGGAGGAAGGGAAGGGGTGAGGGAGGTGGGAGGACATCATTGAATTCCACTGACAGGGACACAGGCAGCAAAATGAAAACCTTTCATCGCCATGAGTCAAAGGGTTTCCTCTGAAATCCTGCTCCCATGCACGAGGTCACTGGAATTCCTCACATTGCCAGTGACTGCTGGGTGGATACAGGGCAGGCAAACCTCTGTGCCTCAGTTTCCAAACCTGCAAAGGTGGGAATGGGAGCACTTCCCCTGCTTCAGCAAGGCTTGCTGAGGCTTGGAGGTTTGCAGTGTGCTGCGGGATCAAAGGCTCAGAGTGGTGCTACCTATTCACTGCAGGTCCATGCACTGTTGGAAGGTCTGGAGGTGAGGCAGGTTGCTTGGCTTGCAGAGGAAAGCAGGAAACCAGAGGTTTCATAAGCCCTTATGAAACCTCATAAGCCCAAGCAATTCCTTGGGATTGAACTGGTCCTCTGAGAGATGGGCATGCCAGGCTGGCACCTCCCAAAAAGCACTTGCCTCAGAGGTATCAAAGTTTCAGGACTTGCCCTAAGAGTGCCCTGGAAGGGAAGACACTGAGATGAGTCTTCTCCTTGTGAAAACACAGTTTTTCTGAAGTCTGTGAGTTGCTCTCAACCATTTGCCCCTTGCAAAGTTCTCCCTTTATTCAGCACTTCAGTTTGCTGGGAAACACAATATAAATCCTGGCATTCACGACACTGTCACAGTTTGTGTCACCCTGACAGGTCTCATATTTCTGGAGCAGCAATGACTCTGTGGCTTGTCACCATAAGCCAAGGTCTTTCTTACAAAGAGACACGAACACAGAAGAAAATAAATGTATTCCAGGAAAGCACAGAGATGAATTCACAATTACAAACGGGAATCAGCGCTTTTCTAAACACATACAGAAAAAAATATATGACATGGATCTCTTTTTTCCAGCTACTATGAAAGGTCATTTCATTTAGACAACCTGACTGGGGACCTCTGGTAGCACATGGGCTCTGTTATTCTCCCTCTTCTGCCTTCACAAACTCGTGCTGCTGCCAGTACATGAGAAAACAAAAAGAAAGCAAGAAAAGTCTTGCTTGCAAAGCCTTAGAGAAGTAGTCAAATGAAAGCCCACATGAATGTTGGCATTACCTGAGATCCTCATTACAGAAACAATGCTTGGAGGAAGACAACAGCAATCCTGGGCTTTACTCAACAGCAAGGACAGCCAAGATTTTATAAAAAAAGGTTCTCAGCTGATGCAGACAGCAAATAAACTTTTTGAGACTGATCCCAAATGCAAGAGGAAGGATGATGAAATCAGATTTGAAAGAACTAGGAAAGAAGTTTACATGGATACTGCCTCCAAGTTTGACAACAGGACTGAAAAGCAACACCCCCCAACCCACACCCACAAAACCCCCACAACCTGAGCTGGTCACCTCCTGCCTGGAATGATGCTGGAAGGCTTCACCATCCAGGGGCCCCAAATGGAACAATCCTCAGGGTGTCCTGATCTGCTACCACAGTCAAGTAGAAAGAGGCACTAAAAATCTCAGTGACTGCAAACTGAATCAAAAATTATGGAGACCTGAAATAACACAGAAGCTCTTCACACTAAGTAACAACTGTATGTGCAAGCTGTGGGACTCGGGTGCTGGGTCCCCACCTGAAGTCTTTCAAGTGCAGTACTCCAAGAGTCCTGTGTGGATCTGGAATATTAGAAATCAATTTCCCTCTAACTCTGTGAGGTCCTTTTTGACAAAAGAAGGTTAAATTGAGACTTGGTGTTGTTCTCAGAGGTTCAGCCACATCTCAGTGGTTGCCCTGCAGCAAACCCTGGATGAACTGGCGTGGGCTGGAACGTGCAGGTGGTCAGGTAGGAGAATCACGGGGTCCCTGTGGGCCCTGAAATCAGTGACCTGTGCAGAGAGCAACCAAACACTCTCACAACTGGAGATGACTTTGGTTTCCTCTGCTGAAAGCCTCAGTGTGCAGCTGGTCACCTCTTCCTTGGAAGTTTTGGTCAACAACCTCTGAGCATGAAGACAGAACAGAAATGTATGTGTGCATATATATATATATATATATATATATAAAATATATATATATGTGTATATATATATATGTATATATACACACACACATTTGGCTCCTTTGTGTACATCCCTTTCCAATTTGGAAAAACAACTTTATTCCCAAAACCACTCAGAAAACTGCTTAAAATTATACTGTGCCTACATGTCACCCTGAATAATGAAGGTCTTAAGCATATAATTAAGAGCTTTCCTGTGATGGGTATTTGGAAATATACTGGAGAGCCAAGGAGAAAAGGAAGCTTGTCCTCCTGCCAGGTCTTTTAAGGAACACCAAAAACACCCCAGACACCATTAAATAGTGATATCTTGCTGTGAATATAAACTAAAAAAATGCACTGATAGAAGACCATGGAGATTTACAGAAGTATTTACTGAAATGAGGGACAAAAAGGATGCTGGACCAATGAGCACAAAGGAAGGTTACACTGCATCTGCACAGCACCTCTCACCTGAACATTCTGGGAGCAACTGGTCTGGTCATCTTCCTGAGAGAGAAACTGAGGCACAGAACAGTTGCATGACTTGCAAAATGCTGCCTCAGACCCAGGAAGGTGCCCTGAGAGGCTGACTTGGGGATCTCTGCACCCACTCCCCAGCCAGGGGAATTGTTTCTGAGCCAACACCCGGGTCACTGAAGCTGATAAGGAGCCAGGGAGCCACTGCTGGATCATCACAGTCACGTGTCCAAGCCTTGCAGATACCTGGGTTAGTACAGAGGGTGACTCCTGATGAAAAGTTTAGAGTACAGCACAGCAAGCCCACACATCTTAAAGATCCCAAAGTCTCATCTGGAACAAATCAGTACCAATTCAAACTTTTAAACATATTGTTTAAATACAGTTTATCCCTCTCGATGCTGGGTTGAGAAGTTCACTCTTTCAAGTGTACTCCTTCTCACACCAAAATTTCCCTCTATTTAGGAACAACTTGAAAACACATGAATGTAGGGTTCCAATGGTCAGATACCTTAACCCTACTATCAATAATCTGTGATGCTTTTCACAGGACATGGGACTGACATATCTGTGGGACTGTACACACCCCACAGCAGTACAGTGGTGTTTGGGAATAGCTCCAGCAGGGACTAGAGAAGCTTAGAGCACACTGTGCCTCATGCACAATATACACAGCTTCAATATTTGGAAAGAAAAAAAAAGCTCCAAAACTCCTTGAACCAGGAGAATGAAGACCAAAATCTACAGATCAGCTATACCTTTTCATTTTTAGAATATTCTGTTTCTCTGTGACAAACAGCATCTTCCTAGAAAATGACAGTTCAGCTTCATATAAGTTTGTGCTCTGAACAGTGTTCTTTGCTGTTTCTCCTCAAAATCATCTCCCATTGTTCCCTACATTAATTCCTTCTTGGTGAAATACCCAGTATGGTCAAATGAACGATGAACAGCAAACTTGCTAAATTTGAGCATAAACTTGTCCAGGAGTAAACCTTTTAAGGACACTATAAAGAGATAGAAGCTTACATCCCGTTTTTTAACAGCAATCTAGGGCCTGACTGTAAGGCTGCATTGGCATCTGAAGCTTTAGAGCAGTTCCTATTTTTATCCTAAATGGTTGTATATCCTGAAAAACTCCAGCTGCTGTAAAACAAAGGCTGTGTTTACACTGACTGAGAGGAGGGCACAGAGATCTCAGGAACAGCCACACAGCCCAAGCCATTCACAGGCTGCAGGAGAAAAGCCATACAGGACTAGAGGCTCGGGCCATACAAGTCCCACAGCCCAGGACAACTGCTCAGGGCCACCACTCTGCCTTCCAGAGCTGGGCTGCTCTGAAATGGGCTGCCAAAATCTCACCCCACGCCTGCCAGCCGCCTTCTCTCCCTAGCACTGCTTTATCTTTAATAGATATCTTTAATAAAAGATATCTAACGAACAGCTAATAGAGGGTTTATCCACATTTATCAGCTGTTATGGGCACTTACAGGTGTGAGTTGTGTGTGGCAGACTCTCACCATCAGTAGGTGCTCTCCAGCCCAAATGTCCCAGCTATCCCAGGACAGTCAGTCACTCTCCAGGCACTTATTGGTCAGTAAAATTTACTAAACTAAGCTGGTTTTGGCTGTTTTCAAACTACATTTATTTTTAAAAGGAGCGACCCAGCAGACTGTGAACACTACCAGTCTCAGTGGTGCAAAAGGTCCCAGAGGGAAATTCTGTGTCTGGGGCTCTGTACAGGGGTTACAGGTGGTCCTGTCCTTTGCAGAAACCAGGACCAGAGGACTCAGATGCTGCTGTGACATCAGCACTCACTTCTCCTGCAGCTCCCTTGAGTGACAGCTCAGAAGTGCTGGTTATGCTGATGGCACAAGATGCTCTGCCTGAGACAGAAAACCTCCCCATCAAACACACTTGGGCCTCATCCAGAGAAGACACCACGAACAAAGGACCTGCTGGCCCAGCTCTGGTCAGCAGATCCTGCAGTGCAGTTTGACCCCTCTCAGCAAAGCAAACACAGATCCTGAATGGCAGCAAGACCAATACACCCATGCCTCAAGTGAACCATGTGCTGAAGTGTTTTCCTGGCTGCATCTGGACTGCAGCCTGAGGAGCAAGAGAGCACCTTCTGCCACCTCCCTGCACGCAGGAGAGTACCTGGCTCAGCAGAGCAAGTGCCTCTCCTGATTCCCACAGCACTTTTCCTCTTGGGTAAGCATTGGCAAAATCCAGCTCAAGAGTACCACCTAGCCTTGCTCCAACACTTTACAGACACTAACCAGTGAGCTCAACATCACCAAATTAGGTAGTTACCAACTCTTGCACCTGTCCTACAACAGATTTAAAACACAGAGTGGTGACCAGGGGAGGTGGAGCTCCATCACAGCACGAAGGGCTGCAAGAAACACAGACCTTTCTGCTGTGTCCCATCCAGCCTTTGCTCACACGGCAAACCTCCTCCCCACCCTCCTCCTGCTCTCTGACAGTCCCTCCCTCTGCACAGCCGTGCTGGAGCTGAGCCGAAGGACTGCCTGACTCAGCAGGGGATGCTCAAGCCTTTGCTCCGTGTGGGAGACACTCGTGTCAGTCCCGTGGCACTACTGTGCCTTGGGAAGGGGACAGTTTGCTGCAGCCCTTTCCCCCCTAATGACAGACCGGAGAATGTTTGCGTGCTCAGGAATAATCACAGGAGGCTGTAACAGCCCACACAGTATTTTACAACCCCCTTGACCCACGCTCCTAGTGACACCCAGCCCCTCCAAGGGCTCACTTGTGCCCACCCGTGGTGCAGCCACTTCTGAGCTGCAGCAGAACAACACACAACGTCAAACAGCAGCATCTTCTGAGAGTTCAGCCTGGGAAATGGAGCTGGGAGCCCCCCCTGGGACATACAGGGCTTGTCTTACACTGGGGGTACCAACAGCCCAAAGCACAGTTCTCCCACACAGCCTGAGTGGGAAGGACAATAGGAAAGCACCTCCTGGGGTGATCATTGCTGAGCTGCTGCCCTGTGCTGGCCAGAGGTGAGCCCAGCTGAGCCTGCGAGCAGCTCTGCTGCCCGTTCAACAGTGTGGTCACAAAGCAAGGGCAGAGAGACTCCTGGGCATGAGCTGGGAGACCAGCAATGCTGGTTTGTGCCCTCTGGACTCAGCGGCTGTAATCTCTGATTGCTCAGGAAACCCTACTCCAGTGACAGTGCAAACACCCAGAGTTATCCAACCTGGAATCGAGCCAGACCTCTGGCATGAAATCCCTTTTACTTGGAAAAAAAAAAAATCAAGATGATCTGAGTGAACAAGAAGAGACATGTTGCAAAAGCAATGCAGGAGATTTGGGGTTTGTTCTTAGCTCCACCCAGCCCTGGTGATGATAATCCTTTGTTTGCTTTTTTTCTCTATTTAGATTGTAAGTTCTTCAAGACAGAGACAGTCTCCTGCTATTTGTTTATACAGACTTTATATATCAGTCCCAGGGATTACTGCAGTGAGAATAATCTTTAATGACCACAAATCACTGAGACCCCTGTTGTAGGAATCCTCTAATTCATGTCAAATAGGTGTTTAAGAGAGGCTCCAAACTAATTACAAGGTCCAAGATACACACCACAGCAGCTCACCATGCCAGCTGCTGTCCAGTATATCCAGCTAGGAATCCAATCCCTGTATTCTTGGCTGTCACATACTTTCTAGAAGAGACTGGCTAATGAGCCTCAGTGTGATTGGGAGCTCTGTGCCTTTCCTTCCTCAGGCTCACACTCGACAGAGAATTACAAGAACTCACTTCTCTTTTTACCATATTAAAACCAAACCAACAGCAAACAAACAAAAAACCCCCAACCAAAACCAAACCAAAAAAACCCCACAACTAGAGAGAGAAATTCAACAACACTTCACAGGAACTAAGACAGACAGAACCCTCTTGTAACTGGGAGCTTTAAAATACAAGTAGGAAGTCCAAGGCAGGGCTGTTGACTTTGAACATGTACCTGGGGCACAGGCAGGAGCACAGGCAGGAGGGAAAGGACAGAGGTGGCAGGAGTTGGAGGGACTCACTGCTTGGCATCTGTTAAACACAGAGCTGCATCTTGATTCTGCTTTTTATTTCTGAGCAGGAGCATCAAGAGGAAGTGCTGAGGGATGGGGGGGAGAAGAAATGAGCAGTGAACCATCTCTGAGCCCAGGCAAACCCAGACCCCAGACTGAGCCTTACTGCCAGATTTGTTTCTCTGGGACTGCCTGTCTTTCTCCAATGCCTGACCACGGCTCCTCCAGCTTCACTCATCTGCTACAGATGACTTCAGCATAATCCTAGACCTAAAATGTCTTAACAACAGAATTCCACAGTTTCAAGGTTTTTTCAACCAACAAAACCATGGCTCAGAGGATTCTGCATCCTGTGTGTTCTCTAGAAGTGGCATCGTGAACCCTGCAAGCCCTGTTTCCAAGGGAAGTTTGGTTCCCTGCAGTCACTGCCTGTCCTCTCTCCAGCACCATCCCCTGGTTAGGGGTGCCAAGTCCTTCAGCATATCCAGCCCACCACTGCTCATCCAAAGGCCAATGGAGTCACCAGAAAGGCTTTCACTCCCTGTCTGCAGGCTTTGGCTCAGGCCAGAGAGAAGCATGGACTTCTCAACGACTTGTGACACCTCTTTCAGCTGCTGCTTGTACCCCTGTGGCACTGCCCTTCCTCTCACCCAGCACAGTCCTGCTGCTGCACCAGCTCTGGGGAGGCAGAACCCAATCCCAGCAGTGCTGTGGGGAGATCAGTGCAGATGAGAGACAGGTTTGCTGCGTGCAGGCTGCAGCTCCAGGGTTTGTTTAGAAAAATGACTCTGGTTTACTTCATGAGTCCATCCCCATTGCTCCCCTTCCAGTTGGGATAATTAACATGCTTGAGGAAATATTGATTGGTCCCTAATATTCCTTCAGCCCTGTAGGATGAAGCTCATTTTGGTCCTGAAGTCAGTCCCGTTCAAGTGAAGTGCTTGTTTGCATTTCAGATCTTACTGGATGTTAAGATGAATCAAGGTGCTTGGGGCTGTCAAGCTGAAAGCTTAGTATCTTCAAATTGCTGCCCAGGTTACTCTGAAATATTTATGTAATGTACCTTTCTTTTCTAGCAAATTACCATTAATGGGAAAGGAGCTTAGAATTACCCACTAGAAGCACCAAAGTCCCTTTAATGGAAACAATTATTCATTGTAATTTTTTTATATATATGTTATTTTTCCTGTAGTATCTTTAAAATACCTGCAATTCCAGCAAATGTTTTAATCTAAACTCTGATTCCATCTTATTCATTTTTCCCAAAGCTGCTGCCTTGAGGAACCAGGCAAAGCAACAGACAGACACTGATTTCACTCTTCTGACTACACATCTGATGTGAAAAATCCTTTTGCTAACGTTGTCTGTTTTTAAAAACGCTGAGACCACTTCAGTTGGAGAGCAGACTATTATGGTATCAATCCAAGAACTACTGAAGCCAAAAGGAAAAACGCAAGAAACTGCTCTTCATAAGGGTTAATAAGTCAACAGCAGATATTTTCATACAGAGTTATTAAAGTCTAAATAGTCAGAAAGGTCAACAGGCTTTCTCTTAGCTACCTAAAATCCTCAATAATGTGTTAACTCAAAGTTCAGGGTTTTTTTAAAAAAACATCAATTTGAAGAAAACAGTGAGTTTTCAGTAAAATAATGAAGAACAAGATATTTCCATGCTGAAATGCCTACACAGTGGTTCATCCCCTTCTCGAGGGCCAAAGTCTCCTACTGGAACTCAGTTTAAGAGAACTGCAAGGAACTAGGGAATAGAAATGTAAACAAAGAGGAAGGGTGGGTTGGGAGGGCACTGGGGGTGGAAGCTGAAGGGGACAAGTCTCTCTTTGCTCCCACGTGTTGAACTTTTTACTGTTCTCTCAATACTCTGCCTGAGCTTTATTTGGGGGCTTTTTTGATTCAGTCCAAAACAAGAGGGAAAAGCTGCCTGTAAGGTCCCTGCCCTTGCTGAGCTGGAGGATATTTCAGAGAAGACAGAGACCCAGAAGGATAAACTCTTAGAACTGAAGGGTTGCATGAGAGAAACACAGGAAATTCAGGTGCACATTAACAAGTTCCAGGGACAAAACAAACTCTTGCACAGCTGGATATGAAAGTTGGTATTAATGCCCTCTAGGACCAGAAGAAATGTGAAGATAGAAGAAAACAGAGTAAAGTTTTGGGGGAAAACACTAAGCACTGCACCATTCCAGGCACTGTAAATAATGAGGCACTCAGCCAGCTCAATACCTCTCTGCTTTCTTCCTCAAGCCTACTGCCATGAATAGCAGGATGCTAAGATGGTATTTTCATATGAGAACAAAACAAAATAAAACCAACAAAAAATTACAGCCCTCCCAGGATGCGCTGCCTGTTTATGAAAAACCAAACCATTAAGGCTCTTGGGGAAATGGAATACTCTGGTGCTGTCAGCAGTGAGCAGGTAAGTAGGAGGGAGATCTAAAAGCTATGTAGGACGTGCAACAGAGCTGCAGCTCTTTGGGAGTGGAGTGCAGGTACTTACCTTCCCAGTTATTGGCTTCAAATCAATCTCATATGCCCTGTATTTACCCATCTGTACTTGTGCTCTGGCCTCTCTCAGACTGCAGGATAGAGAGACCTGGGTTTTTTTTATGAAGAGATGTCTAGACAGCTGCCTTCACATCAGACAAAAAGTGATCATGCAGGAAATTCAAAGGAAAATTGATGTGGGCTGCTACAAAAGAGAGACATTCAGGATGAGGATGGCAGCTCTGTTCCCTGGCAGAGGGAGGTGGGTGGGCCACCTGCAACCAGCTCCCACCATCCCAGCTTTGCTCCCAGCATGAACAAACTCAAAGGAATTGTTCAATTCCCATCTGAGCTCTGCTGAAACCACTGAGGGATGTCCTGGATAAACCACCCCTGAGTGTGACACCGGACAGCAAAATCCCCACACGGGTCTCCAGTCGGTACTGAAAGAGCAAATCCAACGGGAGGAAGTGCAATTCCCATCAGCTGGTCGTGAATGGGTGGAAAGCAGACACCAAGCTGAGTTTCTGCTCCTTCCCTGCTTTAACCACAGAGCATTCTAACAAAACAGATCCTTGAATCACCTTCTGATTCATCCCAGCACAGCCCAGTGTGCTGAGTGACCTCTCTGGTTACATGGGCTGGGGGCACAGGAGGGGAGCAAAGTCCCAAGACCAAGGAAGAATTTGGCTGTGCCAGTAAAGCGTGAGCTCAATTAATTTATTTTCATAGTGGCCATGCCTCTATATGAACTAATTTAAAGGAAGAATTCTGAAGTATTTTAGAGCTTTTTTTTTTTTTGGAGCTACACTAATTAAACAGGAAGAGCTCTGATGCAGATTTTATGTTCTGATTTTTCCTTTTCTGCCTTAGGCTGTATCACAATCAGGATGGGCAAAAAACTAAGTTTATTTCATCAAAAATTGTCAAAATTGTGCAGTGTATGAAATGGATCAATTTTTCAGTTTTTCTTTGCTCCTTTTTTAATTTATTATTTATTATGTAAAAATGTTTGTGATATTTCCCAATAAAGGCAAATATCTATTGACTTTGACAGCACTTTCAATGAAAAATTAAACTACAGTCAAAAAAAAGCAAAACATCCAGTTTTGAAGAAAAATGGATTTTAGTGATATTTTTTTTTCCATTTTAGATAAAAGACCATTTCTCAATTAAAATCTTTCCCAAAGAGAAAGTCAATTTTGTGTTATGCTTCCAAATTCTGAAACCTTCTTAGGAAACAAGAGGGGAAGGAATGAAGCAGAGAGAGGTTCAGACAAAAAATGGATCCCCTCCCCTTTAAAAACTTTATCAATTTATGTCAAGTTCTCAAGCCAATCTGACTTATAGTGCTGGTCTTAAAGACATAAAATTTATCTTTAAACATAACCTCAGCTAACCATGGAGAACTTGCAATTAATTAAGTGCTAAAATCCCACAAGAAAGTTTTACTGTTTAATTTGGTTTAATATGACCATTTTAAGGCAAAAATGATTACTGAATAGCTGCTGTCACCCCAATGACAATATTTCAGGAGACTCTAGGAATAAGCCTTCCAAAAGGAATTGCTTCATCTTCTATAAAAAGTCATGCAAGGCATGTCAGTGTTCATATTGGAGCAGCTGAAACTCCCAAGGCAAACATGAAAAGAGGATTCCTCATGAACCTTTTAACGGCCCCATAACGTTTTCTTCTTGCCTTTTTTGGTTTTCGAATAATATACATGATTTTTTTTACTGCCAGTAAAGTTTACCGGTATTTTCATGCCCAACGGTCACTCCTGGTGGAAATCGGAGCAGGGATTAAGGAGGAGGATATTTTTTGATAGTTCTTCTGGCAGGAATTGTTCTTCCTCCCCCCTGAAAGTGAGTTGTGGCTGGTGTGCTCTCCTGCAACAGGTAAAGCCTGGCTAGAGGGGACAAAACCAGGAAGCTTGGAGGGAGGGCTTGGTGTGACACACAGGGTGAAATCCATCCTTTTAACAAGAAACGAGCAAAAAAATTAGGTCCATATCACAAATGCCTCGTTTGGAGAGCTGAAAGGGGAAATGAGGGGCAAGCCAGCTTCCATTTCACCTGACTTGAGTCAAATCCAATTAATAAAAGAATTGCAAAATCAGAGTGGGAGGCAGAAAATCCTCATTTCCTTGCAATAACTCCAAGGAGGGCAGGAGGGGCAGCATCCCCCTGGTGCTGCCACCAGTCACATGGTGATCATTAGTGATTCATTCAAAAAGTAAAGTTACAAGGATTTCTGTTGGAGGTGGTCATGCTTGGAATCCTCTAACTAAGCAGTGATGTGATCATACCTGTGCTCCCTGTACCTTTGGCATTTTCCTTTGTCATTTATTTGCTAAAATTCCTCAGTCTTGTGCAGCTGTGGCTGTTCCAATTCCCCAGCCAGCCCAAAGCAGAGCCCTGCCCAGGGGCAGCAGCAGCAACAACAAACAAAGAGACAAAACCCATCCAGTTATCTCAGAAGGATTAAACGACCTGGTGTTTACCAACTCTGAAATATAGAACTATAACACATATGGCCCTAACAGTGCATAAGCCAAGGAATCCTGGTCGAGCACGGAGGCAAGAACCTGGGAGCCGTGTCTGAGTCCCGCGGGACAGAGCCCAGCTCAGTTCCCCAGCACGGTGCCAGGCCAAGCCCTCAGTTCCCTTGGCAGGAGTGAATGCTCCCCATGCCCACGTGGGCAGCCTTGGTCAACACCGGGAGGCAGAGAGAGGAGCTGGGGTCGGAAATAGGTGGAATTCCTGAGCCTGTCGGAAAGGCTGGCGGCAGCGATCCCACAGACTGCGTGGAAACAGGCGTGTTGCTTTGTTTACCTCAAGCTTTATTTTTTAAAGCCCCATGACAGCTCTGAGACTTTCTCTGTCTCAGACTAATCTATTTTCCCCTCAACACCTCGCAGCAAACCGGCTGCCAGCTTCCCGTCCAGCCCGGGGGTCAGAACCTCCCGCGGGGACCCGGCTGCCGAGCGCTGGATGAGCCAACCAGGAGCAGCAGGATCAGCACAGTCTGACCCTCTGATATCACCTCTCCACGCTCAGGAGCTCCCCAGACCTCAGCTCAGTGCTTCCCAGATTCCAGAACTCAATGCAAGCTCCTCCAAGAAGTCCCACCTCCCCTACGTGCAAGGCCTGGAGGAGCCAGAGCACCTGAAGTGAAATCCTGCTCTGTCCACTTCACTCCTGTGCAGGCTGGAGCTGAGAGACTCCCATTTCTGCCTGACTCTGAGCAGAATAAACTCTTGAGACACAATGATGGTGATCCCATTATGCAACAAGGATCTGTGAGCCTTGTGTTGGGCTGGAGTTCTCTCACCAGCATTTCTAACCCTAGACATGCAAAAAGCCATCAATCAGATTTCTCAAAGGTCAGAAATAGGGAGCTTCTTCAGCATCTCAGTGGTGTTTTAAAGCTCCTTTGGAAATCACAAAGACTTGCTGGGGTTTTTTATATGAAAGCTGGGTCTTGTGCAACACCTTAACTCTAAGTGCTGGGACTTTCCAAATAACGCTAATTAACGCAGCACTCGTGATTAGATCCTGACAGGTGATCCTGTAATTTTTGTAGGATAAACACTGATAAAATTAATCATTACTGTAATTATAACTAGATGTGGCGCTTCAAAAACCTCACACACACAAAAAGAAAAATCACTCATAAATGGGAATCCTCAACTTCTCCCAGTTTGTTTTCTGTTTAGACTGTAAACTTGCTGGGGCTGGATCTTTCCCTATTGTTTATAAAGCATCTGGCACATGGGGATAGTGAACTTGTTGGGAACTTCTGGACATTGACATAAACCAAAAAATATCAGCGTGCAGAGAATTTTTAGATCACAAAATACAGATGGATGTTCCCTGATGGGAGCTATCACAGAGTTCTTGTGCACATTCATCCCTCTGTATTAGAGAAACTTTCTTTTTCTGGAGGTTTTGGACTTATCCAAGCACAACCAAGACAAGATTCTTTCACTGCAAACAAACAGATCAAACAAAACCAACCTCTGCCATTTGGCATTTTGCAGACAACAAGCTAGGAAAATGTGCTTGTAGCAGAGGTGTTTATGGCTCTTCTTGCACAGCTGCCCTCCATTTCAGGAAAAAACATCAACAAAATAGGATCTATCTGAGTATTAGCACAACACAGAGTTAACAGCTCACATTAACAGTTTAACTTGAAAAACCTTAACATTTCCCAGTGATGGGTACAAGGCAGACAGCAGGGTTTGCTAACTGGGTCATTCTTTACTAGACATCTCTTAGTGGTGGTTTGGGTTCTCTTAAAACTGCTGCTTAATGAAGTAATTCAGGGTTAGTGTCCTCTTGTCACTTCAAAAATAATTACTTCACATACAGTATTAACAAAACCGAAATTTATACCCAATAATTTCCTTCAATAGCCAGGCAGTCCCAAAGCAGTGATGCTCCCAGATCAGCTCCCTGCTCAAATCCAAAGTTAAACGCTGTAAAAAAGGCAGGAAAATAGAGCTGGCAGCTCATGCCATCAGCTGCCACAGCCCAAGAGGGATGAGAGTGGGGAGGAAAAGAAATTGGTAACATTTAGGTGCAGAAAAGCTTGTGAATGAAGCAAGGAGCGTGCCAGGTCCTCCTCCTAACTTTCCCAAGTCCTTAAACAAGAGGAGCACAGCCCATGTGCTGCCACCAGCGATGGCATCCAGGGAGGGTCCCTCCTCTGGCTCCTCTCAACGCCTGGACTTCAGCTGGGAGAATTCAGAGCATTTCCACCCCTCCCCAGTATACATCTGTGTTTGTTATTTTTTTGCCTGCAAGACTGACAATGAGCAACCCTGTTCACATATTTTCTAAAAGAGAGCACAGTTTGTTTATGTGGCAGCTGTAGGTGCCAGTGCTTAATATGTCTGGGGTGACAAGAAAATAAATGGACTTTCTGTGCCATATTTAGATCCCCTTCCCATCCCTCACCAGCCCCCCAGTGTGTTTGTCTCCTCTTTGCTCTCACAGGGGACTTGCAGCACACACAACGCTCTGCCCTCGCCTCTATTCACTCTGATGCTCAGAGGGCATTTTTTCAAGTATAGGATATTTTTTCCAAGGACTGGACCATTTATCATCCCAATGGAAGGAGTTCTCAGTGATTTCATGAGGATTGGCCCTTCATCAACGACTGAAACAGCTTTTACAGAGCTGACCAGATTCTGCAACTTCAACCACTTCCTCACACAGAAGCAACGGAAGAATTTCATCACATTTAGGGCCTGCAGCAATTTTTCTTCCCGGCATAGGAACCAGCCTGAAGGGAGCTAAAGGTCCCTGAGACATATTTATGAAACAGCTCAGACTTTTTTCTGAGCGCTCAATTCTTAGACCTGCAGCCTAAAGCCTGACAGGAGCACATTTTTCCTCAATTGAATTTTTACACGTAAAATATGAAGAACGCTGACAATGAAAATTCCAAGTCAGAAACCATCATGTCAAGAAACTGGCCTTGGTTTGCACCATGTGCTGCCCCACACACTGGGGCTCCTCTGCCTTGGTGTTGGATAGGGACTGGCTGGAGTGGAGGAGCACAGGACCTGCCTGATATTCAGCTCAAGGAGAATTAAATGTGTCAGACATTAAATTATCTCATCCTTAAGGAACTGTTCTAAAGGGCACATCCCTGTAAATTAAACTAGGCTAAGCATTTAGAGGTCCACTCTTCCTTTATACTAAGACAAGCAGTAAGTCCATTGTCAACCTCCAGGCCAACACCAACGTGAACATGGTAAAGGAAAAATGCTCTGAATTGGTTTTTTGAAAGTTACTTCCAAGAGCCAGAGTCCAGGAGAAGGAAATTCAGCAAGCACAGTTAATAAAAACATTCCCAGACTGTCATCTTAATTAGCTTCAGCACAATATTTAATGTGGTTGAACAGCATGGGATGGTTTGGGAAACTCAGCATCAACTGCAGCAGGCAGTGCCCCAGCAAGAAAGGGAGGAAATCTCTTTCTGGGACAGAGAAAACTTGCTGGGAAATCATTTGTTTGCTGGGAAACAATATCTGGCCACAGGATGAATGTGCTGCCCAGTTTTGGCTGGCAGAGGGGACTGAGGACAGCATTCATTCCTGGCCATGCCCTGGGATGCAGAGTTCTTCCTCTTCGTGTCCCTGAAATGACACAAAGTGGAGCACCCGGGAAGGGCTCCCAGTCTGGTAGGAGGAGATGAGGACATCTCTTAAAGAGGAGGGGATCGACCCTGGGGCTCCCAGATTGGATCCCAGCCCCTAATGCAGTCACACTGCACAGAGCAAGTACCACCATTCCCTCCTCCTTGGGCAGCTTTGCAAACCTTCCTTCTCCTGCCCCAAATGCAACAGCCCAAGAATGACACACCTTCTGTAGGCTGGAGTGCCAAAGGGAACGTTCTGTTGGACACAAAAGGAATTCAGGGTAATTTTTCCTTTCACTTTTTGGTTGTTGAGCCAAGAAGTCCTGCATGTGTACAGGGTATTACTGAAATATGCACATTATTAAAAACACCTTGAGCATTCAGACCAATGAACTGACACTGTTATCTCCCCTCTTGCAAATGGCATCAAATTATCTTTAACTGGTGAAAACCCTGTTTTTGCAAATGTAAATGTCAACCAAGAGTCCAACCCAAAACTGCCCCCAGATTCCTAGGATGACTTTGGATCAGATTTGAAGATCACTGCAGGACCAAAACCTTTATCTTATAAACTGGCCCCATTTCCTGAACATATCCAGGAGCAGCACTAAACTCAAGCTATTTGTCATCTCCACAGCCATTTGAAAAAAATATGTAAAGAGAACCATTATATTAAAATCAAGATTAGAATGGCTGAAAACTTCTGCTGGAAGCATCTTCTGGTGGAGAGAGAAGTTACTGAACAGAAACACTAAATCCCTGCTACAGTAAATCCACAGCTACATTTATGCTTTTGTACCATCTGAGGATCCTGGCCCCATGGCTGTTTCAAAGGAGGTCAAGGAACAAGTCTGAGAAGCTCTGTACCAGTTTCCTAATAAGACTGCCTTGTCTCACATTTCTGCTGATTTCTTTCATACCTTCAAAGTTGTTACAGCAGCTCATAAAGAGAAAATAAAGATTAGACACCAGCCTTTGCCCTCGAGACCATCCCTGACCTCTGGTCTGCCATTTACATTTATTACAAAAGAGCCTGAAATGTTTTTGAGTCACGGAAAAGCATCTGATGGTTACAGAGGGTTTTGCACCAATAACACTCTGCTCGCCGGGTCTCCTCAGACAGAACTTTGCAAGGATATTGAAACTCCCTCAGTCGCAGGCAATAAACACAACTATGCCAAAGTTGGGAGGAGGAGAAGGAGGGGGATGGTTCCTTGCACACACCACTGTTTTCTTATCCATCTGGAATTAGGAAAGCACGCCTGGAAAGAAAGAGCCAAGAGCTTTGGATAAGTCAGCCCAATTCCTCGGCTATGACATACTCATCGTATGCACACACATGAGAGAACACAACTCGCTCATTTGTCTGTGTTCAGACATTATTTAAAATAGAACAAATTAAAAGATCCACCACGGGAGCAGCAAAAGCCTTTATAAAGGATTTTTGAACCAGCCTGATCTGGGCTGAGCCCCCTCCTGCGAGAAGCGAAGCAGTCCCGCGTTCAAAAACGGATTTAGGAGGACGTGGCGTGTTCACATCTGGTAAAATTTGACCCTGCGCCTCCCTGCAGGCTTGTGCCATTGGAATCAATGGGAATTACTCTGGAGACATAAGTGTGGTTAGCTGGGAGTCACAGCAACGACAGGGCAAGAGTGAGCTGCCGTGACTGGTGGGCTCCTGGAAAGGAGCATCCTCCCCTGCTTCCCTCCTTCCCAGCGTGAGCTTTCTTCATGGAACCAGCTGTAATTTGTCCTTGCAGAGCAGCTATAGCTTCCTTTTAATCTGCCACTCACAAACTGCCCATTGCTACCACATGCTGCACTACAGCCTAGAGGAGAACGACAAACTGTTTCTCATGAGCGTTCATATATTCGTCTCAATTCAATTTAAATGTGAGCTTCATTATGACCTTGTTAGCACCCTCTCTCCTGTTTACTTTCCATTAGCATTCAGCCTGTCAAACTTTATTAGCACAAATGACCATAGAAATTGTGAGCTGCTCGAATTCCCGCAGTTTGGAGCACATTTAGTGGGTGAAATTCAATCTGTCCAGCAGGCCAAGGGAGCTCTGCCGTGCCCCGGCCTTCTGCTGACTTGCAGATTTTAGAAGGGTTCACAAGCAAAATGTGATGACAAGAATAAGTCTCTGAGTCGGGGAAAAACAGAAAGGAGGCACGTGACTGCCAGGCAGCAGCCCCAGGTATGTTCCTGCTGGACTGTCACAGGAGGGAGGAAATGTCACAGGGAAGGAACTGTTTCCCCTCCACCACCACCCAGCAGACAATTAGAAAAAAAACCCACCTCAAACACGATGATGTTTCAAAAAGAGATAAAAATGGGGGGAGGGGGAAGTAAAACTAATGACATGGCTCGTGGAGCTCTGCAAACCACCCAAGAGTTTTGCAAGCAGCCCACACTGCCCCCTCTGCCCCAGGAGGAGACCCTTCCTTCGGTGAACTCACCCTTCCCCTCGGCCCCTGGCAGATTTCTTGTCCCCACAACAGCATCGTAACACATGGTTCACTTTTTCACATAATACCTCGTTCACAGCCCCACACAAGAACCTCCACAGTGTATGTCATTTTGACACGGATTTAAACGTGATAAACAGTGTAATACAATCTCCAGCTGTTTGAACAATCCTGGCCATAAACTGCCTCACTGCACTATCATCGGGCTCGTTTCTGCAGCAAGCCTTTGTTCTCTTTTCCTCCCTGCATTGTTTCCCTTCCACTCCAAGACATTTTGAAAGAAAAATGCATAAATGCAACGTTCAAACCAACATTCCCTTGGGTCTTTTATCTCTACGCAGAAAAGAACCTCAGTTTTAATTTTTATTAAAATCAGAGACGGACCAAAAAAAATAATGTGGCTTCTTTTTTGAAATCTGGTCAGGCCATTCTGAAATACTGGGCATAACTTTTCAACAAATGCTTGTGTAGAGGATTTCAAGAGTGGAAGGAAGTACAGGAAAGCAAAATCCAGAAAAGTTAAATGATTCGAATATTTCAGTTCAAAATATCCAGGTCATTATTTAGTTCACTTTTATCAAAGAAAATTTTAAGTAAAAAGCTTTTTAAATAAAACATCTATTTATTAATAACTCGCAGAAAAAAACCACTTTGTTTTCAATCAATGGCAGCCTTTTCAGTTTAGTGTAGCTTAGAAAATCAGAAAAAAACTTTCCTTTTTCTGTGCATTTCTAGTCAAACGAATTTAACATCTCCCAGTGACGCAGCTGTCGATTAGAGGAGGGTAACAGCCACTGGCACGTTGTTTTTCCTAAGCCCCATTTTTGGAGGTTCCCTGTGCTGGCTGGTTATGAAACCCCACCTGCTCCAGTGACACACAGTCCTGGCAGGAAGCTCCTCTGCTCCGAATGCTCTCAGGATATTTGAAAATTCTGGAGAATACATGTTTTCCTACTGTTCTGTGACGGCCCAGAACACACTGAAACACTGAAAGATGAGACCAATAAAGACAAGCCCCGAGTCTACAACGGGCTGCAGTTGCAGGGGGTTTATTACAACCCTTTCCCATCGAGTGAAGCACTTCAGTGCTCCAGCAAGGCTGCAGAATGAATTTAAATTCCTCTCTGCCAACCCAGGTGTGGAAGAATATATTTTAATATCATAAGAAACACAGAGAAAAGGGAAAGGAGTATTTCACTTCATTAGAGTGCTTTAAAAAGGGAAGATCTAAGATAAGGATGAAGGGAAATTTAGGGTAGGCTGAGGAGTGAGTTCCCAAGGGAAACCATAGAAGTCCCATCAACGGAGATGTTTAAAATTAAACTCAATAAAGCATGAGAAAGCACATGGAACAAACCAGCCCTGCATCAGCAGAGGGATCAGCTGCATTAAGTGTCTCTTTTCACTCCTGGTTTCTGTTGCCTCCTGTCACTCATGTCCAGCTATCCTGGGAGCACCTGCTCCCACCCAGCACCACCATCCCCCTGGAGCAGCCAGGGGCAGCTCCACTTATTTAACTGGTTTAGCTTCATGTTAAATTCCTGTCTATAGAGGCAGATGGACACATTATTACAGGCTTATTTGTGCTGAGCAATAACTTACTCTGGGCTAACCTGTAACTTCACACTTTGCTCTGAGTAAGGACGATCACTGTCCTGCTGCTCAGCTGGGAAGAACTGGAGCCTCCTGCTGGTCTGTGCCCTTTGATTTCCCTCTGGCTGTGAGGGAACAGCCAGCAGGTCCCTAGGACAAGGCTTTCAGAGCTCCCACTGCTCTAGGGCAGCAGAGACTTGGTGGCAGCCCCTGATGGCAGGGCCAGCAGTGAAGGGACCACAGGCAGGTACCTGTGTGTGGGTAACTCATTCTTTTCACTGTACAACCTGGGGCAAAACCGGGGTAATTCTGGTTTGCAAATATGATGAGGCTATTCCTCGTGTAAGAGAAAGAATTACCAAAATCAATTATGTTAAAAACCATGTTGTCTCATGCCAGGAAAGCCCTTAATGTAACTAAATACTGTTGACAGGGAAAAAGATAAAAATCACATGTCAAAGCTGGGGAGAAGAGGATTTGATTAGAGATGGCCTAACTGATTCAGCAGCAATTACGACTGCTCTTCAACTGGTGCAGCTCACTCCAGCCAGGAAGGAGGCAGTGGGCCTGACTCTCTCCTCACTTGCACCAGCCTTACACTAGCAAAGCCATCACCTCTGCTCAGACAGCTGCTCCCTCAGCTCAGCACAGAGCGGAGCAGAATCAGGCCCCAAAAGGCCTGTGGCGATTGCACAGGATCAGATAAGGCACCTCAGGAATGCAGCCCTGAGTGCAGCACTGGTAATGCTTTAATTGCCATCCTTGGCTCACTGGGTCCCAGCTTTCATTTAGGCTACACAGTGGTTGGAGGAAAAGTTTTTACATTAATTAGTTTAAAGGGCAGGAATTACATTCGCATTTTAATGGTGTGGAAATGAATAATCTGAACAGGGAGCAACAAACTGTGGGAAGGGCTGCTCCATGTTTTCTCTTTACCAGATGGAAATAACACCGGATTGTCTTACTAAGCACCTCTCTGGTTAGCTGGTAGACACCAAGGCTCCAGCCCTGCAGAGCCATGTGGGGGATCACTTTAACATTTGTACTGGGGTGGCAACTGGGGGCTCCAGCTGAGCTCAGACCTATCTCAGCTGGATTTTGCCCCACCAAACAATGCCATAAATGACTGCAAGGTCTGCTCCAGTGCAGCTGCAGGAGGAGCAGGTATCACCTTCTCACACAGGAGACAAAGCAAAGCCATTTCTCCCACCTGCACGTTGTATCTCCATCAACAGCCCCTTCCCCAGTGCAGAATCCAGGCTGGATTTGGGAAATGCATCAGAGGACCAGCATGAGTCACATCACTTCCTGGGATAACCTATCTCATATGGATGAGTCCAAGAGTGCTTTACACTACTTATTAATTCCAAAGGCACCTGCTAGGGAGTTAATATTTGTATCTCCCATTTGTCAATATATTAACCGAGGTCCAGTGCCTCAGGATGTTGCAGTGATCAATGGCAGAGCCAGGAACAGAAGCCAGGGTTCTGCTCCAGTGGGAGTTTGTTCATCAGATAAATAGATGTTTGCATGTTTGTTTTACACCTGCATAAACTAAGGGAGACAACATGCTTGCCTCAAGTTTCACAATGAATCCCTGCAAAAGGCTGGAAAGGACCCTAAAAATTCTGTATAAAAAAAAAAAGCAGGCTTTGCCCTAACACATCTTTACTCCAGGGTCAGTGTCAGGCTCTCCCAGTTGCTGCACAGAGTTACACTGGAGCTGCCATCTTCTCATCTGCTTGCCAAATGCAGCAGTGAGCCTGTTTGAAACATCCAACCCTTGTGTTTCTGCAGTGGAAAGTCCTGAGTGGAGATGGTCTCCTACTTCCTTCTTTACGTTGCTGTAAAAGCTCTACAGGTCTGGATTGCTGACACTGCAGCCCACAAGCTCAGGACAAGAGGCTGTAGACAGCTGTTGTATCTCATTTGTGCCTTATTTCCAATCAGGCTCATGCCTGAAACCTCAAAACCACAATATCAGCCGCGTGGAGATACGCAATAGCGACCAACAGGGTAGTGCTGCTTGTTTAAGACCAATAAAACACGAAGTTGGACATATGCCACCCACAGAGCTGATTCCTTCAACATTTGCTACACAAAAACCTACCTACTGACTTCAGCAGGAATTGTGGATATGTATGGTTCCAAATTCTGAACTGCAGTTCCTGAAAATCAGAAATAAAAACTTGGGTGCAGCACCAGAAATGCAGTTTTGTGGTGGTGCAGGGAGCCAACCTGCAGGTACACACACCTGACCTGTAGGAGTCAGTGGACAAACCAGCTGCCCCTCACACCCACTGATCCACAATCAGTTTTTCCTTAGGCAAGAAAGTGGTGCCATCACATCTGGGGGAGGGGGGTTGGTTTTTTTTAGTGTAACTTGATTTTGGTCACTACAACTCTCAGTTTCTGAGGAGAAACAACCACAAAGAGCCTCCAAAAAACTGCAGCATGACTGCCCGTTCCCTTGGGAGCTCTATCACAGGAACTGAATCCACTTGGAGAAATGAAGGGAACAGCAACTCTGCTGCTGCTCACTGGCTCTCCCAGAGAAGCATCCCACCCTACAGCAACACCAAAGGATGGAGGAGTGGGTGTGTAAGCAACAGGGCCATCTGGTGATGCAGCCTGAGCCACGGGCATGTGTTTCACATGTGTGTACTTACATGACATATCTGGTACACATTTACCACAACAGTTTGTACTGCAAGCAGTATTTGAGTTTGTTCTGTGTTGTGCTGGCCACCTTAGGGTAGGTCACAAGGTCATCTCATTCTACCACCAATTTTTTGTTGTTGACAGATGCTTCATGCCAAAAAAGACATGTTATTGACTTGTCTCAGGGGTGCTGATTCCCTTCATAATATAATCATTATTCCTTCAGAGGATGAGGCCTCTCAGGCTGAACATCAGTCTCACGATTAAAAGAAGCAATTTTCAGCCAGCACACCCACTACCTGAGAAAGACCCAAGGACCCAGAGGAAGGAAGTAGGTACAGCTTTGCTTACTTACTAAAGCTTTTCTCTATAAAGAGAGCAATGAACATGAGCTCTAAAACTACAAGCTAGGAAGGAAACAAAGAGGCTTGGGGAGAAGAGCAGAGTGATCTGGAACAAAGGGAATTTGGTGTTTACAAAGAGCGAGGACAGGAACAGCAGCTCCATGAGCTGGGAGGATGTTCTAGGATGGCACCGAATATGTGACTGATGGTCATTAATCTCTGCCAGGGAAGGAGCTCTTCTTTTGTGCCATCTGTTTCTGATTACTGCCCTGCTCAGCTCTAGGCCTAAATTGCACAATTCAAACTCGATTCCAAACCACCCAAAGTGCTAAAGGTTTTGGAAGGCACAGGAATGGGAGTATCGGGCACAAATTGCAGAGTTTAGGGTATTTACACAAGAGCACCCAATTAGTTCATGCCCTTGTGCCAGAACACTACACATGAGCACCCATCAGGTCACACAAGGGTGCCAAACTGCTTCACCCATGGACAGCCAGCCAGTTCCTGCAGGAATGCTCCAGCAGTTCATGCATGAGCACCCAACTAATGCATGAGTGTCTAATTAGCACACACACGAGTACCTAATCACTCTGTGCATGAGCAGCCAATTAATTTATTCTTAAGTGCACAATTAATTAATGCATGAGCACATGATTAGTTTATGCATGGCTGCCCAGCTGGTACATGCATGAGCACCCAGTTAGTTCCTACACGAGTGCCTCATCAGTGTGTGCTTGAATGTGCCATTAGGTCACGCCTGAGCACTCAAATGCTTCATGCAGGAGCACCCAAATCACTTATGCTTGAGGGATGTGTTTCATGTAGGAGCACCCAAATTGAATGCCCAAGCAATTTATCTGGAGGACCCAAATATTCTGTGCCCAGTCACTTTGTGCATCAGCACCCAATTAACTCACCCTGCTGCTTGGGCAGGTTTGGGTAGCTGGGGCTCCAGTCGTGCCTCTGCCAGGTCCTGGTCACCGTGTGAAACCGGTGAAAAAAACCCAAATACCCCAAAACACCAGCCCATCAGAAGAACCCTCAGTACCCCATCTCAGACAAACTGGAGAAAAGAGCAGCAGCTGTAACCAGTTGAGAAATGAGGAGGGAAAAACAGCTGAGATGTGGGGCTGGAGGTGCTCTTGAAAAGACAAGGAGTGCATCCTGAGGGACTGGCTTCAGGACAATTCATAAGTATTTTGAATTTCTTTACTTCTGCATTTCTTTTGAAGGAGTGTCGAGAGGGTCACATCTGGAACCGGGAGCAGAAGTTGTCTGGAAGCTCTGATAGAGCCCAGCTGCTTGTGATTCTGCAGCATGGCCACAAGAACTCAAATCCAGAGAGTAATGACTCGCAGTCTCTGGAGAAAAATCTCACTCTAACAAAATGTATTGGCTTAAAAAGAATAAAGGATGAAGCTCTACAGCCTGTGCTACACAGGAGCTCAGATAAGATGATATAATGACACCGACTGGTCATAAAATCTATGATCTTATCAACCCAACTCGCTGAGGTCTCTTAATCACTGGTGAGTCCAGTTTGCACAACTTTCCTTGTTCAGGCACAGAGAAAAACAAGGTGGTATGTATTAAGCCTTGCTCATGCCAATAAAAATGTACTACAGGAATGAATGTATTTATTAACTCTCAGCAGTGATGCCAATGGTTTTGGCTCAACTGCGGTTTCCTGGCCTTGGACACAGGGTCACAAATCTCTAAGACTGTTGAATCCTGCCCTGCTGTAAGTCTGAGATGGAGTTGGCTGCCACAGGGGACAGAAAGCAAAGCCCAGGCGCCCTGAAAACAGTATTATAATATTTTCAGCATTCAAACTGAACAATTTAAACACTGCAGAGGCAGAGGAAAGGCTGGCTTCAAGATGTTTTGGATCAGCTCTTTGCACTTACATGCAGCTGGATGCAGAGCACCCTGCCTAGGAGACCCTGCCACAGCCAGGAAGGGGAGGCTATTCCCAAAATCACCATGCAGAGCACTGGTGATCCAAGCCCTTCCAGGAACGTGGCAAGAGCAGGATTGCCTGTAAGGTAAGAGGAAGCCCATTTCCACCTCATAACCAAACTCACAAAAGCAAGACTATTTATTATCTACCAGAACCAATAACTGGAAAAAGCTACAAATCCAGTCCTTTTAGCATTTTATTAGAGATCCAGAAAATTACTAGGAAGAGATGGCAACAAGTCCTTGCCTACCTAGAAAACACCGAATGTGGGCATAAACAGGTATCACTATTTTGTATCAGTCCACAATTGTCTGGTAACTGTAAGACCTTTTTCACTAACCTCAAACACTTCCCTCCTCCTCTGGATACCTGAGCTCTCCTGTCCTTTGCCCAGGACAGCACAAAAACACACTCAGCAATTGCCTATGGCAAATGAACCAGGGTTATGGTCAACCTGAGTGCTTTGAGTGCATTCAAACTCCTCACAGCTCGGAGGGTGACTCACCTTGCAGCCCCATTTCCAAAGCTGACCCAAGTTCCTGGAAGCACACATCTCACTGAAAGCCCATCATTACGTGCCTGAGGTGCAAACACTGTAAATTTTACTTTTAAAGAGTCAATGCCTGGTGATTCATATCCATAAGGCATCTCACTGGGTCACATCCAACCAACAGCAAAGAGCAGGCACAGGGAGAACGGCCTGGCAGATCTGGCCAGAAGAATCTCCTCTGAAAATGGGTCTTGGCCTCTTGAATCCCTAAGCTGTTACCCAGAAAGAATGCAAATGTATTATTAGATTCAGAGGTAAAAAGACTATATGGCTGAAGAAGGAAACTAGTCAGAGGGTCTGTGCAGAGGCATTTGGAGAGACACAGCACATGCTCTAAGCAGAATTCACCAACCGAGATTTACTGAGGCTCCTGCTCTGCTTTCAAACTGATCCTCTTTCCTACTGAAACCCAGAACTGGAGAGATGTTTCTTCTTGGGAAGCCAGTCACCTCATCCCATCCAGCCCTACAGCACAGGATTAGCCAGTGGATTTTATCAGAAATCAGATTTCATTTACACCTACCCGTCAGCTCAAAATCAGGGCCCTTTCCCCAGTCTGAACATACTCTGGCCACAGAAGCGACACGTTTTACATTTCTACAAGAAGCATAAAAGCATTTTCATTTCTAAAGCAAAATCCACAGACACTGAACATTTCTCTGTGTGCTGAAATCCCTGCTGTCAGTGCAGAAATTCAACCTATCAGAGTTTGCACTGAAGGAGACCATCAACAGCCTGTGGTTAAACCCCCGAGGGAGCTGAGGGCCTGAACACCTGTGAAAGCCTGGATTTATTGGGGCTTTCAGCAGAATCTCTTTCTGCCCATAGCACTTTAACATAAACATGAGCTGCATGGAAAGGCCCTGAACAGCCACCCTGCACCCTTCTCATAACACAGCTTTCTCTTTCTGTCCTCCCTACCTACATGAGAGGTTTTCAGGGGAATATGGCCAATAAAACTGTGATCTAGTAACAACATATTCTGGGCAAAGAGAAATGTTAGCTAAGGAAAAAAAAATCAAAATTAAAAAAGGACATATAATTAGGTGAGGATGTGATGTCATCAGTGATATGAAGCATCATTAAATGTACTCGACCCAGCTAATGAATTGCAGGCTAGTCTTACAGACATGGGTAACCTTTACATAACTTAAGGGTTCACAAATCACTGGCATTAGTTTTTGGAGCATCAGTGAGTTTCCAGATGAAACAGAAGAACAGGATGTTGCAAGAAAATCAGCAGGATGATTTAGGAGCCCACTGCCTTGATTGTTTTCGAAGCAGAGTTTTGCAATTAGGCAAGAGGATGCCCTGTTACGTGCAGACCTGATGTGCAGACTCAGTGGTTGAGAAATAACACGTCCTAAAAAGAGAGGTTCAACTCTCTGTGGGCAGATGGGAAGAGCCCACTCTGCTGCTCCCTGCAAGACAAACAGCAACACTCAGATCACGCACACAGGGAGCTCCTCGTGTGCCTGAGGTCTCAAACACCCCCCGGCCCCCACAGCACCTGATCCCTGCTCTGCCTTGCAGTGCACTCCTGAGGCACTGATCCCCACAGTATGGCTGTACTTCCACAGCAGTGTTACAGATACTAAAGGGAGGCATCAAGAGATTAACTGACTCCCCAAAAGTCACAGAAGGAACCTGTGGAATAGCAGGGAACTGAACAGAGGTTTTTCCCACTTCAGATCACTGTCAAGAGTTTGTACTTCTCTTCAGAGCTAGTTCTTGAAAGCTGTCTTGGCTGCAGCTGCTAAATTCTATCCTTATCATAACAACTGATTTGTTTGTAGAGAGATGATGCACGTGTGTAAAATGTGCCCCTAAACCATGATGAAGTTACTTCATTTTCAATTAGAAACTCCAAACATTACAGAGTTAAAAATAAAAGTAGCATTTAGCTCTATAGGGCACACTTTTCTGTTCCAGACAAGGTTAGCTCTGCTCTTGTTTTAAGAAAGTAGTAATTTACTTTTTTATCCTTCGTACACCAGGTGTTTCTATGGGTGTGTTTGGCCCCAGAACAGCTCTGGATCAGGCAGCAGCACAAATACATCCTGGCTGGCAAATGAATCCCTGCACATTTGGGAGCTACAGGCTGAATGAAACATAAATCTCCTTCAGTGAGAGTGCCTGGACTCTTCTCCAGGTCTGTTACAGAGCAGATAACAAGTGGGGTCACTGAACAGTACAGAATAAAAGTTTGTGTGGAGCTGGGATATGTCAAGCTTTACATTGAGACATGAGCATTAAGATTTGTACTTCCAGTGCACTTGGACTCTTCTCAAAGCAGCAACCAAGGGGCAAAGACAGCAAGGAAAAGGCTCAGCCCCTGCCTTCATGCAGGTAAAGCCACAAGGCTGGGTGGGCAGAGGGACACACGATATTCCATGTGACAGTCACACACACCAACAGCTCCCAGGGCTCTCAGCACTTGGACACAACCAGTCCCAGCCACTCTGCCCTGTCCTGCTCGTTATGTCTTCTGCTCTTCTCAGGGAAGGATCCACACAAGCTTGAAACAATGCAAATAAAGCTCAGAAAAGAAATGCCAGAGTGAAACTCCGATGATTCCCAATTCTACCATCACACTGTTTCAGATCCTGAACAAGGATCCCAAGAAGAAAACAGAGTCATCTCTAACACAGGCAGTATTTAAAAACCTCACTGCAATCCATGCAAATTGCCACAGAAAGGTAAATCTGCTTTACACTGACACACCTTTTTAACAAAGCTGGTTGAAGCAAACTGGACGTGTTTCCTCGTCTACCTTATCTAACCAACGTACCAGCACTATTTATTGCTTTTCAAGGCACAGAGTTGGTATTATATCAAATGCCTCCATAAGGCATTGTGAAGAGCTCTTTTCTTTCCACATCTGAAATTCCCTGTACAGAGCAGGCCTTTGGAAAAGAAAACATCAGTGAGAAGCAAAATACTTGTCAGAGGGAAGAGAATCACACACTCAGACTTTACTAAACCTGCTTTTATCGGAGCAAACTACAAAGAAATATTCACGGCTCTGGGAAAGGAAACACACTTATCAGATCAGTGCTGTTTGCAAAGGAAATGAAAAATGGTGAATGTTTTTAACTTAAAGTGTTTTTAATGAACTTAACTGCTGTATTTTAGTCTGGGAGGAAGAGCAAAAGTACTTAGAAAAACAAGCAGTACAACCGAGATTACGAGATGCAGTCGCTCCCCTGGCACCACTCCGTACAGATTCCACCACCAGCTTTGCCAGGCCTGTTTCATGGCATGTGGGATAATTGCAGTCTGGCATGGAAGGAACATGCCTTTTCCCAAAGGTGAGAGTGAGCTACCAGTACACCTGTGTCACCTCCCTGTGGGATTCAGTAAAACTCATGACTGAACCACCAACCACTTGCCACCACCCTGTTTAACATCCCAGTTTCACTCTGTTTAACTTCTTGCATGACAATCTCTGGAGACAGCAAAGCATGTTCCCACTTCTCTGCTTCTGTGGCTAAAACCAAGGGCTGTGCTGGAGGTAACAGTGCAGATGGATCCAAGTTTGAAACCACTTAAAGGCAGCAAGTCAGAACAGGAATCTGGGAGTGTAACCATTTCATTAATCATCTTCATTATCTTGGCACGCATCAGGAACTTATTAGCAAAACTTAGGAGCTAAGCAAAGGGGGTATGAATACTCAAAAAACTGCAATTAAAGGAGGACAACACACACCCAAGGGAAGATCAAATGAACACTAATCTGTTAAAAAAGAAAAGAAGAATACAGAGTATTGGAGAATAGGCCCTTATCACCAGCGTGTACCTGTTCTGCCTCCACAGCACCCAAACAGGTTTCGCTGCTCCCTCAAAGACGCAGGACTGGAGCTGGAGCGCTTTGGGAATCAGGTCCCAAACAGGCAGAGACTGATCATAAGGTGGTGTGACCCAAGCAAAGAGTTAAAGACAGAGGTGGCAGCTGGGTCACCCTGTAGTGGGCTTGCTCTCAAGTCCAGGACCTCAGCATGTTTCCAGGTTGCCAATATGTCCCCAAACACTTCCTGGCCTCTGCAATAACTGCACTTACAGACTGCAGGGAAAGCCCAGTCCCTGCCACTGTTCAGTGTGAGTGACAGCTGGAGACGGACTTCAGAAACCTCCAACAGGATTTTCTGGAGAAGGGGGTTCCTAGACACACATTAAACAGAGCTCTCACATGGACTAGGCAGAAAGAAAACTGCTTGGGGATTGTCACTGGGGTTTTTTAGGATGTGGTTTAAAACACTGTTCTTGCTGAATTTCACAAATGGAGTAAAAGTCACGGGATAGACCTGGTTTAGCACAGTGAAAGCAAGGCCTGTCTGGGTTTACATGGAAAAACTAAGACTTGATGGAACACTGAGCCCGTGGGAGTCCCAAGGTATTCCGATGGCAGACACTGAACCCTGGGCAGGCCATTCTGTTGTGGAAACACCAGGCAACAATTCTGGCTGGGCTATGCTGGCACGTGCTACAGTCTGGCATTCCTAAACATTGCAAAAATGTCCTTTGAATGCCAAGTGATTGGTGTTGCAAGGACTTCTGAAAGCCCACAGAGAAAGGACCCCTATTACCTTCCACATAACAGTACAACTGGAGAAGGGAGAGGTGCCTCCTCTCAACATGCTGAAAGAAAGGTGGAAAGGGGATGTTCCCAGCAGCTCAAGCTGAGACACAAGGCAGTCTCATGTGCTGGGATTTCAAGCATAGGACATGATCCATCTTTCAGGAAATAACAGGCAGGGTTCCCACTAACTTCAAAATAGGGAGAGCAGCCACCCCCAGAATGTTCCTGAGCCACAACAACTACTGAAAACTGCACTTTCTACAAAAAGCTTGAGAGAGCCAGTTGGGCTGTTTCTGATTAAGATGAAGTCAGACCTCCAGAGAGAAAATAAAATAGCAGAGGACATCTAAATCAGCTTGTACATAAAGGCAATTAGAAAGAAAGACAACTCCCATTCTGCCTCCACCTCCAAGTACCCAACAAGTGAAATGCTTAAACAGTTCAGATCTAACCTCATATTTAAACTCATACCAGTTTACACCACCTTGGGGGTATATAAAATGGCCTAAATACGAGTATAAATAATTATGTGTAATCAAGAATTCAGGCTCCCTTTGCCTGAGGTGGAAAAAAATCTATGTTCGTTCCAAATCCAAATTCATTTTGGAAATGAATTTTCATGACTGATCAGCGTATCTGCTAATCAACACATCTCCAGTCTACCCTCATAGCAGGAATGCCAAGAACAGACGGTACTGATGACAAAAGACGATACAATTTGCATGTTCATTGAATTTTTCAGAGTATGACGGATACCCTGTGCCCTGGGCAGATAATTAAATGTGATTGATTGGGGTTGGAAAGGACCAAGCTGAAACCCATTTCAGAAATCTGTTTTTTCTCCAAAGGAACAGCCAAGGGCAGTGACCATGTCCCTGACACACAATCTTTTCATTCACTGCAGAATTTAAGGTTGTTCTGCTCAGTCAGAGAGACACGAGAGCACCTGCCCTGCCTGGAGAGCAGCAGGTCATGACTGTGGACATGGACTGTGAAGGTGCAGCTGCAGAGCACCCTGCAGGGATGACCACAATGCCTGTGACCTCGGACAGATGTTGGCACCTCAGATACTCGTGGCTCTGCTCCTGGAATCTCTTTGCCCTACATGTTGGAATAAAACTGTGCTGGGTGTGTTCAATCCCCAGTGTCAACTCCAAGCCAGTAAGGTTCAGTTATTGCATTTTAAACTCCTAGCAGACATCCCTCAGAGCCTTTTAGCCTAAACCCTTGGCAGAGGAGTGTTTCCAATGAGATGATGGCTGTAAAGCAGGGCCTGGACGTGCCTTAGTTTCCCCAACAGCATCGTGCCAGTGACACCCTGCAACAGGTCAGAACCACGTCCCTCCATCCACGAACTCACTGGCACTGCCAGCCCATGGAATCACACAAGTGTTCTGTACAGCTGGAAAGACTAAGTAAGGAAGCAGACAGGCACACATTCACAGCATAGCTAAATACAGTCAGAGCTTACCCCGAGGAACCATAAAGGCAGATACCTCAGATATCTCTAACATAAACCTCAGCACTTTTGCATAAGCTACAGAAGCATCAGTAGTTGAAACCTAGAAACTATAACTACAAACTGCAAGTCAAAAGCATCTGACTCATTCTCATGTAGCCACTATCAATGATTAATCAGGATTTAGGATCTGGCCTTTCTTGCTGCCTCCCAGTTCAATTACCTGCCCGTTAAAATGGACTCTTTCACAACTGGAAGCTTCTTGTTAGCTCGTCCTTGACAAATCCCACTTTGGGGCCTGTTATTTTCTAGACACTCCTGAGGTTGAGGAAGAGCTGGAGACAGAATATATAGCTGAACTTTTGGGCTGCTGCCTCGTTTTCTGCCCTTTCTTTCTGCAGCCTCACCAAAGGAAAAAAGGCAAAACCCCAAACACATGATGACATTTCAAGAGTGACCCAGTTAGTTACTGCAGGTTTGGATCCTTGGCGTTCTTGGCACCCAGCATTTGCAACTGCATCCAGGAGAGCCACCTCACGGAAACAGGGATTGGTTTTCCCATGGCACTTCAGAATAAGTTAAAGGTTGAGCAGAGTCTGGAAATTCACACTGGATGAGCCCATCTGTCTGCAGTCTTCAGGCTGTAGACAGCAGTGGTGCTGGCAGACAGGGAAATTATTAGTTAAGGGGAAGGAAGAGCCCAAGTGTGGTGATCTGCTGGACGTGCCTGTGTTTGCATCCAAGAGAAGAAGACTGCAGAAGTAAATGAACACCTCCTGACTGTTTAAATCTAGAAATGGAAAGGCAGCATTTACCAGCCCAATTCACATGTCTGTGTACTCCCTGGAAATATTATACTGTGAACTTCAACACCAGCAACTCCCGCAGCAAACTGAATGCTGGGGGTACATGATCTGTTACAGGGGCTCAAACTTGGCTCTTGCTACTTGGCTTGTTATGACAAGTGCTGAGACGTGACAAACCTTCTTTTCTGGCTCTTCATTCCCATGCACTGACCTCAGCTCTTGTCACATACTTGCTCTGTAAAGTCACCCCTCAGTCAGGAGCAAGGATTAGTGGCTGCAGAGAAAACCTGTGGGCCCTGATGTCAGACCTGAGGGCAGAGGCCCTGAACTAGGAAACTAAAAATTTCTAAATCGATGTACAACAGAGATCATTTAAACAATCCCTCTGGATCTGAAAATCCCAGGTGGGCAGAAGGAGTGGGCTCAGCACACCCCTCTCCCTCCCAATTGCTGGCCAGCACCACATCTCCACCAGCACATCCAGGCAGCTGCACGTGCACCCTTTAGACTGGTAATTCTGACCAAGAAAAGCTCTCTCAGACAACCCTGGCTCTGCACAGAATCTGCTGTTGGCTCCTCCAGCCGAGCACGCTGCTGCACATCCACTTGGCACAGCCAAAGGAAAGTGCACTTTATCCCGCATCCGTCAGCATCAGTGACAAGCAGATTCCACATAAGGGCATGAAACAGCACATATCAGGGACAAGGTACTCCTAGGAAATGTGAGAGATTTAAACAAGAATTTCCATCTTTGCACTTCTGCCCTCGGAGAATGGACTTGAGATGCTGCTCAGGAAGAGGAATAATTTTTCCAGAACTGCCAAAGGAACTTCTACAGAGAGTTGGCAGCACGTTTTCCTCTCTTTGCAGTTTCTAACACACTTGGAACTGTTGTGACCAGTGCTGAGCCTTCTGCAGCTCATCCGAGCTCTTGTTCACATCAGAAATCCCTGCAAAGACGTGCAAGCTCCCCTTTTCCCAAAGGAAGGAGCTCAAATAAACCAGCAGTGCCTCCAGCTGCAGGGGAAGTTTCTGGAGGCCAAGGTCATGCACAGGCAGAGCAGACTGGACAGCAAGGCCTGGGCTCGGGTTGTGCTCCTGAGCTCTGCTGCCAAAATGCAGTGCCTGGGAAACAGGTCTCCCAGCACTGCTCTGAGAATCAAATCCATGTTGCTGTAAAGCCCTTAATGCTGTCACACAGAAACCTGTTCTCTTTGAAACAGCAGATAATTACTAAAATAGTACAAAAGCCAACATGACTTTTCCATGGCTCACTTCACCCTTTATACATGATAGGCAAAAAAAAATGTAAAATACCTCAGTGATTATATTGACATATTTGCAAGGGCAGGTGTGTTTGTGAATGCACAGATATATGGACGTTACTGCCGACCTTTCCTTTCAATTCCCAGGCAATTCCACAAGTTCCTAAATGCCCTTTGGTTAATCAGTGCAGACTATATATGGGCAGCCCATTTCTGGAGTAACAGATGCTCCTAATTTATCCTCCAACATCACGCCTAGAAACTGTCCCAATTGGATGCCAGAGTCCCTAATTTGGAGCACTGCCTGTCGGAACAGGGATGGTCACGGAGCTTCAGAGCCACATTCGGAGCAGTGTGAACTATTAACAAGGGAAAATAAAAAAATCAAGGTAGAATCAGTGCTCAGGAACTCACACTGCAGGGACAGGGCAAAGCTGCACCAACTCAGCAAGAGCTGAAGTTCAGGCAGAGGAGAAGAAGACTCATAAATAGTTTATTAGTGAATCAGAGACGTAGAAGGAGAGACAGTTGAGCGATGGAGCAGCATGAGGAGGAGGAGCTCCACTGGAAAATAAATGCACACATTATCATGGACAGAAAATAGAAGAAGTGAAACTGAAATAGAGCTACTCCAAAACAAATATTTCTGTGAATAGAAACATTTTTAAATAATTTTCTTTCTACTGAGTCCACACGGTTCTTTTTTGTATTTGCACTATGTGATAGTTCCAGCAAGTAAGGTTGTAAGCTGGAATGTTGTAAACAGGAGCATTTTAATCATATGTTGACATATAAAACAATTCCCATACAAAAGCATTTTCACTGAAATCCTGGAGTTACACTCATCTGATCCAAGAGAAGAAAAGAAATCACACATGTGAAGTGAAACAGCACATTATTTGAATTTAAAATACAGCACTACCAACTCCAGCCATGCCAATGGCATCAGTGAAAACCTCTGCTCTCCATTTCCCTCATGGAAGCTGATAGTAATGAGCTGAAAGAACACACTCATCAAACAGTGAGGCACAGACAAATATAGCCAAAAACTTGTGTGTCTTTTTCCAGCAATTATACCAGTTGGTCTAATAAAAGGTTTTACCTCTCCCAACAAAACCTTGTGAGCACAGCAAGGCAGGTGGAGAAAGGAAGAATGAATTTGCCTAAAAAGATGTGCTGGAGAGATCAGCATTTACAAAAGGCAGATAAGTTTGGCAACAGCTGGAGCCCATTACTGGAAAGTAAATGAAGATTTTGGATGAGATATTCCTTGAGACAGTCTGAGTCACCTTCCTAGAACCTGATCCCAGTGGTCTACAGAGTATGGGGAACTGAAGTCACATTGTCTTTAAATAAGTCAGTGGCACTCAGGCAGTAAAAATTAGAGACACGTTTGCAGCCACATATCACCTAACGAATGTAAAGACAACTTTATTTGAAGTCATTTTCAGGTTATTTTACGTGGGAATTGAAATGAAAACACTGATCTGCTTTATGAGGAATCACTGAATTATGCACCAGTCTCAAGACATCAAGGTGCAGTAATTAAAGATTTTACACCTGCAGCAATTCCACCTTGGAAAGGTTCACTTTAACTGAGAGCAGGTGCATTTCTCAGCTTATTCTTAATCAAAGAGCTGATACAAAGGCATGGAAAACACGGGCCCTTTACTGGGACAAAGTCTGTTTAACAAACACATGAAAAACAGCCAAGTTCAGTCTAAACCTTTGGCCAGATCTGGCTCTTTTTGGAGTGCTCTGTCACTTGGGTCCAGCCTCAGCTGAGGCTCTCAGGGGAGCTGCTCTCACCTCTTTGGGGCACATAAATCAGGAGGAGCTGAATACAACTGAACTCCTGTGCACATTGCCAATGAAATCCCTGGAAAAGGAGCAATTTTAATTTGTTTATTAATTTTTTAATTAAGTTTGGTTTCCTCAGATGATTTGCTTCCACATTGAACAGAAGCAGCAGAGACCTGAAAATATGAAGTGAGTCATATACTGCAGGTTTTATTTGCTTCTGCATTTTTATATATAAATAGTAAAAAAAGCAATTTTTAGTATTTATTTCTCAATACAGATAAGGGGGTTACCATGGCTACCAGTCTCCAGTACCATGGTTTAAAAGGACAAAAAAAAGAGAACCAGACTGAAGCTTGAAATAATCAGGTTGCTCTGCCCAATGCTCACACCATGCCTGTTATGATAGGAACGGGGCACTGAAATCAGTCACACTGGAAAAATACAACACTGAAATCAAAAACAAGGAAAAGGACTCCGAAAGGTTTGTGAGCCATGCACACAACTGCAGACTCAATATGTTTTCAAGTACACAGAACACCTCAGCCGGACGTCAGCAGCCCTGGCTTTAAAGAAACCACAGCAAAGTCCCTGAAACAAACTCAAAGACAGCTGCTTCCTAAGGAGATTAATGCAGCTCCAGGGCAGCCCGGTGCTGGGATGAATGGCTGGATGTCCAATGTAAGGTTGGGGGAGGAAGATTAAACACTGCCCAGCTCCTGAGACCTGGTGTGAGTGACACGGAAAATTTCTCTTGGTGGCCGTGCCCAGCTTGCCCTGCAGGTTAAAACCCGGACAAACCCCACTGCAGGGCTGCAAACACACACTGCAAGTTCCTGCCTTTGCTGTGCTCAGATGCCCTGGCAATGAACACAACAAGCACCATTTGTTTCTACCACAGTTTTTTCACCCTTCTGTTTTTATTACAGAAAAGAGTTTTAATGGTCTTCAAAAATGGAAATCTGATGCTTCACACGCTTGATTTTCTGATACACTGAGGGCTTTCAGACAGATGTTTGAACTGTTTTATTTATATGGTACAAAGGACTCTTTGCATACCAGACTTTCCACTAAGACCAGGCAAAGATATATTCTTATATTTCAAAAGCTGAGCAAAGGAGGTGTTAAATAAAGGCCTGAGAAGAATGTGTGAGTGTGATTCATTTGATATTGATACACACACTGTTCACAAAACTGTAGTCTCATCTAAACAGTGTAATATATTTGGAAGAGGAGAAAATTACTTGGCTGCACAGGATGATGCACTTTCCAAATCATTGTCATATGAGCAAGCTGAGAGTAGTGATAATTTATCGAGAAACAGGAATAATTTATGCATATATGGCTGGGACTTTAATATTCAAATCATAAATGTAACTGTGGGCCTCAGATTTTTCAAAATTATCTTTTTTCCTCTCCCCCTCTCAGCTCCCCTAATCCCACCCTTTGATTCCCTTACTGCTGCTGTCAAGTATTTCGGATGCATTGGCCCCTTTGTGCACAGTCTGAACACTGCAGCACTGGGGAAGGCTCGGTCCTTTCACAGGATCTGCCTCCTAATTTGTTTCATTCTGAGTTTTCTCATTACTTTAAATTACATGAGCAAAGAACAACAAGATGCCCCCTTGGCAATGCCAGCAGCATCAGCAAATTTTAACAATAGTTTGTTTGTGTGCTTTTCAACCTCATGATGGCCTCTGGGTGTTTGACTCAAGAGCCTGATATTTGTTGGGAATTCTGTACCGCCAGAAGCATATTCTTTGTGGAAGAGTTAGAAGTGCGAACTGCTTCCAAAAGCACCACAAAAATCTCTCTCTGAAGACGAAGGGACAGGGTTTTTTAATCTATTTAAATTTTAAACGGCCCTAATTATGCGAGCAAAAAGTATCTTTGTGTCCCTCGCTAGTTTATCCCCACATGCCCCTCAGGCAGAGCCCGGGAGCTGCGGCAGCACCGCAGCCCGAGCAGGGGAAGCGAGTTTTCCTCCTGCTGCTGAAGCAGCGCCCCGTGCAGCGATGTGACAGCTCGGAGGGCGCGGGTGATTCTAATGAAATATCCTGGTGGCTCCTTCCAGAAGATGGCAATGGAATTGTGGAGTCTCTCCTGCTCCCCTGTTATGTATACAAATGAAGGCTCGCTCTGCTCCAGGAGGTACAGCAGAGTTCAGCTGAGACGAAAGTCTGCTGCATCAATTGTGCTAACAACCCCCCCTGACAGCCAGCCCGGGATGGGCTCTGATTACCACGGCTAGACCCGGCTTATGGGGCGCTGGGGAATTATGATTAGACCGTAGACATTTTTCTTAGAAGGCAGAAAAACAGGATAGGGTGAGTAAGTTCTGGCTCACTACAAGCTTTTTTTTTTTTCTTCCTCAGGATGGAGATGCTCAAGTTCCTAATGAATAATACTTTGTGAATGGCTGAGCACGGAGGGAAGGAGGGGGGAGGGACAAAAACCAGCAAACAAGAAAAGCAGGTAATGCAGCTTGCAGACTGCATTTTGCAAAGCTTTCTGGAAAACATCATGGGATTGGCTTCAGCAGAATGAGAGAGGCACAGACTGAACAACCCACAACTGAACCAGAAAGGATGCAGAGATGTGCAAACACTGCACATGGAAGTGTTGAGAATACAAGTCCTGGTAGTTGGCAACCTTGTCCTTCCAGTTCCCTGTGCTGCTCTGGAGAGCTTCCCCAGGAATGGCATTTGCAGGAACAAGAACCTGGATTGCCAGGGCTGCAAGACTGAGCTGACAGGGAAGCGCCCTCCTGCACTGCTGTGTCTCTGCAGATTCACAGCCAGGCCAAGGAGAGAGGCACAGCGAGGACATTCTGCTCCTCCTCACCATGGCAGTGAGTCCCTGAGTGCTTTGGGTCTCACTCCTGATCAGCCACCTGAGCTTAAGAGTAAAAGCCAAAGGGAGAAAGGGCAGACCAAGCCCTTTACTTCTTGAGTCTGCATAAAAAGGGGCAAACAATCTCTGCTGCAGCCCTGTGAGGGACTTCTCTACCTAGAGACATCTTTGAGACCTTCCTCAGCTAAAGAAACTGCAGAGTTCAATTATCATCTTGTAAGCATCCCAGGGGGCTGGAGAGGACAAACACATGCCTTGGTTTATTCCTTGCTAAACTACCAACTTCACGTGTGACCTTAGCAACTCATCAGCCTCTCCTGGGCCTCACTGCCTAGCTCACATTTTAAAAAGTCTGTGGTATCTACACAGACAGGTGAGATCAAATGATCCAGAACTTCCCCATTATAAAGTTCCCCAACTCTGTTTTACATCAGCAAGGAATTTGGCTCAGCATTTCTGATGGAATAAATAGTTTGCTGCTGTTGCAAACAAAATAGTGGAAAACAGAGAGAGAAGCTGAGAGAGTTAAGAAGACCCTTAATTTAAACACAATGTTTAAATGCTAAAAGCCTGGCATAAGGGACACAGCGAAACCCTTTGCCCAAGGAGGTGCCTGGGAAAAGCCTCCAGAACAAGAAGAAAATGGCCCTCTGAGGGTCCTGTGCTCACCAACCAGGTGAGGAGCAATCCCTCCTGCTCATTCCTTAGGAATGGACACCTTCAGCTCTCACCCAGGTACTGATCTGGGGCTCAGTGTGCTCACTCAGAATGTTCATTTTGTAGTAACCATCCCACTGATGCTGTAGGACTTTCCACACTGATTTAATGCAGTGGTACCATTTAAAAATAAAAAATTAAACACCAGCATTTCATACCCATCCAGTTTCTCTGGAAATCAACCTAATGATTCAATTAAACTAATGATAAAGAGTAAAGGAGAGCCTGATATAACACACTGCTCTGCAGACTGCACTTAGCTGCAAACAGAACAGAAACCAACCCAGACAATAATGCAGAGACCGTGGAGGAAGAGCACAGGGGGAGATGGGAAGAGTGAATTTTCAGGGTTTTGGTTTTTGTAACCTGACATTTTCTGGTCAGGCCACACGGGGATGGAGAGCACATCAGTCACCCATTTCAGGTGCAATCCAGTCATCTGTGGAACACTCCCTTTTTAGCTTTATTTGGACTGAACTTTCCTGAGGAGTATCCTCACTACACCCTCCACCTTCCCACTCAGTCTGCCCCCTTCTCTTCCACAGCCTAGATCAGAAAGCAGAGAAGTCCCAGACTTCTGAACAATACTTTAGTGAACACTAAAAAAGGGTTTCAACTCAAAACTTTTCAACACTTTGCTTAGAAATTACATGCTTTAAAATGCAGCAAATTATTTTTCTGGGCACAAATTCGGGGGGGGGGGGGAAGGACTTTGCTAAAATGAAACACTTTACAGATTTGTTTCTTTCAGTAGGAAAAATAGGGAGGGGAGTTGAATCCCAGCAGAGTTTTTTGCTTGCTTGTTTGGGCACTGATACATATCAACCTCCACCTGCACATTACTGCACTGGCTGAATAAAAGTGGCCTTCAGAGGAGTCTCAGAAAAGCTTCTGCTCAACCACTCTGCCAAAATACTTCAAATTACTCCTCACTGCACCTGTGGCTCTCCACTTACTTCTATAATAGGATTTTTCTAAATTAATTATAACAATATGGACACCCAATTCAAAACAGAAAAAAAGCCACTAAAAATTTCTAATTATTAGGATTTACAGCTCTCTCGATTTTTATCCTAAGTCATTGCAAAATCTCTTATTCATATTCTTTTTTATTACAAAACGTTTGAAAATTCAAAAATTTACTCCCTGTCCAAATCTGTACTTTGATACAGTCCCACAAAAAGCCACCAGCATAATGCAGGGACACTGCAAACATTAACAATTTTCTCTTCCTCCTCCAAGTCATTCATTTCCAGCGTTACCGAGGAGGAATTCCTGAGAGCATCCTTCTGGGTTAAGGTATACAGCTCACTGATTTATGTATAAACTCATTGAAAGGAAATTGAATCTACCTACATAAATAAAGGTTATAAAATGCCAATTCCAAAAGACTTTTTATTCTGCTAATCCAATAATGCATTTTCCTTTTATTTTTTTGCCTTACTCGATGTTCCTTCCACCCATATTTTAAGGCAGTTTCATGACAAGTAGATCCAGGCAATAAATATTTTTGTTGAGTCCGACCTGTGAATTATCAAATCCGATGACACACTGACACAGCTCGTTCTTCCTGCCACAGGAAAATTTATCACATCACAACTCGACCCCTCCGAGCAGGAAGAGCCCACAATTCCTGATTTATGTGGCTTGAAAGGAAACGGGCACGTTGGAAAGCTGCAGAGCTGCAGTTCCATTTTGCCTTCTGCTGGGCGTGTCTGATCAGATCAGAGCTTGCAACCCAGGCTCTCCATCCAGAGGGGAGAGAGCTGGTTTTGTGGGAATGATGTAGCCCAGGAAAAATGCCGAGGTTAGCACACCCCTGTGTAAAACACAGCGCAGGCATTACTTGGCACTGCTGCCGGCAGGTCCAGCTTCTGCTCGTGTCAGCACTCGTGGCTCTCCTGGAGGAAGCTTGGCAGGATAATGGAAAAAACACATATCCCCTCTTCTCCTCAGCCTTGGGACACAAGCAGCAGCACCAGGGTGGTTGGATGGTTCTGCTCACCTGGGCTATGACGTCATCTAACACTACTTTTAATCATTTTTTGCCTCACAGGGAAGTAAAAGATTTATTCCAAGTTTCCTTGACGTCTCCCAGAAAGTCGTAAGGAGTGGGAGAGGAGAAGTGAAGAAATAACAAGACAAAGGACGACTCATCAGAGGAAAAGGAAGGGCAGATGGAGACTGGGTAACATGACTCGCTTAAGTGGCTGATTAGAGTTGAAAATAAATCCTATTAATAAGCTGTGAGCACACACAAGTGTGCTTTGATACACTGCCACACATCACTGGGAGTTCAGCACACCTGAACAGTGACACATCCACAGGCTGCAGCAGCACCTCTTCCAAAGGGTGAGTCAGAATCCCGGTGAATGTGGCACCAGCTCTGAGAAACTGCTTCACAGAGGGGAAAGGCTGCCTGGGTGGGAGCAGGCACCGTGTCCCTGCCCCAGGGGAGACAGGGAAGGACAAAAGAAAGAAAGAAAGAAAGTGAAAATAGGAGCAGGATGCAAGAAAGGAACCAGCTCTAGCAAACCACAAGGTTGTCCTGATGCTTCATGCTCCAGTGAAGAAGTGTTTAACACCAGAGAAAAGCAGGATTCAGATTCCCCTGCCCCATAAACCAGACTCTTGACTGAGAACAAGTTCCCAGCACCAGCTGAGTTCTCCTCCTCCCCACGGGAGGGCAGGGCTGCTCACACACGGGCCACACAACACAACAGCATTTTCACACAGCCCTAAGGTCTGTAACTTCAGTACCAAACACCCCTCACACACTTCCAAACAGCTTTGGTCAGAAGCAGCAAAACCCTGGTCTTTTCACACAGATGTCAGACAGCCAGAGGAACAAACACCGTGTGGTTCTTAGGAGACAACTGCAAAAGAGAATTAAATTGAGCTCCACAAACTGCAGCTGCAGTCCCACAGCCAGGACAAGGAAATTCCAAAACCCGAGGTGGCGATGAGATGGCAGGAAGAGCATTTACTCAAGAGAAAAGAAATAACTGTTTACACAACGGTGTTAGGGTTCTCCTTCAGCACAAGCACAAGGGCTTTAGCAAACAGAAAGGACAAGCACAGAACTTCCCCAGTTAAAATGATACAACTAGGATTGCAGAAAATGCAATTTATCTCTGCTGTGTTAGGAATGAAGTGACTGATATTTGTCTGCATAAAGATGAAACCATCAGTCCTTGCATAGACAAGTCTTCAAAATAATGATTTAACATAGCTAAAGTATTTCTCTTTTAATTCTTCACTAGGTGTGCACGTTGCAACTTTAAAGGACTCAGAGGCCAACTGCAGGTCTCAGTAACCACAGTGATTTCAGCTCACATTGCTCCTGTCACTGATGCAACAGAGAAGACTGACCACAAACCATCTGTACACTTCTGTTTCTCATACAAACACCACCTCATATATATCTCTTTTGACCTACAAGGTTTTTACCCTTTTTACTCCATATGGAATAAAAACGTTAACCTGTTTATTCACATTATCAGGTCCATCAATTCCAAGGCAGACAAGAAAATAAAATGAAAGCCACCACGCAGACCAGTCACAAATCCAGAGCAGGAATCCTCCTCCAGCCAAAAGAGAAGAATGTCCTTTTTATGGGGCCGTTACATTTGTTTACATTATTTTCATAAGGCAGATCCAAGTTCTGCATTTGGCACACATTGTTCCGCAGCCAACAGAAGGATTAAATAAATCAATATAGCTGGCAGAGGGGAGGCCCAAACAGCTGCCCAGAGGAGCCGTGTGTGCAAACATGCAGCTGTGGGCTCTGCTAACCCTGCACACATGCAAATGTGCAAACAGCAGGAAGGTTTAAATTAAGCCATGTCAGTTTAAAATACCTCAAGTATCAGAACTGAACCAAATCCTCCACTGTGGAGCATTTCAAGGAAGCAAAATGTTTATTTGGCAGCTCCAGTTTTTCTTCTTTGGGACTTCCCACCTGCCAGGCCGTTAACGGTCCTTGTGCATTTTATCTGAGCACAGATTCCTCTTCTACTCCAAAGTCAAAGGCAGCTGCCCAGGAATCAGCACCTCCTGGAGCCAGGGCTGGCACAGAAGTAGTAAAACAGAGAAAGCAGAAGTAAAACACAGCACAGGAAAGAAGCTCCAGGCTTCCTGAAGGTCCCTCTCCTATGCCATGCAAGGCCAGAGGGGGGAAGAGCCCTCCTTTGCTCACACATTCCCGTGAAGGGCCAATCCCCACTGTGCTCCCAAAGGCTCTTTGCCTTTCTTCAACACGTTCCCTTCATGGTCATTCACTGGTCCCTTCCCTGTTGTGCCTTCATGACTGAGACCATCTCAAAGTCTACCTTCCAAGATGACGTGGACCTTTACTTTAGGGGAGCAGTTGTTTGGGAAGGTGGTGTGCTGAAAGCCTGGATTTGTGACCCTGCATGCCCTGGGGAGGACATGGCTGCACAAAGTGGCTGTCCAGGCTGAGCATGTTCTTGCTCAGTAGCTTCAAGAACGGAGCACCGAGGAGAGGGCACGAAATTCAAGTGACCACAGCTGGTCTTACCCTGCCACCTCCTGAAATACAGAAACTCTACAGTAGGAAAGCACCTGAAGCTCTGAATGCCACAGAGAAAACACCTACATGCTCAGTGGGAATGAAGGGACAGCTGCTCAGATCACACCTCTGCCACTGTTTTGGAAAAGAAGATCAGAGCTACAATCTACTACCCTGGGAATTAGAGAGAAATAGGTAAGGGGGGAGGGAATTAAGAGCCGGTTCGTGCTGACCCCGAGGTGTAGGGCTCTGGGACCTGCTGATAATCCCAGCCAGGTTCTCCTCAGGTCCCTGATGTTGCTGAGATGGTCCCTTTCAACTTCAGGCCAACAGGGATAGATGACACCTTGTTTTCCCATGTATGAACTGCCAGATACAACTCTCTGCCTTGTCAGCAGGATGGTTCAGGACATCACAAAAAAGAAGTAATATTGTTTAAGCAAAACCTGCTCCCAGTCAATGGACAAGGCACCACCCAGAGACAGATGGAGTTACTGACAGGCCATGCTAGAGCACTCCTGAAGAAACCTGAGCTTGAGCCAACATCCACTGAAGTCACTGGGAAATGTTCCTCTTCAGTAGGTGTTGGATGGGAGCTACACCGTTCATCTCCCAGGACTCCATTAAATGGACAGGGACACAAACTCCAAAACTGGGAGCCTTGAGGACACAATGCTTTACAGGCAGACAGGAGGTTTGACATTACAGTTCTGATTTAACAGTACTTTCACAGACAGGTGTTAACCAGGAGCAAACCTACTGAAGTCAGTGGACTTACCCCAGTGTAAAACCTGCACAACTAAGAGAAGAGACAGGGTCACCATGAAATGGGGAGAGCACAGGCAGGGGTTTTGAGAACAGCCCGTGGAAAAATGTTCACACATACTTCGCACACATCATTGCTATGATGAATTTCTTGTGCACGCATGAAGTGCTCAAAATGTGGGCTTGAACTTGCTAACTGCAGCAGTCTGAGGACAGACTCAGAGCAGATCCTCAGCTGGAGTAAATCAACACAACCCTGCGAAACCAAAGGAGCTCCACTGATTTACAGCACCGAAAGATCTGGTCTGGACACATTCAAAACCTGCGTGAGGAAAATAAACCCACCAAAAAAATAAAACCAAGAGGAAAAACACCGCAGGGAATGTGCTTTTCTGTCCTACAAGGCGACTCTGGTTTTCTTTCCCTAAAGATGTACTTACTCATCCCAGTCCTCTGGGAGTTGCCCACAAAGCTTTCTTACACTGCTGCCCGTTTAGTGTCAGGTTTCACTCCCACCAGCCAGTCAGTTCAGGGGCTCCCTTGCTGATTAAGCGACCCAGAGTAATTCAGTAATAGTCCAGATGCCAGACACTGCCTCTCTAGGTACCTATTTGAGGCCTGGTAATTTGAAACCTTTTATTTAAATCCTCATCATCTACCAAAACACAACTTTTGAGATCTAACTCGCTGTGCTCTCAAATGACCGAACGCAGCAGGTGGGCTCTGAGGAAGCCATTTGTTATAAACACGATGCTGCTCCACACTGTGCCTGTTTAATCCCTGTGGTGGGGAACAGCCAGTGTGCTGCAGAGGAGCACAGAGCAGTTCAGGAGTTCCAAACCTGGTTTTTGTAACAGAATTCTGGCATCCAAGGACAGCAATGTGATATATGGAGCAGACGACGCTGATTACGCCTCAACTCTTCTTGTAGAGCCTGAAGGAGAGCTCTGAGGCTGTTCATAACCCAAAACCCTGACACCATCCCTCCTAAACAGCTCTGAGAACTGATTCCCGTTCATGTATTTGAACCTTCAGCATCTCTCCTGCAAACAGCCTCTCTGTGTGCTGCTGGGCAGAAAAATGTGCTCCTCTCCTCTTTGAGACGATTTTCAGACTTCACTAGTGATTCTGAGAGTCCCTGTGAACGCTCTCATCCTAACAAACATTCCAGGGACTGACCAGCACTCCCTAAAAGGACGAATTGGAACATATCTGAGAAGTTTTAGGCCACAAGAAACATTTCCAATTGCCTTCTTACATTACTATAATCATGATGATAAATGCAAAGTGCAGTGGGGAAAAAAAAAAAAAATCACACACACTTCCACCCCTAACACTTTGGAAAGGTATGAAAAGAAAACAGATTATATCTTTGAGCCTCTGTGCTGCAACTCAAGATGGAAATGTAACAAAACAAACAGCAACCCCAGCAGAAAACCAGCATTACCAGGTGACCCTGGGGGGGTTTGCTCTGTTTTGGGGGGTTTCAGCACCATCTGAGCAGTGAGCCTGTGCTGCACTGATCATGCACCACTGAGGAGCAGCACTGCCCACAGGGCAGCAGAAGATCCTGGATCCAGGAATCCTGGATCCAGGACTGACCCAGGACTTCCTACCGTGCACAGCAAAAAACCCAGATATGCAGAAGAGGAAACAACCCCACAAAGAGAACAAGGGAAAGCCTGGAAGTGATGTCCCTCCTAAATGAACTGGAAAGAAAATGCACTTACCTCTCTGACAGCAAATCACAAGGTAATTGTTTCTTCCCACAGACATTATTGTAACATAGACAAAAATTGGTCACCATTAAACAAAGTTTACTCAGTGGCATTTTTACTGTTCTGCTGATGGGCCAGTTAAGAAAACACTGAATAAATTATGAAACAATAGAAGGAAGATGGCTCTTTATATGCTGCGTTCGATATAACAATTTTAAAAGGCTATAACACAAGTTTATTGAATTTGGCAGAGCTTATAAATCCTAATTCTCATTACTGGGCTGCAACTTAAAAGAAGTATTCTTCAATTTGTCATTGGAAATTTCAAGTTTAAGTGGTCCCAGTGCAAAATGATAACTTACTCACATGCCTGAGTGTTTCCATGCACAGACCACAGGTCAACCATGTGGTTCAGTGCAACATTCAGAACTGCAGCCTGTCCTGGGCAGGAGGGAGACACTGCTCTGTGCATGCCCAGCTGGCCAAATATTCATCTGAGATCTCACTCACAGCATTGTTTTGGTGAGGTTTTTTAAGGCTTTGGGGTGGATTTTTCCCCCTTTCCCTACATCACAAGGAAGGCTAATAGGTAGCTCCTCTAAACAGACAGTGATTCCAGAATATCGTGTTACAGGTAGGTCCAAATCATTAAGAGCAGAACAAGATTGGATCATTTGACACTGATTTTGAAAGTAACAAAAATTTAAAAAATATAAGAGGCTTAGCCAGTGGAAGCTGCCAGAAATGCAGCTGCTCCAAGCCTGAAATGCCAAACTGTGACTAGAAGCAAATTATTCCAAAATTTGCCAGAAAAGCCTGAAGCTTTCTACTTTGCTTTCGTGGTATGGAGGACATACAGCTGTGCACACACTTCAGAGGAAAAGATACAAATACTTTGCAGTAAGAAATTCACATCGTCCTGCAGATCTTTCTATTAATTTCTGCTTTGAATGTGCAGCTGAGAAGCTGAAATAAAAATCCATGTTGCAATGAATGTGAATAAGATCTTCCTATATTACCTTGAAAAACATTTAACCAGGGAAGGGCATGAACCAAAGACCAACAGGAGCTGATGAAAAAAAAAAAAAACCTGCACGTCTTTAACAGTTTCTGAATCAAGTCAATGAAAGCTTTAATTGCTCCAGTTATAGATATCTATATATACATGTATCTGCAGGAAGGATAAACAGTGTTTTCACTGTGACAGAATGACTGATAAGTAGGGACTTTTACAGGGACTAGGCTGAGACATCTATTTTTAAACCTAAAAAATGCTTTCCAGAGCTCTGTACTCCAGACCTACCTGGAAGGAAATGCGGCACCATTTAAAAAAAGGGATTAGAACACCCACAAACCAGACCAATCTGTTCCTCCAGAGACACAAACAGTTAAATTAGAAGCCTGAAGTTCAATGCCTGTGTGAAAGCCCACTAAGTCAACTGCCATTCCAGGTTTCCAGCAGGAGATCAGTGATGTGATGACTCCCGGGCTGTCCTGGCTTCTGAACACCAGCCTTCAGTTAAGAGCTTTCTTTCAATACAAGCAATAATATTTGGACAGCTCCAATAGAGCAGGATTTACTGCCCTGCTCCTCCAGCCCCCCTCCCTCTCCAGGATGAGTGCTTTGGAAATACTAATGATTTTATAAGCCTCCCTTTCTTGGTGAGGCACAGAGAGAGTCACAGTTTTGCTCAAAGTCAAGTGAAGTGAGAGAAAGTGATATTGCTCCAGGTCACACTGAAAAACTGAGACAGCCTGAGAGCTGCATCCACATCCTGAACCTCAGCTCTGATCCAGGAGCTGCTGAAGCTGATGCAAGTCTTTCTGCTGACTTTAATGGGCAGCAGACCAGGGCCCTTTGGCTTTAACCCATGGGTTAATCCTTGGCACAAGCCTGGAGATAAGTAATTGCAGAGCAACTCCACTTCTTACAAAGCAGCACATCACCACAACAGCCAAATTTGCCTCACGTGGACTGCGAACGTGCCGTGCACTGAAAAGCACAATTCTCATTGTTATCACATCGTGTAAACCCTCAGAAACTTGAAATTGCAGCCTGTGCTTTGAAAAACAACCTCTCCCTGTCACAGCCCTTTGTTGTCACAGGGCCACATATTGCCCAGGATCCATAAACTCTACTGCTGCTCCCATTTGCCAGACAAGACCAAGCAAAGGACACCAAGTCTCTGCCGTTCTCTCACATAAAAAGCACGGAGACTTTTTCAAATTCAGGCAGGCTGACAAGGACTGCAAGTTTTTATATGAAACCAGATGAAATGGTGGTAAAAAACTGTGAAGAGGGAGATTATGCTCTAAGATTTCATCTTGATTATTTCAAAACAAATCTTGCCTGTGAAGAGCTCTGAACTCCCACACATCTGAGGGTCCAGCTGTATTTTGGTGTAAGGTAATCAGGTTAGACCGGACACTGGATGCTAACAAAGCCTTTTTTTGAAATGTGCTCTAAGTGACACATTTTGAGATGTTGTCAGACTAAATGCAAACAGAACACGAGCCCTGACTCGCTCCACACATAAAAAAAAAAAAAAAAAAGGATTCCTAGAAGTTGCACTTTATGGGACATCTCCCACCCCGCTGACGTCCTTGGCCGCTTTGCCAGAGCCAAGATTAACAGCCTGCTCCAAAGGCTGAAAATGTTCAAGAACTGGGAGGCTCGTGCTGATGGCTGAGCTCCCTCGTGTTCCACTGAGATCAATGAATTTGAAAGCTTTTGGCATCTCACATGATGGGTGAGCTCTGCTCGGGCTACCACATCTTGATTAGTCCAGAGGAGAAGAACTTTGAACGCAGCCTTGGAAGAACATCGAGGAAAATGTGAGCTGTCGTGGAGGAGAAGTAAATCTCCTCCCTGTCAGCCACGGTAAATCTTTCTCTCTCTCTCTCTCTCTCTCTCTCATCAACTTCCCCTTCCTCCCATGACCCCAAGGGGGAAAAAATGGTAAAAATAAAATAAATAAAAAAATCAATTTTAACAGACAAGGCTGGACCACCTGATAGAGGATTTCTGACCAGCTATGTACAACCTCGTGGGAATTTCAACAAACATCATAAACAAAACCAGGTGAGAAACTGGTTTCATTTATTTTCATTTTACGAAGAAGTTCAGACTGAAATTGAGTTGTTTACAAAACTACAGGACCTTGAGGGGCCAGAAGAAAAACGTCTGTCAATCTGAGAGCCACAGTCCACATCTCACTAAAAGCAACAGTATATTTATGTAATGTGCCCAGAATTAGCAATAAATAAAGAAACTCTGTTAAGATGCAGAGGCAAAAATCCGAGTTTACACAGCTGCACCAAGCCAAAGCATTTTATAAAACTGTGCAGTACCTGAAAAGGTTGAATTGCAGCCTCCTACAAGGGGAGCTTCACAGCAGGATGTGAGGGTCAACAACAGAGAGTTATAACTGCAATGTTATTTTTAAAATAGGTGGAAGTAAGAAGATGGAGTTTAGCCTGAATAACTTGGAACAGGAGTTCTTTAAAGCTGACGAGTGGTTTGAAATTAATGTTTCACTGCATTATGTGACTGAAAAGAGGAGCATCAGGCACCAGCAGCTGGGTCAGGAGCACAGCCAGGCACAAGCCAAGACTCCAGGAGCATCTGAAGCTCCACAACCTCCCCAAGTTTCTTGCTTATGAAGGGGTGACTCTTAACTGAGAGCATGACATGAGCCTTAACCACAGGGCACAAACATCAGGGGGTTTCCATCCTTCTTCCCGTGTCAAAGAGAAAATGGCAACGCTTCCTTAATCAAAGCAAGGAGCAAAGTTTTCACCAGCTGAAAACACAGATTAAGACTTAACTCTGATGAAGCTGCTGTCAGAGCAGCATGATTGAAAAGAGATTCACATCCTTGCAGAAGGAGACTAGAGAATGTCATTTAGGAGAAAAAAATAGTTTGCCAGCACAAGCTGATCGCTGTGTGGGTCCTCTGCCATTTTTCATGCAGATTCAGAAAATGCAATTTCATGAGAAAAGGAAAAATTACAACTTCCTAAGAGCTGAAAATTCAAAACAGCCCCTTTGCATCATTTAGCTGAGCAAAGGAGCTTAAAAATGCATTAAATTTAAATTTACTTTAATATCCTGGCAGATTGCTGGGGTGGTACAGACCATCTTCCAAAGCAATTCAGAATCAAATCACACTGCAAGTTGCTGAGAGTCTTGAATACCCTATTTTATTAGCACATAGAAAAGCAACACCCAACACCAAACAGCTTTTCCCCTCAGCTCTTCAGACAGCAGATGCCACCTATGCAGCTGCACTTATTCACCAATGTCTTTGTGCTGTTCCATTTTCAGAAGGGAGGAGAAAATGGACAGACTGGGCAAAAACTGGAGTTAAAAAGGGACCACTGTGCCCAAGAGTAGAGCTGTTGAGGGTTAGGGTAATGTTGGACTCTGCTGCTCCATATCAGGCACCACAGGATGACAGGGGTGACTTTTGCCTGAACAGCCCTGCTGCCCCCTCCCTGCACAACTCTGTGTTCTCTCCCCTTTCGTGGCAAGGAATTAATCCCCAAGTTTCAGTCCCAGGAAAGGGTCTCCCTAGAGACTGTATGAGTGCACCAATTCCAATGTTTGCAAGTCACATAAAAGAGACAAAAACAGAAAAGAAAGGAAGATTGGAGTAAGAGTCAAGAAGAAAGTGCAGCAAATGGATCCATGTGTCACCAGCATGTCCCAGTGCCAGAGGCCTTCCCCAGCCCTGAGTTCTGGCTGGTTCCTTCCTGGTTCCTTCAGGGCCAACCTGCTGCTCCTGCAGCCACCACAGGAGCAGGAATTTGCCTTTACAGACTGCGTTAAAAGTGACCTTTTAGTCCCAGCCCCAGCTCTGCCAGGAGCCGCCTTCCTCAATCACGTAGCACCTCCCAGCCACACCACCTACAGACATCTGGGATTGCTCTCTTCCATGGAGCTGCAAACACATGTAAGACACAGGAAGCTGACAGAAAATAACACAGAAACCTAACCAATTTACACCAATATCCAGGAGGAACACATGGAGCTGAAAGCACCAGCAGGTGCTTCTTGCAGGTAGAGACAAGGAGAGGGCCAAGAGCAGTGGATTGAGGGCTGTGTTGGAAGAAAGGCTGTTCTGTCCTAATATGCTAAAAGCCATGATGGATTTCCATCCCAAAGCAGGATCCATCCAGGGGCTCCACAATCCTTGTAGAAACTGTACTTAGCAGCTCCTCTCTCAGAGATTTTTTTTTTAATAGATATGCAAGGGGTTCATGCAGGTCCCAGGAAGTGCTGTGATTATTCTCAGAAATGAAGATTAGCCAGTTATTTCTTGTGAAGTATTCAAGGTACATGCTTAGATTATAACTTGAAAAGGAACAGATTTTTCAGCACAATGAGATAACACACAATAACATTTTATGCCAGCTGAAGTTCTAAGCCCGGACAGCACCTTTTTTTCACTTGTTTGTTTTCGTATTAGGTTTATGTATGTACTGCTACTTTGGAAACCTTACTTAACAAAAACAAACAAACAAAAAGTTTCTCCAGAAAAACAAATAAGTGAAGAAAAATTACTTTCCTGCCAGCTGAAACCAAAGTCAGAGGGGTAAGTTTCCTAAAGACACTGCAAGGCTGACCAGACAATCCAAGACTCACAGGCTGTGTGTTTAAGACCTCAGTCTGTGAGCCTTCCATAAATCTGTCCTCAAAGTTCTGGCAGCAAGTCACCTCACACCAGAGGTGTTATGAGGGAAGGAGCACAGCCTCAAAAAAATAAATCATTAATGACCTGGGGTGTATTGTTATGCAACTCCAGAGCACGTTGTGTACCTGGCACCCAGGGACACCTTGGAATGAGATGAAAGACATGTTTGCCAGTGCACCAAACCACCACCACTCATTCAAGAAAGCTTCCTTCTGCCACTTTTTTCTATTTCTGCCTTTTTTTTTTCTTTTTTTAATATGCTTTGAATGGCCATTTCCATGCAGATACTGTAGATACTGTATCCCAGGGTTTATTTCCATGGCAGACACAGAGAATAAGAAGTTGACTCACAAGCAGTTTCAAAGCTACAGACAAACATCTTTGATATGTTGCTTACCTTTGTCTGCAGCTTTGACAGCGATGTGAAGACAGTGTTGGACAACCCCAGTAACAGGAATAATCAGTGATTTAAAATCCAAGGATCTCAAGTTACTTTACAGAAAATAATAAAATGGATAATATCCATCAGAGATAAGTGTCATAGCGTATTTTACAGTGGGGTAAAAATTACCACAGGCTAACTGAATTACCAAGAAATCACCAGAGCAAGGCAGAAATATAATGGGAATTTGATCCTCAGTTCCCAGCACTGTTTGGTCTGTGCTGCTTCCCCTGCTGTGCAATCACTGCACAACCCTGCTCTCCTTCCCTGCTGCAGGAACTGAGGGAGCTGCTCAGAAGCAGAGCTCGTCAGAGATAAATAAGGCATTTCTGGTGAAAATTCAAAATGCCAACAAACAAAAAAATCCCCTTTGGCAGAAGAGATATTTTCATTTGGAAACACTGCCAGTGGATCTGATGGGAGCTGAAGCCTGGGCCCATGCACTCTGATCATCTGCTGCTGAATGGCTGCATTCTTACCCTGCCACGGCTTTCCTTGCCCAGGCAGGGAGGACCAGAGTCTGCAGAAATGGGAGACAGGACCAAAACAGGCCTTCTGGGGAGCCCAGACCCAGAGAATACAACGTGCAATGCTTTGGAAGCAATTTGACATTTCCTAAAGGAAGCACATTCCATTTCTGGAGGTATTTCAGATCACAGAAAGAAGGATTTTCTGTTTAAAAACCAGAAAACTTGTGGCAGAAAGCACATTTTTCACCACCACCACCCCCCCCCCCCCCCCCCAAAAAAAAAAGAAAAGAAAAAAAAAAAAAAAAATTTTTTTTTTGTTGTTTTTTGTTTTAACAAAAATATTT
>NW_016690214.1:3237602-3524093 GCF_001604755.1 Lepidothrix coronata | reverse complement strand
CCCCCCCCCGAAAAAAAGGCGATGATTGCAAGAAAATATAACTATTTCCTTGAGAGTTGTGTTTTGACCAAAATGACTTCTGATGTTTGGGAACACAAATGGAAGCTCTACACCTTAAAAAAGCCATCATTTTTATGTAACCTATGAGGATAACAGAGTCCACAACTTTTCTCATGAACTCTATTCCTTTTTTCTCCCCCAGCCCTTGCAGTACCTGAGTCCCTCTGCCTGTTGTGTCCTGCACTGTTTCATATCTCAACTAAAGCCCAGGCACAATGACAGCACAATGAAGCCTTGATCAAGCGCTCTGAGCTCTACTGTAAATACAGGAGATGGGAAGATCTCATCCTATCTGCCCTCTATAAGCTCTGGATCAAGTCCAGCACAAAGAGAGGTTTATTAATGCACACACATTCCTATTGGCCTTTGAGCTCTTGGGCAAAAACTGTTTTAAACAGGCCCCTGTAGAGCCCGAGCGAGCAGTTCTCAAATATTTACATGGAACAAGAGAGTTAATTACACTTCAAGACATTGGTAAGATTCGCTTTGCTGCAACCTCAGCAACAAACTGCAGCAAACCAGCAACATAAACCATTTTCCGCGATCCAGGCGGGCAGCTTTCCATCTGGGCTTCAGCTAAGGCAGGAATGTTTCTGTCGACAATAGAACCTCACTAATCAGCACTTCACTAATCCACACATTTTATTAACTTCGCCAAAAACCTCCCAGCCTCTCCCTGCCCCTCAGCAAAGATTTAATAGCAGAGACCTCGAGCGAGGGCTTTCGTTCCCAGAACGCATTTTTCAGGGGAACGTTACGTGCGTTCGAGTCAGACATTACAAAGCAGTTTGATAAATAATTTGAGCAGAACTAGTCATCACAGACTGAGCCAAATCTGTGCATATCTGGAGAAGAAAACCCAAGGCAACTCAAAGTCAAATCTACAAAAGAACATTTTATCACCAACACTTAATCCTCAGTATCTCCCAGGATTTGGCCCTCTGTGCACAAAATAACATGCACAATGAAACTCGCTTCCTTCTGACTTAACACTACATTTGCCCCTTACTTACTGGCTCCCAAATTCAATAACTCTCGAAGAAGTCTCCCTTCAGCCACTTTTGACACTTCATTCTTCCTTTCCCAGAGCAGCCCTGCATCCTTTAAACGTGAGCCAACAGGAAGAGCAAAGCCAACACAAACACTGAACTGCACTCTGGAATTCAACTGTCCATCCCGGTGTCCCACCTCTGTTTACAACCTCTCTGCCCCAACCATTAGCACTGAAAGTCTGCACCTATGGCAGCTTCATTTTTCAAGCCCACCAGATATTATCCACATGCCACCCTTAAGGATCAACTCAACTGACAGCACACCATTCATTATCCTTCCACCTCCAAGGGCATTTTTAAAAAAGTGAACAGATAAAAAACTATACTAACTTGCTAGGGTTCTCCTTCCTCATCGGTTAGCCTTGCTATTGATATAGAATATGAATAATACCATGCATAAATTATTATATTATTGTGTACATGCATTTATAGAGGAACATAAGGGAAATTCATATACAGAAACCCAGTAAGCTGGACAGTATTTATACTGATCCATTTCTACAATTTCACGGGAAATATTTAACAATGCGTAGAAAATAATGCAATTTAAATTCTAGAACTCTTATTTCATTGTATCTTCTGGGTTTTTAACTTTTATTTGTGATTTCTGTTAAGAGAAGGGAAGCCTCAGCAAATGATGGAGGACTCAGAGGAAGGGATAAAGCTGTGGTCTCACACATGTTCAGTCCAAAATCTAGACATCCCTGCTCCAAATAACACCCTCTGTGCTACCACAGCCCAGAGGAGCACGGACCTTGTGCCCAAGCTCACATCTTTGATCAGCATCTGGTGGTCAAAGAGAAGGAGCAGGCAGACACAGCCAGAGGAGGAGCTGTCAGTTTGACATCCCCATTTGGCTCTGGGCTCCTCAAAATCTTATTTCCTGAATCTAGCAAAGTTCACATGGATACATCCAAAGCACGGCTCCTGCAGAGCTCCCAGCCCTGGCAGCATTCCTAGCTGAAGAGGCACTGTGCTGGATTTACAGGGAATAGTGCTACAAGCCTCAGGAATATAATGGGTTATGTCTGTTAATGATCTAACTCAGTTTATTACACAGATCTTGACATTTTAAATTAAATTACACTCCTAGAGCAAAGGAGCATAGAAGAAACCCTGATGAACCACAACACTAAGTGAGAGCAATAAAAGGAATTCTTGCACCAAGCAGTAACTCTGCTGTTTGACCTCATGTTCACTCACTATCCTCATGTGTTCTCCAGGTCAGGATTTCTGTTCAATCCTTGTGATTGACTCAGTAGGTCAAAATGGGAAAACACCACGTTGCACTTGAAGAGCTGGATGCTGCCTCTGTCCTTGAGAGTTGAAGTGATGTTAAGATGTTCAGACCTTCTGCCTCTGCTTGAGTGACACTGGAAAGACAGGCTCTGTGCATCACTAGAGGCAAGATCCATCCACCCACTGCTATGTCATTCTCAGCTTCCCACTGAGGTTTACAGGAGGATATTTTGATTTACTCAAATAGATGCCCTGCAAAACACCCACCTCCCCAGCACAGACACGATACTGCAGGAGGCACTGACTCTGCACATCAGTTACCCCCAAGGCCTGGTTTGTCTTAATTTTGAAAAACTAGTCTGCTCATTGCCTCTTCATTTGAACTGTATTTATTAATAACATCCATTTTGACTTTCTTTAGCATACACTGCCAGCAAGTAAAAAATCAGGACATACACAGCTCCTGCGTACGAGGTGAGATCCTGTCAGGATCCCAGTGAAATGAAAAGGGATGTCCCATACACACAAAGCTACGTGGCATCAGGAGGAACTGGACAGAGAACAATTCATTTTCCTGCTTTAAACCTAATCCCAAGCATCCCCTTTCAGAAGGCACATGTTCTCCCCTCACGCATCCCCTCATCAGTCAACTCTCCACGGACAGGAACAGATGCCCTTGATAGCAACCCTTCCCAAACTTTCTGAGGCAGCAAGAAATCCCTTCCTAAAGGTTTGCTGAAATGGCTCCTGAGCTCAGGTATCTGACCTCACCCTGACACGTGGGCTCCTCTCCACCTCCTCCTCACTGGGCAAAATTCCACTTTGCATTCTGGAATCTGTGCTGTCACAAACACACCTCACTGGGTAAACTCTCTGGTTTTTAAGAAGCACAGAAATTTTCATCAGACCAGTCTGAGATCAGTGAAGGAGGGAGTTCCACCATAATCTGTTGAAATCCAATTGTAATCTCATCTGAGCATGAGGAACAGATGTGACAAAGCCTTCTCTCCTGAGGCAACGTGCTTTCCATCCAATGCAATGGGGAAAACACACCCTGCCCTGTCACACACCTGGAAATCCATCTCTGGAATGACTCTCTCAGTCACCTTCCATACACACAGTGTGATGCACATGGCAGAGACTCCCTCTACCAAAGAGCATCAACGGCCCAGTGGAGATGACATTAATGAGAGGATGAAAATAAAAATGTATCTACAGATTATTTCTGCCAGCGGATCTGAGAAATGTGCAACCTCCACTTTCCTTCTGAAAAGCTAACAAACCATCTCTCCCACTTTATAGATTACACTCCATTTGTCCTCACTACTCCAAACTACACTGGAAGTTTTCAGCTCGGTTCAGGCAGGGGCAGGATGCCAACACCATATTCTGTGTGAGGCCAAACATGCTGCAAGCACATAAACACCCACCTGTAAACACACACTGGATTTATACAAACATACAGACACATATAAACTCACTTTATAAACAGAGGCAGACCACACCTCAACCTTCCAGTCTGCACAGAGACCCAACTCCTACACCACTGGCAGTGTCAAGGTACTTGAAGTCAGTCCTCGGTGTGCTTTGACCTCTGAATTTTTGGGCCTAAGACAGATCTGAACTTGCACAGAAAGGTTTCACAGATCAATCTCCAAATCAGTCCTAATATTTAAAAGAACCAATTTATCGATAGCAGCCAGCAAAATAATTATAGCACTTCATGTGAACATAAATTAACAACCTTTAGGACAAAATTGATAGTTATTTTTACGAAGGGATTTAATAAAACCAAAAATCAGGAGCTGATAAAGTCAGTCTGAGGAGACATGATAAAATTCACGAGGTCTTTGTCTCCACCTACTGTATGGAAGAATAATAATTGTAACTCCCTGAAGGATACGAAGATAATTGATACCTTTCTCCATAAAACCCCCAGCATCTCCTCCACCCAGATCCCAGGACTTCGACCTTTACCAACTGTTACAAGAGCTGCTGTTACAAACCTAACCCAGAAAACAGTCACTAGGACTTCCTTTACTCAGAACTGAAGAGATCACCGGCCCATAATAACTGCAAAGCAGCAACTGTTATGGGTTTATGGTGCACTCTTCCTTCACAATAAGAGGTTTTGAAATGTAAGAAACTGTTTAACTTATGTAAGAGGTGATCTGGGAACTTCCTGAAACAGGAATGAAAATTAAAAGCCTTCATAACATTTACTTCAATTTTTTTTAATGACCAACAATTATATTTCAAAAAAAAACCCCGCAGAATTGCAGTCTAAACCTGCACAGGCCTGTGAACACTCTCAGGTGTAAAGGCAAAAGGAATTAAACAAAACACTCTTAATTAAAACTGTCAATCTGTCAAAATCTGGACAAGATCACAGAGAAGTCTGATCTATGGTTGCTCTATACTTTGCACTTCCTAATTGGACAAAAAAAAAAAAAAATGCAGGTTATGAATCTGTTCTAAGGACAGCTCTTTCCTGCTATTCTGGCACTCACCCGACCAGTTTATTTCTTTCCTACTGTCACTAAATTTCTGTACAATCAAAAGCAAAAATAAAGCTTTTCATTGCTATGGACTTGGGGAGACTGGTGCCAGACTCTGCTTGAAGAGAAACTGGGGGAGCCCCAGGAGTCCATTAAAAACTTGATTGAAATTGTCAGGCTGATGGCAGGGAAACAGCCGGGCTGCACAGCGAGGGGCTCACACGCACCCCAGGCAATTTGGTGGGTTTATTTATACAAACCACATGATGCTTCCAGTCCTCAGAATGTGTTCAGGGAGCAGATTCAAAAGTGCCAGAAAATTGAACTTTCGAACACACTGGTACTGGTGAACAAGCTCAGCTCGTATTTCAGAAATACGCCCTGGATGCACCCAAGTGTGGACTTGTAAAGGTGCACAGACTGCATGTTGCAGAGCTGTGAGGATTTAAATAAATAGTTCCCTGTTTATTTAATATGAAAAAGAGGATGTGGCTACTGTGGCAATTTCAAAATTTAATCCCTTTTCTCTCTGTGTTGAAAATTATATGGGTTTTTCTTACCCCAACTCAGGAGCACACAAAATGAATACAGACTCTTACAGAGCAGATGGACCCAAGGACAGCAAAGGCTTAAAAGAAATATCTTCCAGTCAACTCACAAACCTCAGGAAGATTGGTACAGTAGATATTTCATCTGAAATAAACAAGTAGTATCATATAAGGGCTGGGAGATTTTATACATCTAGTTGGTAGCACTTCATCCCTTGGTTTTCACCTTCATTTCAGGCACTCCTGGAGCCTGTACAAGTCAGTGATGCTACACTGCATACCCACACTCCTCCCCTGTGGATGCAGCAGGATGAAAGGCATCCCTGCAGCTCCAGCTGGATCAGCCCAGCCCACATCAGAGAGCACAGCAAGGAAGGGAATGGGGAATTGTGTCTCCAGGAATGCTGTGGCCTGGCCAGATGTGCACACTCACAACCAGCAACTGAAGGCCTTTGTGTATCCTGACAGATTGTTTTCCTGAGGGACAAAGCTTTGCAGCTCTAAAGCAAACAGACTTCATTCAGCAGAGTTTCCCTCCATCAGTTATTTACACAGACACAAATGTACACATTAAAAGTAGTTTTAAGCCATAAGCAGAAGCTCCACGTTTGATAAAAAAAGGTCTGATAATATGCAGGAAATGTATGGCCACAACAAGAGAGTCAACTTGGCATAATAACCACAGAGGGCACGATGGGAAACGTCCCAACAGCAGCTCTGCTGTGCTGCACACACAGGAACAGTCCCTGACAGTGGTGGGCAGTGCCAGCAGCACCTGAGCTCTGGCCTCTGCTGGGCAGATGTGCTGGTGGTTGTGGGGCACATGCCGGGACCACAGAGCAAAAGCTTTTGGCCTTATTTCCTCTCCTTCACTCCACACTGTTTGTCCAACCTTGCTGATACTATCACGGACTGAGTCCTGTGAGGGAAGGACCAGGAATTGTCTGACAGGATCTCACCACGGGGTTTGTGTCCATCCCCTCACATCACAACAGCAGGTTGTACTTTCCCACAGACCCACAAATTGGCCATGATGACCCGCTGGCAGCACCTGCAGCTTCGATGGAAATGAGCCCCAATGGAACGATACTGGCAGATCCTGACCATAAAAACCATCCCTCCTTCACCTTTGCATTTGTCTACTCGGGGGCACTTCACAGAAGAAATGTCCACAAGTGCAAGACCAGTTTCAAGAACTGGTCATGAGCCCCTCCTACAAACATAAATGTTTCTTTTAACACGCCCAGGAGACCCCCAGTGGGGTCTGTCAGAGCTTCCCCCACGCTCAGTGTGTTGTGTCCCACTGTCCTCCCACCCCAGGGACAGTCACTGCTGCCCCGCAGTTCAGAACCACAGAACATGATTTAATGAGATTTAATTCAAAGATGCTGTGAAAGAGCAGCACATGTTTTGGGAACAGCTCTACTTCTGGCTTTTGCATTCTTCGTAGCAACAAGTTCCATCAACTAATACATGCAAATTAAAAGCATTTCTGAAAGTTCTATTTGATTATACCGTAAAAATGGGGAAAAACGGGATTTTTCTTTCAAGTGAAATGCACTGCAGTCCTGGCTCTGAGGAAGCTTTGGTAACCATAGCAACGTTGTAATTTTTCAATACAAATTTTAATAGATATTTAATTTGTCAAATCATAGGCTGGCATTCAAGCCATTTTTTTCCAGCAGCCCCCTGCTTTTCAATACATGGAGCTGTTCATGTTCACTAGCAGTGGCCTCTGAGGTGCTTTACAACAGAGTTCTCTTCCAAATGTAATTTTCGTATCAACCTTGACAAAAAAAAATTGTTAAGTGGTTTCCACTTCTGCTGTTACTGTCCTTGGCAACTTCATTTTTTATAAACCAAATGAAGTGTTTGCAAATGTTCATTTTTTTGGAAGACAGAACAGGCAATGTTCTGTGGTGACTAACTCAAAAGTTGTTAAGAGTAGCTGAAGTACTTTGTCTCCCAAATCCTGTTCAATATCCAAGCTATTTTAAAAGCATGCAGCTGTATGGATGGAAAGTTAATGAATAAAGCTGGCACTGAGCTGGAATGTTATCTCAGAATGCAATCCACCAGCAAAAGGCTTTCTGAAATTCACTGAAGATAGGACTGCTAAGCAAGAAAAACATGCTACTTATTACTAGTGAATGTGATGAAGCACTTCAGGAGTAGAGCGAGTCTCCAGGCCTAAGAATAAACTGCATTCCTCTCTTGTACTCTGCAGACTGCAAAAAGCTGGAAAGCAAGCAAATATTTCCCAAATCCAGATTTTTCTCAGGATAATTATGACAACTCTTAAACATGACAGACTCACCACTGAAAACACATCTCTGTCAGATTTAAAGTGTGTCATGATTTAAAAATCAGCAGTGAAAACAAAGTCAGGAGGAATTTGAGATGTCACACTAACACAGTTCTCGGTGTCTCAAGGTGTGCCAACACTGCCATGATTCACAGGATTTTGCCCTAATTTTCCAGGAGAGCACTGGTTCACACTGCCCTGCTTTGGGTGGGACCATGGAGGTGAGAGGACACCACTGTCACTGCTGCAGATACCACATTTTGTCAGGCAATATCATTCAGAGACAGAGGCCTTCTGTAAAATCAGACAATCACTACAGCATCCATTTTGTGATGGTAAACTGGCAACAAAAAGGATGAGGGAAAATATGCAGGAAAAAAAAAAATCACAAAATAAGAATCTGTAAACACTAGCATTAAAAAACAGTTAATAGAAGTGTTAATGAAAACAGAAATTAGTCTAATTAAATCACCCCATAACATCTGATGGCAAAGCACATTGGTGTACTCATCACTTCACCAAAGCAACAAGACAACAGTTAAAACTACTGAGCTGTTTAAAATATTATGACATTAAAAATGTCATCCTGGATGTAACAACAGAATCCAGATAGAATGGATGTTAAATCCTCTCTCACACTTACTGGTTTAAAGCAGAATCTATCCAGCCAGCCCCAAGTACCTATTCCTAGATTGCAGTCTCCAAGAAGAGATGCAATGAGATCCCTTGGGTGAAAATTCGGAATAGCCAAGAGTAAAGAAACTTCTTTGTTATTATTAGAGCATGGAGGATATTTGATAAGACATGGAGAAAACAGCTGTTGCCTGCATCAGTAAAATGAACACTCAAACAGAACCTGTGTGGATTAACCATAGGAAGAAGTGCTATAAATAAATACCCCTCTCACACCAGTGTCATCTCTGAGGTAGAACAGCACATACAGGAAGAAAGGGTACCTGGCACCCTGAACTAGAGAAGGGAAAGCTCTCAGCTCAATTAGGTGAGGCTTCAATTAAAGAGGAAGTAATCAAGTGAAGCTCACTCCCACTGTACAAATCAGCAGTTACTGCACCCTCTGTGTTCTCCCACATTTACCTCATTTCAGCCTCCTCCCACACTTCTGTCCATACAGTCCTTGAGTTGTTACACAAGGTGGATTCTGCCATAATACAGAATAGATTTCTTTCCTTTAGCTGGCACCAATTGCTGGGTCTTAGTACTGCAGGTAGAAACTAAAGGTAAATTTAACCCCAGACAGAAGCAGACACTAGGTACAAAAATCACCAAAAAAAAAGAATGCTTCCAAAAGAGAAAATTCCAGAAGAAAATGAAACACAAACCAGAGTGATAACTTCTGAAATCAGAGAAATCCTACTGCCAAGGCTTAACTGAGTTGTAGTGGAAGGCAGCATTAAAGCCTTAGCAATATCCAATACCAAGGTAAGCTGAACAGGAATAACTAAGCCAAACTTAAAAGGATATGCAGCAAAAGAGGTTGTTTCCCAAGTCCCTGGAGTCTCAATTACAGAGCAGTTAAGTCCATTAGCAGGACACTGAACTTCGCCCTTTTGTTTGGAGGCGGGTCAGGATCACAAAGGCTGGGTGTTACCAACTTCCCCAGTCCCCTCACACGGAGCAGCCACTCTGCTGCACCCGGGACAAACGTCCCCAGCTCCCCCCTGTCAGGGGGTACAGGACATCACAGCGTGTGACCTGTGACAAAGATGTGGCTCAGACAAGAACTCAATACACCCTTTGGTCAGAGCTGCACACTGAGGAGGGATGAAGGTGCCCTGGCAGCCAGGGTATCTGAGAAGGGCTTCCCCTCACTGCAGGTATGAGGTGCCAGTTTTGGGCAGTCACTGCTCTGCACAACAGAAACCCTGCTGCCCTTAATGGGACAGATGATGAACTTCCCCGTTCTTTCATCCGAGAATTTCTACCTCTGTACATAATTAGAAGCACGATCATTAAAGTCAGCATTCCAAATTGCAGGCAGGAACCAGACACAAAGTATTCCTACAGGGCTACCAGGCACTTCACAGACCACATAAGAAAGCCTGTCCTTAAACCAAATCCCAGATCTGTTTGAGGGATAGTTTGCCCACTTCTCTCCAAAGGACCAAATTAAACCTAATCCACCCACCAACACAAGTGCAGATAACAGAACTAAATGTAGTTCTTATCTAGCAGACAGGCAGTCTCAGCCTGGCTTTATAATGTCTGACCAATCCCACTGGAAAGAGCAGACTTCTGTCAAACTACAAACTGCAGAGCTGGAGGCCCAATCAAACAGATCAAGTATGAATGATGCAGATAAGCTAGAACTAAATAAAACAGAAGGTAAAAGGTGTTTCAGACCAGGAAGATAATGGCCTGTTTGAAGAACCTGGAACTGAAAGTACTGATAAACTGAGAACAAGGGGGGTCTGGTATTCCAGCAGACCCAGTGGTGACAGCAGACAAGAAAATGATGATGGCTCAATCAGCATGTGGCTGTTTGCAGGCTCCACTTTGTGCTTCCATTTCAGATTACCTGTCCCAGTTCAGCTTCTGGTATAAGGAGTTAACCACAGTTGAAACGGAACTTTCAGAGTCCCCTTACATGTCCTTCTCCTGTACTAAGGAGAATGCAGCAACTCAGATTCCTGTACCAGATTATTTTGATTTGTTGCCCATGCTTCTGGTGGAATTATCAGTTGTTCCTCTGACCTTGCTATTCCAATTCTACCACCCTACTGTCACCAACACTGTGAAGGCCTGCTCAGCTAGAAGAGTTTTCCTTGCTCTCTGAATCTCCAGTTACCTAGAAGGAAGCTGTGCTCTCTGCTGTGGGATACAGGTCCTGTTTAATCTCACTGTCACACCTATTCACTTCCCCAGAAACAGCTGAGCATGTAACATGGGAGATGGAGTTACACAATTCCCAACCAACTGTAGCCAGACAGAACTATATTACAATGTGGCATATTTACTGCGGTGTCTGCATGAAGATTACAGATGAAATGACAGTCCTTTATCTGAGGTCAAATAATTTTAGTATTTTCTACTACCTGCTAAGTAACCAAAGGAACTCCTCAGTGACAATGTGAATGTTTTGGAGTAGTTCCTGAGGTAGGGGCAGAAATACTAAACAACTTTGTTGTTGGAACATAAGCCCACAATAGCTACAGTGATTAAAACTACAAAGCAGCATAATGAGAACCTCTGGTACTCCAGATCTCACAGAAAACATGTTGCTCAATGTAAGTCATACTAAGGACCAACAGCTCAAAAAGGACTGAGCAGTATTTCCCTTTGAGGGAAATAAAACAATAAATTGAGACCTCAGGCTCATAAACAAATAGATACAACTTACATATACAACTCAAGTCTTCAAATCCTGCAGATCAGAAATGGTTTGATTAAAATAACTGAGGCCAGACATTCGAGACTTGCTGAATTATAGGAAGTTACCCTTTCCTGGGCTCATTCCTGCTACATGCCCTGAAACTACCATCAAAGTGGGAAAAATCCCACCCAATACAACCTGCTACGATAGAAATGTAGACATTGAGCCACGTTCATGGGGTTTGCTCTGTGAAGGTCAATAGAGCTACAAGGAATGGAAGGAAAGCCCATTATATTAAGGACTAAAACCCACAGCAACAGTGAAACCCTAAACATGGACCTTTAGCTCAGAGATGACACAGGCATTGCTCAGGGGATATACAGGGACAGAGGTTCTGCCTGGGTAAGGAGCCACCAAAGTTTGTACCAGCTGAGGATTTGTGTTCCCAGTGCTTAAAGGAAGCTGTTTTCCATCACTAAAACCAATTACTGGGTTTGTGTCCTTTGCAGCTTTTTTTAGTAGGTTCCAGTTTCTCCTGCCAAGCTGGGAAACCATGCTATGAGCAGCTGGTACTCCCAGGACTAACAACTCCACCACAAATTTATCCTCTAATACTTGAGCTTCCGATGTCTCTGTTTGCAATACAGACCCACAGAGGGTATCCCACGTTCCTTCCCTGTGCCTACACTCACCCAGCTCCACAAAATGACCTTTGTTACAAAGGGATTTACACTGGTGTCCTTGCAAGCAACAGATGGTCAGGATGAGCTGCTGCCATCAGCATTTTTCCTTTAGTCTGTGGAATTACTCACATAGTCCCCCCTCAGCAGTGGAGGCATTTTCTCAGTTTAAGAGTGAAAGCACACCAGTTGTAAGATGAGGCAAACAACAAGTGAAGCAGTAGTGTCTTTAAAAGACACTAAAACAGGCTGGATTTTGTGGTTATATAAGACCAAGAAACCCTAACTCAATCTGATGTATGAATTAAGTGCTGTACCTTATCAACAGGAAATATGAACACATTTCCTTCAATTATTTCCTCTTGCAAATCATTGCCTGTAGGTCTCAAAGGAAACAACAGATGCACCCAAAACAAGTTTTCATTTCTTTGCTGGCCTGTTCAAAGAAAATGCAAAACCGTTTGGTTTTTCAAAACCTGACTATTTAGACAAAATTTCTTGCTCAGTGAATTTGAAGCACTTTACTGGCTGGAATCTTTAGCTTTACCTACAAAGTGGGGAAATAAGAAGAAAAGCAAGGACAGCATCAAAGTTGTACCCTGCTCTAATAAGCCACCATATTATGCTCCACTCCTAAGCCTTCCCCACAACATAAACCCAGCAAACATATTAACCTGCAGCAGGGTCTCTGTCCTTTGAATGACATTTATAATGTGGGTGTAGAAGGGGGAAATTGTCTTAGGGATGTATGTGCATTTCACTGAGAAATCTTTGACACTTCTGAAAAGTTTTCAGCTGATTTATGTGCTGCCAGTGTGTTTCTTGTATGCATACAAAATTTATGATCTTGGTCCTGTGATGGGACTCTCTTCCCTCCAATAATTTGAGCAGGCTGAAGGGCTGACTCTCGGTGTGAATTGTTGGCTCACATGCTGCCTTCTGTTGGTTTTAAATGCAATGTATTCCTGCCTAGAATGACACACTTGTGTCAACACAAAACAGGCTCAGTGCAAGATTCACAATGGAATTTGAAACACTCTGTAGAGCAGAAACATTGGAATCCACAAACTCAGTTTCAAATCCTCCCAGGCAGATGCTTTCTGAGGAGGCTGCATCTGGTTTTCTAATCCCCCTGAAGTTTGAGAGTATTCAGATTAAGCTTTACATTAAGCCCCTGCCCTAACAAGCAGGGCTAAGATGAACAAAGTTATATTTGCCAACATATCCCTGGAGAGAGCAGGACATCTCTGCTGCAAAACCCTCGTGCTATTTTTCCCAAACCTGGTGTGGGGGTGGTGGCAGTTTTAACCTTAAATGGAAACTGAAAACAAATCTTTAAAGTTGACAGTCATTTAAAATGCAAACAGCTTAGCAAAGCAGCCATTCAACACAATTTCTCCTCAAAGAATAAGACCTTGGAGACAGACCAGACTGATTGTAATTAAAGGTATAGGGTGAAAAAACACCTTGATTTATAGACTGTATGGGAAATGGCTTTAAGATTCAGTACTGATGGAATTTTGGAACTGCAAGGAAAAAAAAAAAAATCACTCTAATCAGTGTTATAAAGACTTTTTGATTATTCTTTTAAAACAATTCTACAAAAGATGGGTTTGCTTCCACAGAATTCTATTGGTTTCCTCTTTATTGAATACGGTGGGATATCTCCCCCAAGCACAGTAAAAAACAATATATTAAGCCTGAAGTCAAGTGATGTTCTTCTCTCAGCCATGGGAGAGATTTTTCAGTCCAACTTGGGAGTGAATTTAAAAAAAAAAAAAAAAAAGATAGAAACTAATCGGGGCCATGAATCAGCCTCGCCGGGGAACAACAGGGCTCTGCAGAACACAGATCTGAATTGCTCCCAGCGTTAGAAACCCAGCCCGGGGAGCTCACACCGCCTGACGAACACACGCCGAGCAGGGCAGACAATTTTCTGCTGCCCTCTGCAGGGAAGCGTTGGGCGTTGACAACAGCCGGGGCCGGGCAAGGGATAAACGAGCTCACAAAACGAGCCGCGATTTTTCACAGGAATTTTTACAGTTTACTAGTGCGGCTGCACTCACTTTATGAATATTGCATTTCTAAATGCAAATCAACCCTTTTACTCTGGCTGATGAGTCAGTTATTGGCATAACTGAGTTTGAGGGAAATATTAATCCCTAGGTCACTCCACCATATAGGAATTAAAGAGCAGACCCTCTTTCTCGCAACCTCAACACCAGGTTTCCACTCTATACTTCGACTGCTAAGTGCTAACACATAACCAGGAATCGAAAGGTACCCAAAGGAAAGCTCTTGTCCTGTGTTCTCTAGGAAAAAATTAAGGAAATATCACTGTGTCATCCACTTCCTCCTCCCAAACCACTGTGTGAATTATTTTGGTCTCATACATCAGATGAGAAAACAAAACCCCAACGTTGTACTGTGCTCCAGTTCAGTGTCAAAACATGGGGGGAAAAAAAAAAAAAAGCCATGAAAAGTTGTTGAGAGAGAAGTGATTAATGAAACATGAGCATTAGGTGAAGGTTATTGTTATGCTGGTGACCAGCCATTCAATCCACTTACACACTTCATCTGAGAACATTCCCTTTCATTCCAGAGCAAAGCAAGGAGGAGATGGTTCTAGTTCCAGCTACTCTCTGAGGGAGGTATTTTGTGTTCTCATCTCATTTGCCACAACAAACAGGATCAGGAACCTTAATCCACTACTGTGCAGGACACACAGATTATGTACTACAATATGTATATAAATGTCTTTGTCATTCCACATCTGATGCTGCATGAGAGTGTAATAAAGACAACACTGGGACTGCAGGGTTATGTGCCCATATAACAAGAAGGTCTGATGTGGAGAAAGCTTTGTTGGGAGGCAGCCTTAGGCACCCAGCATTCCTACTGGATGGAGCAGGCCCTACTGTGTATCATCATGTGCGTTTGCAAAATGTGTATCAGGTATTTGTGATTCCTTTATACTGGAATAGATAAAAATAAACACAAAACAACTCATTCTGTATTTGCCACAGCTCATTTTGTTGAAAAGCAGTATCAGAATCACAAATGGGAATTAGAACCACATGGAAATACAACAGAGAAGCTTGAAGGAGGGAGAGTTTTTAAAGCTCTCCAAACCCATCTGAGAGCATCAGGTGAAAAGGAGAGGAAACTAAGAGTTACACACACAGGGACCAGCATGTCAAAACTCACAAAGCCCTGCAAATAAACAATCTGAGTTTAGAAACTGAACACTTCTTCTCAAGCAATTAATTAGTAACAACATAGATCTACAGAACACTAACAAAACCTCCAGAAACGCACTGTCACAGCCAGCACCTGCACTCTTGTCTCCAGAGCCCAGTGGGGGCAGTTTAGAACAGTTCAGCAGCACCTGAGCAAAACTTGGGAGGTGGTGTTGCATTTCTGGCCTTGGGCAGAACTCTGCAAGCAAACTAAAGGACTTGACACAGCTCAGTCAGTGAAGAACACATTCCAAATCAGAAGCCAAACTTACTTCTGCCCAGGGTCAGCCTCACTCATCTGCATCATCAAACTGGCCACTCTCAACCTTTTTACTGACTGGTGGTGGAGAAACAAAGGAAGCTGTGTGGTGACAGCTTGGGTAGTAAAACCAGTCCTCCTTCCACACGTATGAGGCGGAAACATTATTTTCCTGAAAGCTTCCACAGGACAGATCATCAGCATCTACAGAAGATAAAAGAGAAGGTTTAAACCATAGGAGATACTCAGGAAAGTAGTGGTATAGTCTAGCAGGTTCTTATGCAGGCCTACAGCATCTTTCGATTCTCTACTTCAACTTCATCTGCCAGCACTGATTAATTAGACCTAAATAAAAAGGCAAACAGAGGCTGAATCTGGCAGTGTCTTCATTTGAAGGAAGGTTCCTGCCACACAGACAAAAGAGTTTTCCAGAAAGCTCAATGATACACCTGGATTCAGCCCATCTGACACCAGGCAACGCAGGCAGTTCTTTCACATTTTCCCTTGGAATAAAAGGCTCATGAAACTATTACTTTTATTTGCCCTCCCCCTTCCTGCTGTCTCCATATCCCCATCCCGATGAGGAGCCCTCCAAAGCCTTTAAGAACTGGCTCACTGGACAGAAAGGGAGGGTGGGGTCCTGTAAAAGCTCTCCCTGAACAACATTTCCACTAGGCCAGAATTAAACCTAGTAGGCCTGTTTTTAACCAAGTTGGCACAAAAATTGGGCAAAAAGTGTTTTAATAGAAGGGAAAGATTTCTAGGCAGCAGATACTGAGAGGAGTGAGCAAAGGAAAAGCCCAGAGTATGGGGAGCAGAGGACCCAGCACAGTATTCCACTTGTCAGCCTTCCAGCAGCACTGCTAAACAAATCACCACAGCAAGTGCTTAAAGAGACATTTTAAAAAGCCATAAAATGACCAAACAAGCACCTTCTTTTATTTGGTAGCAGTTAACAACTGAGACACTTGTACTCACTACCTGACTCCCATAATCACAGCTGGCTCAGTTTGGGAGGATTTAAAGAGCATAAGCTACAGGTGGAATGAGTGAGTTAAATAAGTAAAAAAAAAAAAAAAGAACTTGTGACAGTTCCAGTAAAAATTCAAAACATACCATAAATTTGAGCAGACGGGGGATTAAAGGAAAGCCCAAAATGGAAGAGAGGGAAAACATCCAAAAAGGAAACAGTCTTTTTCCTCAAATTACCCACTGTGAAAAACCAATATTGTGTTTCCATTTTAAAATCAGAACAGTTTTATGGAAAGGCTGCAAAAACTTTCCCACTTTCTTCTGTAATCAAACTTGGTACTTGAATACAACAGCCATTTATGGAATCAAAATAAACGGATAATTCACATTTCCTAAGCAAAGAAAAGTGTATTAATTACAAAAAGATACACATTAATGAGAAGAAAATGCAAATATACTATTTTCATCAAAGACACAGCAGGTTATCAGCCACTGCTGGCTAAACTCCATCCACCTGTTCTACACTAACAGCCAGCCTGGCCAGTGCAAGGTTCAGACTCTGGGTTCAACATAAAAACAAGTCACAAACTGGAGGATTAATTCAACTCTAAAGATGTGGATAAACCCACTTCTGTGCCCTGCCACCTTCGCCCATGGGACTGATCACATGCACAACCACTTCAGAGGATCAAGCTTCAAAAAAACCAAACAAGAAAGTCAAACAAACAAACAAACAAACAGAAACTTCCACCAAAAAACAACAATCAAAAAAGCAAACAAAACCAAGCCAACCCTGCAGCCAAAGCAACAAACCCTACTCAGAGACTGAGCACTTCCAAAGAACTCCATGCTCTACTCTAGAGGGACATTACAGAGTACAATCTTGAATTTTCTTGGAGGAAAGGAAGAACTTTTACACCAAAAAAGCTACATTCCTGCACGCCATTTACCCTTATCTTCTGCTTCAGAATAACAAAGATACACCACTAAGAACTTGCTTCTCCCCAGAGAGTCAATACACACATAGAATTCTCCTCCTTCCCATGCCACTCCCTAAGAATTTGACTGCTCAAGCAAGAGTTTCATATGAACTTCACAACACCACCTTTAAATCCTGTGCTTGATAACAAAATTGTGCAGAATTGTTACATCTCCACGAGGTCAACAAAACAAGAAATTGCTTCCCAGAAGAGAGCATGGAGTTACTGAAACACGTTCTGCAAAGCACCCACCTCCAACCACCTACTATCCAAAATTCAAATGAAGCACAAGTAAACGTGTACTCACCATAAGGACCACATGCAGACTCCTCCAATTCTTTATCCCAGTCCTCCACCTCATGCTCAGAAGCACTTTGCAGCTTTGGAGAGTCAGGTATACTGGAGACTACACCATCCCCCTCATGCACGTTGTACCAGTCATCAGGAGAGACACTGTGATCCCCTTCACTGTGAGGGGCATCAGAGGCTTCACTTTCCTCAGACTTGCTATCAGGAACGTTTGAAATGTTGTCCAGCAAACATTCTAAACCCAAGAGAAAGCATCAAGAGATACACTCAGAAATTAAACAGGAATATTAAATGCTCAGCACACAATAATTCAGATAGGTACACAAACACACTTTGTGACTGCTAATCTAATTATAATATATGCAGTTTCCTACATATGTAGTATCACTGCAGAGCTGCTTCACATTACAGATGCCTGGGAACAGTGAACACAGCCTTGCATCACAGCACTAGCCCAACTCAGGATTTTCCACACACTCTTGTTGGAAAATATCTCTTTAACTAGGGCAAAGGACCCAGCAGTTCTTGTTTCACCACATTCACCTGTAGGTATTTTTTTTAAAAAATAGGTATGCTGAAAAACCATGGTTCTAGTTTAAAAACAGTCATATTGATTAATTACTCTTGCACCTAGGCATACACAAATATCTACCTGGAAGTAATTTAGTGCAGTAACTGAAGAGCATTTCCCACCCCTCACCTAAAGATTTTAAGTAAATTTCTCAAGCAGAGCTTAAGTTTCGTTACTCACCATCTGCTTTGTTTTGTCCTACCTTTTCTGGGCTTCCAGATCATAGTTTCTCTCTTATTAGGAAGCTGTTTCTCCTCACAGTTTGTGGCGTCAACAGCACCGGCCATCACCTACAAGAGAGTTTTAAAGAATTCCATAGCAGCTTTCATTGACTGCTTCAACACGGCTCAGTGTTTCTGCGCCTTAGAGCCCATCCATTTGTTCCCTTGATGAATCAGAGGTTTAAAACCAAACAGGCTTTCACTTGAGAAGGGAAATCTGCCGAGGGATGGCTCATCCCGCTGCTGCCATCAGTCCCCCCTGGCATCAGCAACACAGCACAGCCCATCTCCTCCCTCACCCCGCAATCCTGCTGCCGCCTCTCGGGGAAGGGGCCCCAAAACTGACGCAAAATGCGCCCGTTTGAGAACGGTGGTAATGAAGGTGCAACAAATATAAACACCGAAGAGTGAATCCACCACAGGCCAAGGGGCAGGAGCAGACCGGACGCTCCAGCAGCGCTGAGGGGCGGGAGAGCAGCAGGAAACCCTCGGTCGCGCTGACGGTGCCCACGGAGCGGAGAACGGCGAGTTCTGCTCGCACTCCCACCCCACAGGGAGGCGGCGGCGGTGGGTGCGGGCAGCCGGGCCTGCAGCCGGCCGGCGGTCGGGGCAGAGCGCGGGCTCCGGCCGAGCCCTCACGGCGGCCCCGCTGCCCGCCCAGCTCCTCGGGACCCCCGCACCGGCCGAGCCGCCCCTGTCTGAGGGCACCTTGGGCCGCCTGAGGGCACCTTGGGCCGCCCGTCACTGCCCGGCACTCACGGCACCTCCAACTGCCCGGCCCCGCCCGGCCCCTGAGGGCACCGCCGGCCCGGCGGGCCCCGCGGCTGTGCCCGAGGAACCGGGTGCGGCTCCGGGCGTGAGGCTGGAACTGAGGGGGGCGCTGCTCCCGCTCCAGCCCCTGAGGGCATCCAGCCCAATCCGTGACCCCACACCACCACGGAGTGGAGACTGCGTCCAGAAACAACAGACCTAAGAGCTGGGAGAAAATACCTTTTTGCTCATGAAGTTGGAAATGAAGTCTCAATACCTCCCCAAGCTCTGCAACAAACTGATTCCCTCTGGTGCTGGCAGCATGCTCAGATAAAGCATGAAGAGATGGGAAGCACCTGGGCTGAACAGCTGTGGCAGGTGCTCCACGGGCAGGTGTCAGGCAAATGAGCTTTCAGGGAATGTGTATCCCTGGGAGGTGCTGCAGGAACTGCCGTGAGTGGCAAAATTCTGTGAGGAACCAGAACAGGTGAAGAAAAGGGGCCCACTTTCTGAAATGGTGGAGGTACCGGCTTTGCTGGACTTAAAACAAAAAAGCTTAAAACCTTTTGCACTTAAAAGCTTTTAGTTGTGCAACTGAAGGAGCAAGAAGTGATTCAGGAGTAACAGAGTAAGGGGCAGAGAGGGTGTAAGTGATTATCAGTAAGGAAATCTCAAGGTCAGACATGAGATGGCAGGGAACTAGTGGGGACATAGGGGATGGCCTGGCTAAAATCCTGAGAAAGACAAAGCAGGATGTCCTTCAGATCTGGCTACAGAAGGAGCAATCTTAACAAGCTGCTGCTCCAAACTTTTCCAGCTAGTCAAAAGTTAGTGGAATTCGTTGCTTGAGAAAGCTGCAGCTTCTATTTGAGTGAAAAATCTTAAAGAAGTATTTCCCTGTATTGTCATTATGCCACCCTTCAGTCACTGGGAAATTACATGAAGGAACTATTGCTGTATGTTCCTCTACTTTCCTTACGTTTCCCTACTGATCCAAGGATAGAATTTATGCTGATTTATTGGGTTTGACATGGGAAAATGCGGCTCTCTAAAAAGCCAACACCGTTTCAAAAAGCCAGTACCTGTTTTTCAGGCACTGTGGACAGAAAGTTGAAGTGTAGATCAGAACCTTCTGCTCTCACCTCAGGGACAGTGCTAACAGATCTCAGCTCCCCTCTACCTTTCAGTCACTCTCAGGATGCAAACACCAATGCAAGGGGACTGCAGAAGCTGCTTCTGTTTTTGCTGTGAGGATTACAGATGACTTTGAGGCTAGGATACAATAAATACTGTATTTGTACTGATTTCTGATTACCTAATGAAGTGTTCCACTTTTAATTATTTAACTTGGTAAAATACAGAGATCACCCACAGGTATAGTAGTTTCTGTGGGGTTTGGTTTGAGTTTTTTTGCATTTAGATGCTGTAATATTCGCTTTCCAGAGTGTAAAAGCTGATGCATTATAATGTCTGAATGTTTAGGCAGGATGAAGAATTTGCTCTCAGAAGTCTCAATGAGAACACCCTCAGAGCTGCTTTTGCTTTCTCTAACTGTGCACTTGAACCTGCCCCTGGCAAAAGCAACACTAGAAACAACTGAAATGGAACAGATGATTCTTTTTTTGTCACACAGAATGTAAAGAAGGTAAGCTTTAATAAGATCCAGGAACATATTTACCTCTGTACAAAGAAGTTAAAAAAATGCACTGTCACATTACAACAGTAATGTGTAATATTATAGTTTTTTATAAATGTCCAGTTTGCAATAAAGTGTATTTGGAAACAAAATCTTCCACCAGGTCTCCCTGCAGCATCTTCATAGCTCGCCAGTGAATGCTCCCACAGTTTTCTGGTTTGCCTTGGGGATGACTGAGCTCCTCCTTGACATAATCCAGCCAGAGATCTTTGAAAGAAAAATGGAAGTTCTGGTTATATTTTAACTGGATATTACTTAACAAACAAACCTAACTAGAAACTCTTTTTAAGTGTCTTTGATGTTAATGCAATAAGGCTTATTTCATGAAACTACAGTGTCCTGCACCTTGAGGAGCAAAACCCTGGGTTCTGTTCCCAGCTGGAACACTGATGTCTTAAGAAATAATACAACAATGCCAGTGTCAAAACCTGATTTGCTCCCAGTGGTGCTGAAGCCATCCCAGTGCCCATGACCCTGGGCTGACAGCAGAGGGTCACTGCAGTGTCCTACACTTAATAGCACAGAAGAAATAAGCTCTGCCCTGCATGACAGCAAGCACAAGGGCAAAACAAGCAGCTACCGTTTGAAATTGTTCCCTGCAGATTTCACCAGCCTGGAAATCTCACTTGCCTGCCGGGAGTTTCAAAGATCAAGAGGCAGCACTGAATGAATGAATGAATGAATGAATGAATAAATAAATAATAGAATCCCCTTACCAGTATCTGTTGAACCAAACTCCCTCAAGGCACGTTCATAGTATTCTCTCAGATGAAGCATTTTGCAGGATTCCTAACAAAGGAAGGTATTAAAAGGCCATTTATTTTGTACAGAAGTGAATCTGCAGCTTGATTAGATTCTTACAAAGGAAGAGAGTCATGGCAATTACATGCACACACACACACTGCCCAAGATTAGTTACCATGGAACTGGGTTTGTATCACATCCTGGGAATCAACTCGTGAAGACAAACATGAACTGATCACAGACTGACAACACCATTCTGTTTCCTATTTAGATCCAAAGTTAGAAGTGTATTTTACAAATACAAGGCACTAATTGGATATTCAACAACTTACTTGCTCCTTTTCTATTTGGATCATCTTCCTGAAGAAGTCAAGTGAAAAGGGACGATTTTCACACAGGCTGAAATAAAACAAGTAACTTTAGACTTCAAGTCTTTTAACATACACCCTAGAACAATCTGGTTTGAAGGTCTTACTTGTTACCTGGTAAAGACTTTTTTAACTTTCTTATAACCACCACTTCTGTAGGTCCAGTCAAGATACATTTCTTTCATAGTCACAGATTCAGCAGGAGTTGTGGCACGTAAGGATCTCTGCAAGTTTAAAGGGAAGAAAAACACAAAACAAAAAATAAAACCACCACATACCTACAATTAAAAGGCATGCCCTCATCAGGCATCTGAAATAAAGCAGATCTCCTAAGTCTAAAGTACATTTCTCCTCCAATAATCCACACAGCTGGCAACTGGCATTTCCTTAACACCCTTCATGCAGAGGGTTTCCCAATGCTCTACAAACAGCTGAATTCAAGCTTCCATCTGAAATATGTGTTTTATATTGTAAAAGGGGGAAAAAACCCACTACCCAACATGCCAGGCAAAGAGGAAATGTTTTGCCCTAAGATACTGAGGAAATTTATAGTGAGATTAAAGTCCCAGTTCTGATCTTGAGTTTTCTATAACAAGACTGATGTTTTCACACAGATTGTAAAATTCTCCCTTACATATTCAGATAGGTTGTCTGAAACAGAGCAAAAGTTCTAGACCACAAAGTAAGAGTACATCACTGGTTGTGCTTACAAACATCTCTGTTTCAGAAGAATGGAAATGACATTTGTGCCTATAAGCCTGTGTCCAACTGATTTTTGCTAACACACATAGTTTTGCTTGAAATTCTTTGATATCAACACATCCATGACAGAAGTGCTGTATAAAGCATTTGTTACATGCTCCATTCACAGACATTGTTCCCATTTATTTACACAGTCATAAAAATAGATTTTGATTAGCCCAGTACCTGGTAGAGAGCTTCTGTGTCCTCCTTGCTGTTTGCTCCTTCACTCCATTCCACCCAGAGGGTCCACAATGCCAAAGTGCCCTACGAGGTGAGCAGATACATCAAATGCCTGAAATACAGTGACTGATTTACAGACACAGCAACACATCCTCCAGGTTCTGTATTAGCTGCTGTAAAAATGTCCTTTAGGCACAGCTCTTGGAAAGACAACTTTGGGCTGCACCCTGAAATCACTTCTCATTTCCTTCCCAATACTTCTTAGCTGGACAGCTGTATTGCCAGGGATGAGACAAGTTGTTCTGCACCACTGAGCACTGCTGTACAAAGGTAACTTCCAAGAACAAGAAGTAAAGAAATAGTCACCTTCCTGTTTCATCTCCTCACTCCTTGTGCCCAGGGTTTGAAATGGAACAGTAAGAGAACACACATCTAACTCAAGGCTTGAAATACCACACACACAATGTGTCAGGACAGCAAATAAAAGGAAGCACATTTTTCAACCAAGACACAAAGAATACCAGCTCACTGCTAGGAGAGCATGCAAAATGTCACCTGTGAGCATTCAGACTTTAAATCTGTGACTTTGAAGTGAATTTACAGTTCCCTAATACTTGGCAACGTGATGTGCATGTGAAATTTTGAGTTCATATATCTGACCTTAAAAATTGTTAGGGACTTTGAATGCCTTGTAAAGGTAAAAAAACCCCAGCAACCAAGCATCAGAGGTTTCTGGCCCGTGTCATGTAAGTCCATAAAGCAGCACAGACCTGGGATTTCACGTGTTTAAGGGCTTCTTCAAAACACTGCGTCACATCTTCCCTCTTCAGCTGGATCAGCACCTGCAGCCTCATCTGCCACGTGCCCACGGACAGGCTGAAGCGCCCGGTCGCAGCTTCTGCCACCTCCACAGCCTTCTCAGAGAGGTTGGACTCCAGCAGCAGCTGAAGCTGAAAGCCAGCAGATACAGCTCATCACCACAAGAGACTTGGAACACCTTGTTAAAAAGCAAGGCTTTGAACCGAGTTGCCCATCAGTGTCTGCTCAGAATGCAAAGACAGGCACACAACCAAGGCAGGAAAGCCCCCCAGTCTATTCTGTGTGTCAGCTCTTACCCACTGCTTATAGAGAGCTTCTGGCAGCAAATTAGACTCATGGGCTTTGTTGAACACACTCAGTGTCCTCTCCAGCCTCTAGAACCAACAGAGAGAAAAAACCCAAGCATTATTCCTGTATATACCAGATTCCATCATTTCTAGAAGCCCAGTGGATTGTCTACCAACACGTCACTGAATTTCTAATTATACATTACATATCCAATGCTTTAGGTACCTGCAGACATTCCAATAAAGGGGAAATTGAGCATTTGAATTACTTCTCTTCCTTGAGGAACAAAGAACAACACTGCAGTGCTCTTGTACTCTACTACAAGGGAACCAAACTGCACAGGCTAATTAGTTAATTCAGAGTCATACCCAAGCACAGATGCACAACTGAACTGCCCACGTGCCAGCACCAAACTTTGCTCAGACTTATTTGCAAGTCATTTTAATTCATCCTTTTCTTCAAATAAGCACAGGTTTGAAGGACTGTCAGTGAACATTTAAGGTCCCCTCCAACCCAAACCATTCTATGATTAACAAGTTTGTAGTCTTAGCTCTCATCCAAAGAGATCACTGAACTGACAAGGCTGGTTTATGCCCAGGTTATTCATGTTCAGCCAGGCCATCTGAGAGTCTGACAGTAAAAGTGATCCCCCCAGATGGAGACTAAATGATTCTTAGTGATGGCCACAGGTAGATATTTCTGATGAAATGTCAAAATATATTTGCTTCTTGTCTTGCTTCTGGATTACAGAAATCAATAACAACAGGGATGATTTGTTTGTATGATTTCCTAATAAGCTTTTACCTTTTGCTTTAATTCTTCACTGTTGGTTTTCCTGTTGTATCTCTCTAAGCAAAAAGTGATGTAGCACTTCCACATGTCCTCTGTAGAAGCCAAGGCATAGTATCACACTTTACAGAATCACAACAGTAAGCACAAATATTTAAGAAATACAAAGAATCCAAGCAAAGTGTTAATGCCAACTTTGTTTTAAAATGTGGTACTATAAAAGAGGCCCTAGATTTATAACATTAACATTTTAAAATGGCTTCCCAGTGCAAGCTGCAGACAGTAACTCTTTGTAAAGAGCATCCAGCTCTTGGTTCAGCTGAGGCTTCACAAGGAATGTTCAAAGTAAGGACAATGCCAGATGTTGGGAGTTGGATATCCACTCTGGCTGCTCAAAACCATTGCTGACTCACAGCTAAGCAGCAATATACTCACATTTCCAGTTAAGCAGCTCCTTCGAGAGCATAAATGCTTTGGAAAATAACCCAAATAACACATAAAATAGATGCCCAAAAGGCACCTTGTAAAAACTGCTCTCCTTCTCTCAGGTATGGCAGAGCCTGCCATCACCTTCAAGACTCTCAAGTACCAGGAACAGCTGTTAAATGCAGGCAGGGCAGTTCACCTGTTGGCAGAGCTCCCACAGCCTCATCGAAGACTGCACAGCACCGTTCTTCCCTCTGGGCCATTTCTGCCACTTTGCTCTGCTTTGTGGGGTGTCCTGGGGCCTTCAGGGACCCCAAATCCAGCTCACGACGGGCCATGTAGTCCCAGGTCAGGGGATCATCAGCATAATTGGCCTGCAAACTGAACACAGCATGTCTGTAACAGCCCACAGCCACCATCCTGCAGCCCCGGGTATGTTTAGAAGGGTTGTTATATAAGCTGTGGTATTTGTTTGGTTGTTATATTATGTAAGTATATATATATACACTTACTTGCTAAGTAACCGAATGCCAGAGAAAAAAATATTTTACTTTCCACAAGAGAAAGACAAAATATTAGCGCTTTTTTTTTTAATATTTAATATGGATATTCTCCAGAAATAACATGAACTAGGCAGGAAACTGTCAAGAGAAATCTTTCTTTCGAGAGGAACAGCTAAAGAAATAAAAGATGCAAAAATGCCACAAAAGTACACAAGGAAAACCCACAGTTCCTGCAGTGAATTTACAGAAACTAAGTGCAGTAATTATTCAGTGACAACTATTTTATATCTAAATTTTTCTGAGCAGCTTTTTAAAGCCCTTTCTGCAGTTAGATACGAGCATCCTTTACTAAAGAACACACTTGCCTTATCCAAACACTAATTCCTTAATGTTAATTCCCTACAGGAAACAGCCTTTAGTGCTTAAAGTCCTGTCAACTCACTATAAATTAGAGAAGTTATGAGAACGTGGGTCTTAAAACCTAAACTAGAACAAGATAAAAACCCAACACAAAGCCACAACTCACTTTTCAAGGATTTCTTTTTGCAAATCTTGGGTGAAGTCAAAGAGCTTTGCAATGGAGAGCACAGCCAGCTGGAACTCAACACCTACATTTCAAGAGACAAAAACCCTGTCAAAATTAGTATTTGTTAAAGAATTCCTCAATATATCACATCAGTGATATATTGCACACTTTGCATTTTTGGTTTGTTGCTTTTTTTTTTAAACAATCAAGTTTTGAGACTGGAAGCCCAGCACTGTCACTTCAGCCCACAAGCTGCTGTGCTGGAAGAGGTGTCAGCCTGCAGGAAAGACATGAAATCAGAACTATGAGCACTATTAGTTTTTTCTCTGGCATTATGCAGGTTCTACTGAAGAAATGGTGTATTTGAAAAGGTATCTTAGTTGTGTGCATTGGAGCTAAGTCTGTCAGTATTACCTACTGCAGAGCTGGGTTAAAAGTGACAATTTTCTTATTGAGTAAGTCCAAGAAATATTAAATCACCTTTAATTTTCTGAGTTGCATCCCTGTAGACTATTCGAGCCATTTCCCCCTTGAGAATCTCTTCAGAGTAATTGAATTCCCCCTGCAATATCAAGCATATCGTTGAAAAAATTATTTTCCTTTCTCAGCTATCATTTTTGCCAACAGGGAAAAAAAAAATCAGAAGATACCAATGTTTTCCTTCATCTAAGTCTATTTTTATGTAATTTGCACAAGTCAACTATAAAGAATTGAAAGATAGTAAGTTTAACTACTCCTTTCCAGAAATTACTATTAATTTTCAGACTGGGGAATGTAATAAAAAGATTTTACAATTGCAAACAAAAATCAGTGTATGAAGTATTTGAGCTGAGCATCAGCAAACACTTGAAGAGCTCTCACAGGCACAGCACATGAACAAAAACTTTCTCTAAGCAGTTGTCAAACAAACCATTAATCCAGACCCCGTGAAACTGTGCACTCAGATGGGTGATACACAAGCAGACAATCTCTCCTAAGTAAGTTCAGCTGACCTACCAAGTCCATCTTTGCTTTTTCAAATTCTTTCTTCTCCTTCCTCTGTTTCTCAGCGTGCATCAGCTCCATCCTGAAATACTGCAAGAGTGACAACACAATGAAATGGCTGTGGGGGTTAAGTCATAAAAATCTAAGTCTACAAATGAGGTAAAACAAGCTCTGAGGAGCTACAAATCAGGGCTTTCCCACATCCCACCCACATCCAAGAGCCCTGGTTTTTAAAAGCTTGTGCACATAACTATATGCCCTAGTATTTATCCAGACATTTCCCACATGTAGCAATGATCATTTCTTAGTCATTATTTAAACCTTAACTTGCCCTCAAAGAAAACCAACTTCTCCAACAAAGGCTGGGGATGCCAGACTAACCCTGAGAAATATGTCCAAGCAGAGCTTAACAGCACCTTAGATGGGAATTTTGGGATTTTTTTTTAAATATTTTTGACATTTTCCTGCTGAGGGGGAAGCAAGTTTTTTTCCTGAGAAATATGCTGAACTGATTTGCTCTGATGGATCAAATAACTGGTTGTAGAAGAAAACCAGGATCTCACCTCTTGATAAAGTTTTGGGCACTCTGGATGGAAGCGCAAAGCACGAAGGAACAAGTGCCTGGCACTTTCTGATGAGAGTCGTGTCTCCATTTCCCACTTTGCTGCCATAATCCACAGTGCTGCAAAAGGTGATACAAATTCATTAATTTAATCTCTCAGAATGAGCTCAGCATTGGAACAAAACTGATTATCTCCCACGTAAAACCAAGCTGAAGGACAGATCTAAGCAGCTAGGCAGATCCAGGGAGTTTAATCTGCTTTAGCTACAGAGCTAATGATGTCTTCCAAAGCCAGAAAGCAGGTCTTGAGCATTCAGCATCTCCCACCTCTGATATATCTACTTAGTCCCCAGTCTGACTGGGAAATGGTCATTCAGACCTACTTCCCATCACCTTACTCAGCACAGCCCTGTCAGAGCCCATCTCTCTGAAGCAGCAGCAAAGCAAAGAAAAGACAGTGGGGACCTTCACCCCAATAGCTTGAACTGAGATCTACAAGAACTTTAACCAACACCACACAATCGACACTGAGGTATTTATGCAACACTCACCACTGTTTTACTTACCTGGTTTATTGGAATGAATGGCCAACATGGTAGAAAACACCTTACTGAGTTGATGTTTTGCATTCTGTAAAAGAAGCAGTTTTGTTTTACCCACTCTGGTACTGAATGGAACACACACTTCAGTGAAAATCCCAGGCAGATTCAACAATATTATCAAAATTATTTCAGTATTACAGCATGTGGCAGTAAAGTTTGTACCCCTATCTTGAATTCAAGTTCCAGATGCCTGAATAAACACCAATCCACTATTTCAGCTCAGGTAAGATCAAGCATTTGAAAACTCACCCACTGCTTGCAAAATGCAACATGTGAAAGCCAGAGCTGGACATCATCCTGTTGGAAATGAAAAGAGGAAGAGAATCAACCTCACAAGGTACAAAATCACTTGTACACTGACAAGCAAACAACACACCCTTGGTACAGCAACCTGGCATGCAGAAAAAAACAACAAAAACTCAAATAAACTTACTTTCCATTTTCCTGTAGCTCTGTTGAACAGGCTGTGCACTCGGTGCAGAATAGAGTGCTCGATTTCCTCCTTCTTAAACGAGTATCCAATGCGCTGGGAGGAAAAAAATATCAATTTTATTGCAGTAGAAAATGTATTTTGCATAAAGTATTTTGCACTCCTAATAACTGACAGACTTACTGCTCGTCTTTTCTTGATCAGTTCCAGCAGATTAATTTCATACTAGAATGGAAAGAAAAATAACATTTAAAACCAAATGAAGAGACATTCAACAGCAAGGCAAAAAAATCCAGATAAAGTTTGTTAGAGCTGATGGACAGGTGGACAATAAAAATTACAAAGAGGAAAACCTAAGCAATAATTTTTTGACTGGGTATTTCTAAGACTGGATGAAATTAATATTAAAGATTTCTACTGCAAGTGACATTTCAGACTTGAGCTGTTGGCAACCCATATTCCTGGAATTGTGATGCACAAGCCAAACTTGTAATTAGAAGTTTGTTTAGCCACAAAAAAATTAGCACCATAAAATATCTGGAGTTGGAAGAGACCCACAAGAATCATCGAAGTCCAACTCCTGGCCCTGCCCAGGACATCCCAACAATCCCACCCTGTCCCTGAGAGCGTCGTCCAAACCCTCCTGGAGCTCTGGCAGCCTTGGGGCTGTGCCCACTGCCCTGGGCAGCCTGTTCAGTGCCCAACCACCCTTTTAGGAGCTTTTTCCTAGTCTCCAACTTATTAATTGCACTTAACTACAATTTGCACAGCGTATCAGGGAACTGGGGGCTCCACATCCCTGGAGAGACAAGAAACCACAGGAGAAGGTCACAAGGGAGAGACGCCTCATCCCAACCTCAGGCACCAACTCCTGGCTGTGCTTCCTGCTCTGCTGCCAACAAGCCGCCCTCAGTGAACCCCAGGGACCAGGCGAGGTGAGGGCACTTAGGGCACGACAAAACTACTCAGTTCTGAGCTGGATCTGCAGCGAGGGACGGCCCGCTCTGCTGCGCGGTGAAGCCTACCTGGATGTAATTAATGAAATCCTCCTTCCGCAGCGCTCTCCGCTGTATCTTGTACTCCACAGCCGAGGCTTTCCTCAGGACGGCCCTGCGGGGATCGGGACGTGAGCGATGGGAGCGATGGGAGCGATGGGAGCGCCACTCGCCACGTGCGCCCGCCCGGCCCCGGCCCCGCTCACCGGATCTCCGCGCGCGAGAACAGCCCGACCCGCTCCAGCTGCTCCAGCTCCGGCACTCGGTCCTCCAGCCGCTGCTCGATGCGCTCCGCCATGGCCGCGGCGCTCCGGAGAGTCCCCGGACAGACCCGGCACAGCCCCGGCACAGCCCCGGCCCGGCCCGAGGCGCCGCCGCTTCCGCCCGCCCCGCCCCGCGGCCGCTCTGCCGCCCCCTGCCCGGCTGGAGGGGCCGCGCAGCACCCGCAGTCACAGAGAATCCTTCGGGTTGGGAGCGACTTCTGCAGATCAGCCACTCCGACCCCCCTGCCAGGGCAGGGTCGCCTGGAGCAGGTGAGTTTGGAATGTCTCCAGAGAGGGAGACTCCACGCCCGCCCTAGGCAGCTGTTCCAGGGCTCTGCCACCCTCCATGGAAAGAAGTTTGTCTTCACGCTGAGGTGAAACTTCTTTATGGTCATTGTTCCTAGTCCAGTTGCTGGGCACCACGGAAAAGAGTCTGGCACCATCCTCTGACACCTGACTTGAAGATATTTATATGCATTGATGAGATCCCCTCTCAGTCTTCTCTTCTCCAGACTAAACAAGCCCAGCTCCCACAGGAGGAGAAATGGCAAAGCCAAGCCTGGGACGCGCAGAGACAAAGCACAAGCGCTCCGGTGAGGGCTCAAGCTGGAATCCGGTGAGGGAGGAGTGTGGCCAGCAGGTTGAGGGAGGTGATGCTCCCCCTCTGCTCGGCCCTGATGAGGCCACATCTGGAGTGCTGGGTCCAGTTCTGGGCTCCTCAGTACAAGAAAGGTGAGGAGCTACTGGAGAGGGTCCATCAGAGGTCATAAAGATGATGAGGGGTCTGGAGCTTCTCTCCTGTGAGAAGAAACTGTGCTGGGATTCCTCCAGGACAAATGGCTCTTCCCCTCCCACATGGCACCTTCCTTCTTTCCACCTTCCAAATTTTTAGGAAAAAATTCTTGAGTGGGAGGGTGCTGAGGCCCTGGTGCAGATTGCCCAGAGAAGCTGTGGCTGCCCCATCCCTGGAAGTGTTCCAGGCCAGGTTGGATGGGGCTTGGAGCAACCTGGGATAGTGGAACGTGCCTCTGCCCATGGCAGGGGTTGGAACGAGATGAGCTTTAAGGTCCCTTCCAAACCAAGCCATTCTATGAGTCTATGATTCTGAGAAAATTAAAAAAAAAACCAAAACAACAGGCAACAGGAAATTTCAGTTTCTTAAATGAGGAACACTCCAGGAAATGAAAAAAAGTGAGATGGGACACAATTTATTGAGAGTGGCTTTGAATGCATATTATCCACAGTACCTGCTGCTTGTGCACTGAGTTGTCACTGCTGGCACTGAGCTGGTCAGAGATGGAACCAGCCCCACCTCCAAACCTCTGCCCTGTCTCAGCCATCGCTCCCTCCCGGAGGAAAGGCAGGAGCTTGTCTCTGAAAAACCACATACAAGGACTAAGGGCAAGAGGGCTTCTGGCACAGCATTTTTCATATATAAAAGCCAAAAAAACCTGGGGGTAATTTTTCCTTTTTATTACAGTCAAAATGTTTAACAGGTGTTGCCAAGTACAGAGCAAGAACTTGAGCAAGTGACTTTGTTAAAAACACACATAAGACAAAGCACTTTGCGAGAACTGTCAAGAACAGTGGTAGTTTTTTTCACCTGCTGTGACTTGGACTTGTGGTGGTTTTTCTCAATATTGGGCACCAATTAAAAAAAAAAAAAAGAATCCTTAGTGGGAAAGGTTCAGCAACTTTTCTTTCTGGCAGGAAGTAGTGACATGATTTTCCAAGAAGTGACCAAACAGAAAAGCTACTAGGAAATGGAGAAGCACCATCCAGTCACAAGACCAAGAACTACAGGCTAGTGCTGCATTCAGGGCTTGGTGGCTGAGGCAGCTCTGCACTGCAGCTGTCTCGTGCCAAGGGACCCCTTACCCCACAAGAACAAGTTCCTGATGGAGACTGTCCCCCCTGGAGACTCCCTTGTCCTACTCAGCTGCCAAAGGCTCTGGGTCAGAGCAGGGTCAGCACAGCTGTCCCAGCACAGCCACCCCCACCAGTGAGCCAAAGCCTTCAGGCTCTTGGGACCTACATTTCAGTGAGTTCACCTCCCATGGAGTTCAGCTTTCAGTAAATCAGCACAACAATCCTGCTCAAAGTGTTGGTGAAAGAATGTTATTCATAATCAACAGTAAATTATTAATTATACTGGGGTTGACATTTTGAGATGCACCAGCTCAAACCGATTCTTGTACAGATCCAAAGAGTTCAATAAAACACCCCTTAAGGAGGACAACACTGGGGAGGAAAAGCAGCATTAGCACACTGAATCACTGAGCAAGAATGTGATTGGAATTACTACACTGGATTAACTTCATTTGAGTATCTCTGCATCTGATGGCATGATTTTATACTATAAAAGCATTCTGTATTTAGAGCTAAACTGTCATGGTGCACTTGGATCACAACATGTAAATGAGAACACCACATGCAGTGTAGGAGTTCAGAACTTAAAAGGTAAATGTCAGTCATTACCTGTAAACCTCTGGAAAATTCTATTTCTGTCTTCTTGCTCTCCTCACTCAGCTCTGCTTGGGCTGAAAATCAGCAGTAACTGCGGAAGAGAGACACCAACATAAACAACAGCCTTCTGAAACTTTATGGTTGCTCATTCTGCCAGTCTGAAAATCTTCTTCTGTGATCAACCTGCAGTCAGTCAGGAACTCTGAAACTCAAAACCCACCACCAAACAATCCCTGACTGTTTTAGGTGGTAGAGAAGTGTGTGCACCCTCAGGGGCCACAGCAACCTCCACCTTGAATTGTGCCTCCCGAATTCAGTCCATGCACAGATCCCCCAACAGGTCTGACACATGGGAGTTCCCCACATACCAATAACAATGGGTGTCCCACAAGCCCTCAGAGGGCATTAAATTTCTTGCTAGCGCTTGTCAAAGCACCACAATATCATCCCACAGCAGCACATAGGCACAGCACAAACCACTCTGCAGGACCCATCACTGTGGGACTCAAAGGATCAAAGAGTGGTGTGCACCAAAACAATAGACTCCCCAAGTTTCTAGTTTAGGGGCCTAGTACTTCCCACTCAAAAACACACAGAGCAAGTAACAATAAGATTTAAAATACCGAACTTTGTTGATGACCTCGCAGGATTATTTACAAAAAAAAAAATAGATCAAAACCCGCTTGAAAACATTTTCCGTTCCTTCAGATATCCCTCCTTTCCTGTAGATGGAAAGAGAACAAAACTAAAAATGCCTTTCCCTTTCTTCCCCCAGGAAAACAATCCTTAGAACAATTAACATAACGGACTGTCAGAAGTGCTCATAGCAAAGTGACAAACGCCGTGAGTGGCAGGCGAGCCCAGCCCGACCCACCAGAACACTGCGTGCTGGGTTTGTCATGCAAATCAAAATGGAACCTGACATGCTCTTTGTTCATTTCCCTTTCATAAAATCTACTTTAAATGCCTCCCATGTGCCTTGTTTTGGAAGCTGACATTCCAAATGCATCAGTGCAAATTAAGGGAGGGATCCATTACCGATAAAGACGTTGTGATACAGAGAGTTTCAACAAATCTTATTGGGAGAGCTGGGGAAACAACTGCTGCAGCTGGCACCTGTAGGGTCACGCAGTTTGCTGCTTTTATGAAGGCTCTTTAGAAAAACTCCGTCAGCAGGTCCTTGCAGGAGAAGTTCTGGCAAGCTGTCACAGCTTAATATTTATAGATTATGGCTGCAAGCAGTGGGTACGTTGTGAATTAGGAATTAATCACAGTGGTTTTGATTTAAGTCTTGTCTGTGTTTAAATGCACGATGGTTAACGTGCATAAGGCAAATATTTAAATTACAAATTGATTGAGATGTATCTTATTTATTTCTGCCATTTTACTACCTGAGTGCATAAACAATTACAGCTTTTTAGAAGACTCCTTCAGATGTACAATATTTTAGAATTAACTTGTATATAATTGTCATAATGCACTTTATGAAGATGCCTTTTAAACAATGAAAGTGATGTTCTGACCTCATGAAAATAATTGGGAAGCTTCCACTGACTTCAGCTGACCAAGTGGTTCATCCCTTCAGGACACATTTTTAACAAAGCCCTCGAAGCATTTACTGGGCACGTGGGACTTTGGTTTGAAAATATATAAGCACATCTGTTAATAAAGCAGTTTGGAATTTACTCCCAAAAATATACTAACCCAAACCTTGGACTACATTAACCTCCCTAGTTTTGTAATTATAACAATTTCTGTGATGATTTGGTTTCACCTCTGCCAAAACCAGCAGTCAATCTGCATAAATAGTGGTTTCATCACTGCAATTCCACTTGAGCCTCCAAAAATTCAGATTTAAGACCATGCAGTCGGTCAGTTGGACTGTTCCATACCATCATTAACCCTGGTCCATGTCCTGGACATGTTATTTTTTTCCATTCTGATAGAAAATGCTTGTCTTTGTCAATGCATTGCTTTACTCTTGCAGCTTGCAGGCACTTACCCTGCAGCATTAGATCTGAATCCCTCCTGGAATTTCATTCACTCACCTCTTTTTCAACTATTAGTGGTTAAAAAAACCACAACAAACATAAACATTTCCATTTAATGCCTTATCAGAACTATTATCTGATCATTTAATCTTACATATCATCTCTTTACAAAGGCAAGACCTTTACTTCTGCATTGGCTCTGAGCTTGAATTTTTCTGAATCAGACTTTTCCTCCTACTCATTTTGAGCATCCTGTTTCTTCTCCGTCGCCCCAAGATCTGAACATCTCTACACGGGGAATTTGCAGCGAAGGGGAATGATGCCTCTGGAATTGTTTCCTTGCCAGTTCACATCTGGTCCTCAGCACAAGATCCATCTGTTTATTCAGGGTCTCCAGGGGCTTGTACAGTAGTGGCTATGAGCCTTTTAATTTGATTTTGTCATTTGGCTGGTTGGTGAGCACTTGACAGGCTGTGTAAGTGCAGCAGGGCAGTTACAACCAGTCACTCATCGTATCCTAGTGGCCAATTCATAACCCAGAGGAATGCCAGTCACATTTCAACAATTTAAAACTATATCAGTCATCTGCCCTACATACTCCCAAATTGTCAGCACCATGAAATGTATTGCTTAATTATCTTTAATTTAATGGTATTTCTTGCCTGTACACTTGTGCTTAGGATTGTTGCCAGAGGTCTGGAGAGCAGAGTCATAGTAATCTTAATTTACCTCACTAAGCTGTCTGGGTTTGAAGGGGAGGTGAAATGGTGGCGTGGCCTTGGGTGACCCAACTATGTCATAAGGAACAAGGCAGGTAAAGACAGAACTTCCTCAGAGCAAAGCCTTGTATTTTTTAAACACAGAGATGTTGGCACCAGCACCAATTACACTGCCATGACAAAGAGCATAAAGTAAGCCACATATGGATTTATTTCTCCTTCCAAAAACTGGGATTAGGATTGGTCACAGTTTGCCTCCTGCTGTTTCTCACCTCCTTCTGTGGAGATGTGTTTAGTGTGGGAAAAGCGACCTCAATCATGGCAACAACCAGTAAAACTACTTCTGGAGTATGGATAATTCAGGTCACAGTGTGCAGAATCACATCCTCCCAAGCAGTATTCCAAACACAAGATAAACTCTTGTAAAAGCCTTCTGAAGCAACTTCTGGCATATGAAACCCCAGATAACGTGTTAACTTTCACATGAAACACTTAGATAAGCTCTGCTCTGTGAATTGTATATGTCTGTGCTAACTGGGAAACACTGGAAAAACAGTTTCTGCCCTGATCTTATCCTTTAAGTAAGTGCTGATGATAAAATTCCCAATTCTCACTTTATTAATCTATACTTAGTTAAGACACAAAAGAAAGAATGGGTCCCTGTTAAAACTTATCCCTTACTTAAAGCTGAAATTAATTAGTTAACTAATTCACTTGAGGTTTTGTTTTACTATCTATTGACATGCTCTTTGATCCTCCCATATTTCTCGTTTTGAGTGACTGAAGATTTCATTCTTGCACTGTCAACAGACCTTTTGTTGAGAAACTTCTATTTACATCTGTAACTGACTGAATTCTCACATCTCCCCAGCAGTTCCTCTTTGATCTCTGCATTTCTGAGTTTAATCATTAAGTTTGCATCAGAAGTTTTTCAGTTGCCGTATCTTCCACAGTTTCCGGGATTCACTTGCGAGAGCACAAACTCCTGAAGTTCACTTAGAACGATTTTTTGAATTTTTTATAGTTTTCTGATAGTTTTGCAGGAAGTACCACACATGCTGCATCTCTGAAACTGCAGCATGAAGGAGCAGGATTCCTGTTCCATTTCAATGTATTAAATATTTAAACTTCAAGATTTGACTTGGGTTTTTTTTCTGTGTATTTAGTCCATTTCTAGCCTCACAATTTAATCATCTTAGGAGACGTCCTACCTTTCTAGAGCAAGTTAATTTACTGGGCCCAGGCTCTTCACAATACTTTTGAAACAATTCTGGTATTTTTTGTCCACTACCTAGACTCTAAAGACAAAGACTACTGCTAAAAAGCCACTAAACAGAAAGAAATCATTAAATGAAAGGCAGGAAATAAATTTCACTGTAGAAGAATCATGAAGAGTATGTTAAAACATCACCAAGAGAACTCCAAGAGACAAGTCCTGAGCATACATTTCTGCTCAGCAGTACTGATTAATAACTTTAATCACTGATTGTTCCCCGTGGGAATGCAGGAGACAGGTGATTCCGTGGTGTAAAACATCCTGTGCATTCCCTCTCCACTCTCTGCAATAACTCAAGACATGTAAGGAACCTGTGGCTGAAAGCTGTGCATTGTGGGAGCATTAAGATTCCCTGAGGGCCACGTTCCTGGAGTGCTGTGCTCCTGGAATACATTTGAACAGCTCTGTACAAAAGCAGTCCCTGGCAAACACATGAATGAGAATCACAAGTGGCTGCTCTGTCAATCTCCACCCCCCACCCCCCCCAAGCATTCATGGGAATACTTGGGAACACTTGGATTGCTGTGGAGGATCTGTGCTCTTCCTCCAGCACAGGGCTTCCCTTACAGCAAAGTTTATTTTCTCTTTTCTCAGTTCCCTGCTTATGAAAACAGGGCAGCTCTGTACCTTAACATGCAGAAAACCAAACTGAAACTGAGAGCTTCCACCCCAACAGCAACATGATCCTGCCATCCCAAATACACCCAGCATTCCCCCTGCCTCCTGCTGTGCTGTTATCTACAAATCTGGAAATTTTCATATCCACAGATCTGGAGCTGCTCCCTTTCTCCAGCTGCAATATTGTGTAGCCTCTCTTTACAAGAGGCTGGAAAACAATAAGTGGGAGTTGACTTTTGTTTTCCAAATAGGTAGGGAAGAGTAGCTTATCTAATAATTTCCATGGCCAATTATTGTTGATTAACATCAAATCAGACTGAAAATATAGAATATGAACTGAAGAATGAATTAGTATCTATTGCAGACAAGGTTAACTCAGCGTGTAGTGAAGTTTATTTGTGTGAGGGGGCCACTGAAATGGATCTGGGGTTGGAGCACAGTGACACAGCTGTGGGACCTTCCCATCCATGCAGGAAGTGTTTTTGTTTCAGTTCTGGAGCATTTTTGCTTCCTCGCTTCTCTCATGGAAAACCTGGGTTTGGGGGCCAGACAGATTGTGAGGAGGAGAACCTGGAAGCATGAAAACAGCAAGAAGCAAAGTGTGGATGTAACCACAGAAGTGGAATGTGCTTGTGAGCTCAAGGTCAAGGTAAAGAAATGCAGGGACCCAGGACACTCACTGAGGTTTGTTACTCTCAGCAGCTCCTGAACACCCAACTCCAGTGCCTTAGCAGGGGGTACAACAATGTTCCCTAATAAATCCTGACTGTGGCTTTCATAATGGCCCCAATCTGTAACCAATCTTTAAAAAGACTGACCAAAAGTTTACATTCAGCTAATGAAAATTACTCTTTCCTTCCAAAGTTACACATAAAATTAAATTCTCAGGAGATAAGCTGGTCTGTAGGAGTGTTTAGTTAGTTACTAACAATCTCTATAGACTGTAGACAGACCCACGTTTAAAGATGGGAGGAAACCAGTATAGTTATATTGACAAAACCTTCATTTAGGCTGAGCTCTGAGTTTACAGGTATTTATTTCCCCTTTAAATAAGGATTTACTTTGTAAATATTCCTATGCCAAGACAGTAATTTGGAGGACTCAAGCTGGAAAGTTTAGTGTGGCTATAGGGGCACTACAGCCAACCAACAAAATCAGGGAACTATGAAATGAAAAAAACAAATGCACAAAGCTCTAAAATATGCATGTACTTTTACATATATGTGTGAAGAGGCAAAAATTGCTGCAGTTCAGCTGTTCAGGATGACAGGAATGCTGGGCACGCACAGGCTGTGAAAAGCCACAGGAAAAGGAGATTTACAAGTGGCATGTGCTTCCAATCTGCAGGAAACAAATCTGATCTTCTGGATATCAAATGCAAATCCCACTAACGGGATGTGAAAACAAGAATGGATTGGCCATCTCAAGACATAAAATCTGACATATTATAGAAGCACCTCTACCACCTACTTCTGCTTTCATTTCAGGGGTTTATTCCAACAGCGCTCCTGGTTTGGAATTGATTGTTTCTTCCATTTATCATCTTAAACTTATTAAACTGCCCTTTTTCTTTTTTTTTTTTTTTTGCATTATGTTAGGATATTATTTATCTTTATAGGGAAAAGATACACTACCATAATCTTAAACTTTTTAAGGTTTTTTTAGATTCTTTTTAGTTTTATCGATTTCAGTAAGGTACACTATGTTTCACTGCTTCTTTTTTAAACCACTTTATTTGAAAACACATTTTCACTGGCTTTGTAGGTACCTTGTCATTGGCTAAATATGACCAGTTTTCTGTTACCTGATATATGTATATGTATACAAGACAAATGTTTAAATTATTTATTTTTTAATAAATGCATCTGTAAAATCTGTAGGGGTCTATATTACCAGGAAGGTCAAGGACACAACGGTCTCGTGCTACAGCTCATTTTTCTTCTGAAGAAACCATAATGACCTCCATCTTTCTTAAAAGGAGCCTTTGTTTCCTTGCTTGTAACTGTGCAAAATAAATAGAAGTTACTTGCTATTTCTACCAATCCATTCTATGAAGCCCCAAATATAGAATGAATTATGGAATCACAGAATGGTTTGGGTCGGAAGGGACATGAAAGGACAACTAAGGGGAACAGGCTCAAGCTACAAAGCTCTACTATTTGTCAGCCAGTCCTGCCCTAGCAGGGGGCTCAGGTCCTGCCACTGTCCTGTCCCGCTCCGGGCAGGAGTCGCAGCCGTGGTTCCTCTGTTCCCAAGCAGATCCAACTCCAATGCCAGACATTAATTGCTTAATTATCTTTCCTACTCCTGCTTGGAAGGCTGCCCTCTGGCTCTTCCTCCCAGTTTTGAAATTTAGAAGGATGAGCCACCAGCAGCAGCAGAGACTTGGAAACAGTTGTGAGGAAACAGGAATAAATTAGGTAGCAAACAACTTCCAAGGACAAAATTTCAGCTGTACAGCATTCAGGAGCCTTTCTCACACATAATGTAATATTGATACCTTTTGTCACTTGTAACAGGGTATCACTGACCTCAAGCTCAACCTCTGATGACTAAAGATGCCCATAATTTGGGGTACAGCTGCTCTCTGGCCCCTAAATCCAACAGCCTGGCAACCACCCAATATCAGAAGCGTCACCACGAATTCCCAGGTATTATGAGCAAAGAAATTACAGGTAAGGTCCTCAGAAACAGCCAGTGCCTCAAACATTGCTGCTTCCAGTAATGAAAGACATATTCAGCAACAGGTGACTGTAGAGAAATTGAATAAGGAATACAACAAAAAAACCTGGAATACTAAGCAGAGACAATAATGACAAGCAGGATAAAATGTGTAACAATATTTTAGAAATATCACTTTTTGTTTAGAGGGAAGAAAAATACAATGTAGGTAAAGTTGTGACAGCAATGAATTTCTAACATGTAACAAAATTAAGGTTGAAACAAAATACTGAAAAGCCTGCAGGTAAAACATCAATGTCTGAGAAAGGAAGGAAGAAAAAAGATAAGGGAAGAAAATATCGTTCCAGAACAAACATGAAAGATAAATGGTGCAACAGAAAAAGCAAAAAGAGGGGAATAGTGAATAAAGACTTGTTTGTGGGGTAAATGTATATACATATATTTTCTTTAAACATAATAAGGTTAATACCAGACAATTGAGGCATCACATTGGAATCCCCGTGTTGATAATGTAAGGCACATTTACAGCACAGCTGACTTTGATATATGGTTTTCCTCTGAATATTTATCATTGAGTTCATTTTTCTTATCACTAGAAATTAGAAGATCAGTGGGGATGGTGGAGTGCCAGCACCACAGCTGTGTCTGGTATCGGAATTCAAGGCTGTATTTCACACATGGACCATTCTTACCCGGCCTTGTAAAACTGCTCTGGAGAAGTTTCACAAATAGAACAGAACGGAACGGTCGCCGAAGCCTTTTATGTGCAAGTTGCCACGTCTCTGTTAAGGACTTGATTACACAGAGCTGATGTTGAGTTTCCCCGTGGCACAGTTGGACTCCCTGGTGTTTTCTCACACACCAGATCCTGCCCCGAGGGCCGACCCTGGACTGAGCCTGGGTTTCCCTGAGGATTCAGTGCACCCTCAGCAAGCAGAGAAAGGTGGGAATAAACCCAGAAAAGCTTTACCTCAGACTTCAAGTCTCGCAGCACCTGTGGGCAGCTCCTCGTGCCTTCCCCTGAGGGAACCTCACGGTTAGATAAGGTTAAAGCTGCGAGATAGCAGCAGGACCTCATGGCCCACCCAGTATAACCATTTCTACCACAGTACCGACACCGATTTATACCCGAACTTCCATTTCAAAAAATTTAGCTCTTTTTTGACAAATGTAGCTCTGGAGCTCCTGGGGGCAGCGGAGTGGCCCCTGAGGCGAGGGGGGCACGGGCACCAGCACCCTTCTGGCCGTGGGGCCACCGGGCGGTGACAAGGGGGCCAGAGAGTCCAGGGAGTCTGGGGCACGGAGGGCCGGGGGGGTCTGGAAGGCACAGGGGGCACGGAGAGCCCGAGGGACGGAGAGCCGGGGACACGGAGAGCCCAGAGTCGGAACAGCTCGGCAGCAGGGGCACGGAGAGCCGATGGTTCTGGAAGCTCGGGGGCATTGGAGCGGAGCGGCAGTGAGGGGTCCTATGAGGGCGGTGTGAGGGGGTTGTGACGGGGTGTGAGGGCGGGGGGCGGACGAGCGCCCCCTCAGCCCTCCGCTGCCCCCCCCGTTCCCATCATGCCCCGCGCGGCGGAGCGCGAGCGGCGCTTTCCCGCGAATTCAGTTCAAAGGGGGGGGGGGGGGGGGGGGGGGGGGGGGGGTCCGGGGAGGGGGCGCGCGCCGAGCGCGCGGACCAACCAAACGCTTCCAGAACCATCCGCGCGTCACCCGGGGGGCGGGGCCGGCGGCGGCCAATGGCGGCGCGCGGCGCCATCCCCGCGGCCAATGGGCGCGCGCGGGGGGCGGGCGCGCGGCGCGGTGCGGGCTCGGCGGCCGCGGCGCTGAGGGAGCGGGGCGGAGGAGACTTGGCGGAGTTGGAGCGCGGCGCGGCCCCCCCTCGCCCCCCGCCTCACGCACCCGCCCCGGCCGGCCCTGCCCGCCCCGCGCGCTCCCCGTCCCGCCGGGGCCCGCCCGGGGCCACCCCCATGGCTCCCCAGAAGCACGGTGGAGGTGCGGGGCCCAGCTCGGGCTCCGCTGGCGGCGCCGCCGGAGGAGGAGGAGGAGGAGGCGGCGGCGGCGGCGGCGGGTTCGGGGGCTCCGCCGCGGCGGCGGCTCCCGGCGGCAAATCCGGCGGTGCCGCGGGCGGCGGCGGCGGCGGCGGGGGCGGTGGGTACTCGGGCGGCTCCTCGGCCTCCTCGGCGGCAGCGGCGGCGGCGGCGGCGCTGCCCCCCGTGAAGAAGCCGAAGATGGAGCAGATCCAGGCCGACCACGACCTCTTTCTTCAGGCCTTCGAGAGTGAGCACCGGGGGCCGGCCAGGGGAGCGGCGGCCGAGCCGGCGGGACCGGCCCGGGCCGCCGCGGAAAGGGCGGGAGGAGGAGGAGGGGAGGGCTGCGGGCAGCGGGGGCTTCCGGGGGTAAACACGGCCCGCGGGAGGGAGCGGGGCCCGCGGAGCGGGGCCGGGGGAGGCGGGGGCCGGGCGGAAGCGCGGGGAGCGGGGCCGGGGTGCGGGAGGGCCCGCGGGGCGGAGGGCGGGGGTGGGGGGTGTGTGCCCGCGCCCAGCGATGAACTTGGTGCTCGGCAGCACTTCCCATCAGGCGCTCGGGTTCCCTTCCCTCCGCCGGCAGCCCCCGGGCACTGAGGGGCGAGGGGGCTCGTTCCTCTCTGGCCTCTGCCGTTCGAGCCCCTTTGAGGGGCAGGATGCGGTTCAGGCTTCACTGTACTTGGGTTTTTCTTTGTCTGGCAATAATTGTCCCTTAGTTGAGGTTTCGTAGTGGAAATTGACCTTTGCGACCCAGGCATCCCCCTGTGGCAGCTCCGGAGAGGAGGAAAAACCCCCCTGAATGCACCAGAAAGTTGTTGATGGAAATCTGGTTCAAAAGCGCGGTGGAACAGTGAACTTACCTTGTACTGAGAGATTTTCAGGATTTGAAGGGAGTTTTTAATGCCCTACTAAAGAAACTTGGTCCTGGTTTGGGACTGGTGCTGTCACTGCTCTCTCTCGCTGGAGACGGTGACAGTGTTGGAGAAAGCTGGAGTTTTTGGTGTTGTCTCGAATAATGTAGGGTTGTTTGAGCCTCAGTCGTGTTAACAGCGCTCTGTTAACTGTGCTGCAAATGGGTCAAGTGGCAAACGAGTTGCGAGGGGTTTGCTCGGTGTCAGTGCCTGTGGTGGAAACAAATCCTCCTGCCCGTGGCTCGGTGTGTCAGACAAGGGAAGCTCAGAGCGGGGCAGGTGGGACCAGGAGAAAAGTGGGGATGTACCACAAAATGTTAACCCTGCAGTGTGACTATCATGGGAAAACTGCAATAAGTAAACACCGGATTAAAAAAATCCCAACACGTGGAGTATTGAATCGCATTCCTCCTGGCTGATTTTGTCCCTTTTCAAGGTCATATGCTAGAAAAAGATAAAGGTTTATTTTAAGCTTTTGCTGGGTAATGTGGACTTGTGAAACATATGTCTCTCTGCAGGTTGAAAAGTGTGTTTCAGAATATTTCTGCTCGGGAAAACTAAAGTTGAAGCAGCAGTGCATTGCCTTTAAATTAAATTGCATCCTTGTGAATATAATTTATTGTTTTCATACCTTTCTAAATTATAGTTATGTCATGGGCTTTTTGAGACTAAAATCCTGGGATGTTTCTTTAGAAGTTGTGACTACTCTGTGTTTTCACTTGGTAGCAAAGTGCATGTTTCTTAATTTCTTTCCTTTCTGTCTTTTATCTTGATTTGAAAAACACGGATTTATTATGATAACTTGAATTAAGCAGAATTTTACTGGTTTTCATCAGGCTTCTAAAAGGACATGTGATAGTTTTAAGATTTTCTTGTCTAGCAATAGTACATCTCTCTAATAACGGATTCTGTGGGGCCTTATAACTGGAGAAATCAGGTGGAATCATATCTTTAAAAAGAGGTAAAGGATATAAAAAGCTGTCCTTTTCCACTTCTAATTGCAGAATTCGGTGCAGTAGAGTTTCCAGCTATTAAAAATAAACGGGTTTTTTTCAATCATATGAAAATAAAATTTTATATTTCTTTAAAAAGAAGCAGTTTGTTTTCTTTCTGTGGGAAATGGAGGCAGTGTTAGCAGTCTCAGCATGGGCATCAAGACCTTCTTCATTCTTTCTTCTCTCTCCACGTGATGTGTTTTATCAAGTCATTTCTAAGTTTCTTGCTGAGGCTCCTTAACGAGGCTGGCTTTTATTTCAGCATAAATAGAGTGTATTTCAGTTTAGTTTGGAATTCTTGTTAGATACAACCTGATCCAGACAAAACCTTTTTTGTCTTGATTTAACTGAATCGGTTGCAACTAATCTGAGGGTCCTCTTGCCTGTAGGCAAGTCTTGATCCTTTGAGCTTTGGTTCTTACACCTCTTTGAGGTGCTGTCGATGTTGGGTACAGCTCTATTATCCTCCCTCTGTTTGCACTTCGAGTTGCTTTACCAGAATCAACATGAATTTCCCGGCTTAGAATGATCCCTACTGGATCACAGTCAACTGTCAGTCCCTGTTCTTGTCTCAGTACCTGCTGCAAGTGACCTTGGGACTTCCCAGAAGGATAAAACAGATCCCACATTGTCCGACCGTGTCAATTTATTGGGCTGTTTTGGTGTCGGATCACACGTGTTCATTAACCTCATGAAGAAAACTTACCTATTTTACAATAGGTAAACTTACCTATTTACCTCTCTGTGACATGGAGAGGTATTTTTCCTGCCCTCTCGTGATATAAAGCCTGTAAGAAACACGTTTTGTGGGAGCAGGAACAGTCAGGGTTGAGTTGTGACCCTGATTTATGGCAGCTTAAAGGAGAAGTCGGCTTGGTGTTGTAGAGCAGGAGAAGTAACCTTTGACGTGTTAACTTGTAGTTATTTGGACTCTGGGATGACTTTTTGTGGTAATTGTTTCCAAATAATCACCATGCTAAGTTAGATACTTTTTATCATTACAAGGATATTTTTATGTTGGATAACGCCTGTTCCTCTTTCTTAGAACCAACACAGATATACAGATTTCTGCGTACCCGGAATCTCATAGCAGTGAGTAATCGGTTTTATCACTCCTTTACTTTGGGCTTGTAGGAAATTTCAATTAAAGCCTAACCTTTTTCTTTCTTTTTTTTCCCCCTGCAGCCAATATTTTTGCACAGAACTCTCACTTACATGTCCCACAGAAACTCCCGAACAAATATCAAAAGGTAAAACTGTTTTTGAAAAGTAATCCTAAAATGTTCACCGAGTAGCAGAGGTCCAAAAAATAGTAGTGTGTGACCTGCTCTTTTCACGTGGTGTGTAAAACTTTTCCCTTTGAAGAACTTAAGAAATGCTACATCAGTGTACAGTTGATTTCTGAGACCTAAGAGATTTTCTGCCATGTGAAGGGTGTGTGTAGCTTTATGCTTGTGACTTGTGTTGATACTGGGAGTACTCAGATGTGGAGAACTATCTGCAGAATCCTGACTAATTCTCCCATATTTGTTTTCTGGTTTGGGGGAGAACTTCTTTAGAAACCAAACAAAGCTGTGTAACATCTGAGCTCTTGTAATCAGTGGTGCTTAGTCATAATCGTGTGAAACATTTTCTTTTAAACTGTACCCTGACCACTTGTTTTAAAAGAACAAATCCCAAATACAAAACTATTTGCTTTCTTAATTAGCCCTGAAAGAATGCAGTAATTATTTCTGTAGTTATTTTAAAAGCTGACAAAATAAAGAGGTCTCTTTATAGCATTTTACAAAAACTCCAGCGAACACTCTGAGAAGGTTTGAGCTTTGAGCTGGATACACCTGAGAGATGGGCTTTGGTTTTGATATTGCAGAACAGTCACTCCTGTCACGTGAGGGGTTACAGCTGCCTGCCAGTGGACTTGGAAACATGGAAACACTGCAGAGGGACAAGTGCAGTGGACATTATTTATTAGCAGAATCTCCGTTCCTTCCCCTTCACTGAAATCCTTTGTTACACTTGGGAGTTTTTGGGTAACCTGAACAGTTACTTTGAAATATTTTAGCACTAAAGTTCTTATCGCTTGGAAACAGTTGCTGTGGGACTGAAATGCAACAAATATGCAACAGAATGTGATTATTGTGCAGACAATTCTAATTTAAACTTGGTATTTCTATCCAAGGAAGGTAATACTTGCGTGATCTGTTGATCAATAGAATTTGCATATTTTTATTAAATAAAGAAGCTATATATGGCATTCTTGGATTTCTTGGATATTGTTTCATGTTCTTTGCCATGAGTTTTAATGCTACAATATAACTTTTTCTTAAAACTGAATCCATAACCTACAACTTCAGGTGCTTAGGACAGGTAATGATCAGATTTATTTATTTTTTTAAAATTTGAAGTTACTGTTTACTTTGTCTTACAAAAGTTACCAAAATGAGTTTTTTGCTTATTTTAAAGTAAGTCAGAGTCAAATTTTAAGAAATTATTTTCAGGTTGTTTTGGGGTTTTGTTGTTTGGTTTTTTAACTAGAATTGTGCAACAGGAGGTTCTTGCTTATAACTTAAATTAACTTATAGTTGACTGAAATGTGTATGTTTTTACCTGAAGCTGTTCTGTTGCTGGGAAACAAGTAATAGTGCTTTGCTTATATTGTGTTATCCACTGTTCCAAATTCTAGTTCAGATTGAGCTGCACAAGCAATGCTTAGTTTCTCTTTGAAAAGTTCTGCTTTTTACTAGATCCTGTAACACTTTGATTTAGAACTGATTTTAGTTGGGTGATGTTCTGGTAACAAACACATCAATAGCTGTTTCACTCAATAGTTCTGCTGATTTACTGAAATCATCCTGCCTATTAGGTCTAGGAAGATGAAGTAAAACATTTCAGTGTGTTTTCTTTATAAAACCACAGTAATGCAACAGAAGTGAACTAGCAGAGTTCAGGGGGGAAACCAGAAAATAATTGGGAAGTGTGTTCTTCTCCCTTGGGTTCCCCCTCTGACCTTTCCATGCTCAGTCCCTGCTCCTTCTCCTTCAGCCCAGTTAAAACCACAGCAGTTGTAGCTGAAAGGTGGTTTGGACTGTTCTGCTCTGGTGGCACAAGAGTCTCAACTGAACTTCCCGAGGGGGGATTAGCAGGATCCTTGTTTGCTGATCTGTGCTGGTAAACACTTCAGATACCTGCAAGGCCTTAATCACTGTTCTTCAGTCAGCAGAAGTAGTTAAGGTACATGATCTTGTTGGTTTAGTGAAAAAGGGGCTTTAAAAGAGGAAAAATATCTGAGCTAAAGTAGAAGAAAGATCATCCTGAGGCTTCTATTGAGAAAAATCTGTGGTCCTGGCTTCAGTACAGTAGGAGTGTTAGTGGAGTTCTGTTTGTGGAGAAGTCTCTTGGAACTGCATCATTGTTACCTAATTGTGTGGACTATACATGTATGTTTATTTATTTATTCCCCTAGAATTTTATTCCTCCTGAATTTTGCAGTTTTTAAGTTGCTGTTAATTGTTTTGGTTGCCATTTCAGTAAACAGTATCATAAGTAAAATACAGAGAACTAATGTCCAAACTTTATAAAACAATAGTAATTATAGCTCCATATTTTTTACCTCCTGCTGCCTGGTAGTCTGAGAAAAATGCCAGGCAAATATAACACTTAGAGAAGTAAAACTGCATTTTTACCATGAAATTATCTCTTGTTATTGGTCCAAATGTTTAATACTGAGAAAGTTTTTATAAAGACTAGAATGCTTAGAGTATAGAAGAATGGTAATAGGGAATAGTTAATATGTCAACTTGGGATAAAAAGGTATTGAAGTTGCTGCTTATTATCAGAGAGGTGATGGGCTTTGGTCAGGGGGTACTTGATGGAAACTGAAAATGGGCTTTTTGCCCGAGTCTGTCTTTAGGTGTTATTGTATTATCAGACCAAATGATGGTGTTGGAAAGAAGTTACTAAATAAAATTGCTTCCCATACAGTATTTGGATAAAGGAATAATTCTTTTATTTATTATCAGAGTAATGGCATGCTCTGATGTGACTTCTAATGCTTTGCTAATTATTACTTTTCTTGACTGGAATAGGAGTGGGTGGAGAAAGGAATGCACAAGATGCATGTACTTGTTACACCAGGAAACGCTGTCCTGAAAATCCCAGGTGTTAGGGATGGGTATTACAAACACTTAATTTTGTCTGTTTTGCATGGGAATGTGGTAACAAAAATAGTAATCCAGTTTAGAGGAATTTCTACTCTTACAAGTTAACTTCAAAGGCAACAATTTTGATTTAATGAGTTTCTTGTTTGCTATTTTTAGTTTCTCTGAAAGATTTTTTTTTTTTTGGAGGACTCTGTTGTTTTGACTAATCTGAGCCTGGATTTAGCAAAGGTCGCACCACTGGGGTTTTTTTTGGATCAGTAATGCTCACATATTAAATGCCAGTTGTGTCAGATATTAGTATATTTTATGAAAGATTATTAACTTTCCCCCATCCCTGAATCATGTTTGTCTCTTAGCTGGTTTCTGGCTCATATTCCAATCATGACATAACTTTGCTCTGAAGCTGTTTTAAGCAGTTCTTCAGTCTGAAGGAAGCCCTCTAAAGATCAGTGCCCTGCTTCTGTTCTGGCTGATTTTCATGAGCTGGAGCAAAGTGCACACAGAGGCTTTTTGACCTTAGAATCTGAAATTTTTAACAAACTGCTCTGTTCTTAACATCCCTTGCTTTAAAGCTGAGCATTGCAATGTTCATTGCAATAATCCCACATTTTAGTGTAGGTGAGTCAGTTCTTGAGTCTGTCATATGTGTGAGTCTTGTGCTGAGTAGAGCTTTGAATCAGTGATTGTTTACTGCACAATAATAATTTATTTGCAGCCCTGTGCTTGTGCAGGGTTTGTTGTCCAGTGTCACTGTTGAGTCACCCCATGATTTGTAACTCAGTCACTCACGAGCGTTTCGCGCTGACTGTGGGCACTGTGTGACATCAGGGGTCATCCAGGCGGGATATTTCTGGAGACAAATGCTTCCCACTCCCCAGAGCTCCTCCTTGTTGTTCCCTCCACAAGTAATCCAGTGTTTGGCCACGGCTGATGTTCTTATTCCATTTTGCTAAGGTATAAGGTGCCCTCACACTTGAGTTGTCACTTCTCTCTAGGCCAGTTTTGTGGACATCTCTGTCCAAGCTTTAACTTTCCTTTAAAGAAAAATGGAAAGACTGTTCTGTAGAGTGTTGAATAACTTCTGTTCATGAGTGAGCTTCATTTAGCAATGACCATTAAATTATATGTATGGCAGGACAGGCTGAACATATGAGCATGAACAGCCTGATGTCAGAATTCCAGAGAGGAATGATTTGAAGGGATTATTATCTATGACACTGTTGTCGTTGTCCCACATTTCCTGTGAGTGCTCTAAAAGTAGCCTCAGAATTCATTGCTCTTTTCTATGTAATAGAAATGTGTGGAGAAATAAGGGTTTGTTTTTTTATTTAGGTTTTTAACTCTTATGTCCTATAAGCTTTTAAGTGTTTTTCATTATTGTGATCATGACTAAAATATAAATGGTTGAAGAGTTGACACATCCGTTCCTGGTAGGTACAAGTGTCACTAAAGCAGGAACTTTCTTTGACAAAGCTGAAATGAAAATGAAACGTGAAATGAACCCTGCATGTTCATTGCAGGGTTTCAATATGGTGCTGTTAAATGAAACTTCTTATGAGCAGTGGGATTATTGCTGAAAGGTCTGGTTTTAATTCTTTGCATTCTTTTGCTGCTGCTTGAGAAGCAGTTGTGTCCCTACAACATGAGTGTGATATAAGATATAAAGGGTGCTTTCTGAAGAGAAGGCTAAAATTATGTATATGGACAGTTTTACATGAAAAACAAGTCAAGGTTCAGGCTGAATAAATTTTGTTGTTATATGTTAGGGGCATAGTGGCTGTGTAAAACCATTCTTTCTGCTCTTTCTTCACAGGAAAACATTCAAAGTAGATGACATGTTATCAAAAGTAGAGAAAATGAAGGGAGAACAAGAATCTCACAGGTACGGTCCTGCCTTATATTTGTGGGGAGAGTACAAATGAGCACATGTGTGTGCTAAATCAAAAATATTTTTCATTAATAAGGGGAAAGTGAGAGTTAATGTTAGAAGCAAAGTACTTACTGCTTGAAATGTTGCTTCCAGGATCCTAAAATGTGTGTATGTATCCTGGTCACTTAACTTGGAGAAAAGCAGTGTCGGGATAAACTTTCTGCATTTGTTGTGGCATCTCTTAAAATGTTTATAGAAACCTCAAATAGGTATTTACCTTAATTTATCTTATTTACCTTAACTTTGCTTCCAACACTGCCAGTTGTGTCAGTAACTAATCTGTGTGTGTTGGAATTAAAGGTAAGAAAGGAGACAGATTTGGGGAAATACCATGAAGTTTTAGACTTTGGGGTTTATGTTGTTGTATACTTGCTGGTTTTAAACTGTTCTTTTCCCTTAGTGTTTGCAGATCATTGGACTGTTTCAGAGGCAGCCATGCTGGTTACAGTGTAGTCTGAAAGAAATGTATAAATTGTGTGTTCTAAGAGGTTTTACACATTTACTGTGTATTCCTTTTCTTCATTTTGTTTTGCTCCATGTACTGTGGCTACTTGCCCTGTTGAAACCACACAGGCAGAATATCGATTTGTGTGTTGGTTCTGTGCTTTCAAAACTATCAAAAATGTGCTTTAGTCTAGAATTGGGCTGGAAAAGTAACATGGATGAATGATGGAAGTTGGTGTAAATGCAGCCTCTGGACTGCTCAAGCTGTTGGGCAGAGCTTTTGGGAATGTCTGTGTTTAAAAATGAGATGAGTGTCAGAGTGGATCTGCCTGAGAGGTTGGTGAAGGTGCTCACAATTGTGTCTGGTGCTGTAGTATAACAGATGGTATTTTGTTAGATACTTTGTATTTCAGGAATACTGAGTGTTTTTGAGACCCTTTTTAATACAGATTTATGAATATTTGTTTTAAACTGAAGTGTGTCCTGAACTGAACAATTTGAAATCCAATGGGTCTGTGATCCATGGAGCAGTCCAGGCTGTGAGCTGCAGTGCTCTGAAACAGGACAGATGCAATTATTATTTTAATCACATATGTTATGGATGATAAGGACTTGATGTGACTGGCAGTGTTTCCTTCTAAGGCTACATGTTCCCCCTGTAAAGAATCTCATTACCAAACTTAAAATACTGGGTTAAAAAAAAAATCTACACCAAGTCCACGGTTCAGGGTGAAGTTCTGGAAAACTTCCACCCAAACTGATCTCTGTTGCTGATGAATGTCTGGCAAATGGGTTTGCCTGCCTGAGAAGGCAAGATCTGTCTCCAGGCAATGTCCTTCTGCTGTGGTGTTTAAACTTTTCTTTTTAATGTGTCAAGTCATGGGGTGCACAGAGAGAATCAGTCTGAAAAGAGAGACTGGTACCACTCTGCACCAGCTGCAGCTGCTGTGCCCAGGCAGTTCCAAGTTAGAAGGATGGACTGACTCCTGCTGTGCAGACCTGTCCTGACCATCAGAGCATGGAGTGAAGTGGCTGCTGGGAGAAGAAAACATTTGTTCTTCTAACATTTCTTTTCTTTTTTTTTTTTTCTGTTTAGCTTGTCTGCTCATTTGCAACTTACATTTACCGGGTTCTTCCATAAAAATGGTATGTTTGCCAATTCTTTCATTACACTGTTAATTTGTATAACACCTCTGAAGTCAGCAGAGAACTGTGAGGGGAACATTTGAGTGTTTTTAATCTCTGCTGTTTGGATGCAAATTTTAACTTATTTAAGCTCAGCCTGTCCCATTAGTTACAAATCAGTAGTGCTGTAAAAATGTTGTGGTGTAATTGTGATGTTAAGCAGCCTCGGGTTTTAGTCAAAACAGTGATTTTGAGAAATACTTCAAGTCATCATCCATTCAAACCGAAATAGACCTCGAGGAATTCCTGAAGAAAGTGATTTTTCTGGGAGTGTGTCTTTGGTGTTTGAAGTAGCTTTAAAAAAACCCACAGCCTTCAAATAATTTGAAGATTCAGTGGTTTCTAATTTCAGACAGAAGCGTAAGAATAAATTTTGTCACGTTGAGTCTAGAAATGAGGCAAAGGCTGTGTCAGCCATTAGACAAACCATGGAAATCATATTTTAGTGACTTTCAGTTTTTCCATGGTGTCTTTTGAGCACATAAGGATTTATCTCTCGAAATTGGAGTATTGGTCTACACAGACCAGAACCCAGAGTTGTGTTCCTCTGAGGAAAGCACAAGTGATGTGCTCTGGGCTGAATAGCCTTGGATAAATTCACTGCCTTTTTACTCTCCTGAAAAAAAAAATGAGCTGTTTGTCCATTAAAATAAAATGTTATTTTTAACTTTTGGTTTGGCATTGCTGATCACACTGCTGGCAGCAGCTGCCTTGGAGATTCCAGGCTCTAGGAGATTTATCTGAAGCCAAGTCTTATTTTCCAAGACTTTTTTCAGGTTCTTTCCAGAGTCCTCTAGCATATTGTGCATATATTTAAACTTGCATAATGTTTAAGGTTGTCTTTTTTCAATTTTGTTTTGTTTTCTTATCTGATAGCATCTGGATCTTAAGTTTTGATGCAAACCCAATTCTAGGTGTGCAAGGTGTAAAGAAAAAAAAAATGGAGAAAATAACTTGACTCATGTAATTAGTGTGTTCTGACTGTCCTTAAATCTACCCATAACCTTTTCCTCTGTCAAAACAAGGTAGTGAACTTGTTCTTTTAAACATTAGAGATCAATTATGGTTTTTAATCTCTAGGATGAGAATAGGTATGAGATGTTCTCAAGTGGGAATTTGCAGTAAGATTGGAGAATTGAAACTTAGAATTTGGCTGGAGGTCTTTGTTTCTGGAGGTGCTTGTGGTTAAAAAGTAATCACAGATGGATTTATGGCACTGAATGGACCTTCACTTGTTCAGAACTTAAGATGTTTTTCTGTTCAGATAAGCCATCACAAAACTCAGAGAATGAACAAAATTCTGTGACCCTGGAAGTTCTGCTGGTGAAAGTTTGCCACAAGAAACGAAAGGTAAAAATCATTTGACAAACTATTAATATATATTAAAGCAAAATGTTTACCTGCTTCTGGACTATCTGATTAACATCACCATACAGTGATGCCTCTGTTGAAATTAGTCTTTAAATTCAATAACTGATCTATTCAAGTTGTTTTCTGTTGGATTTTTGCCTTTTCTGTACCTGTGCTTTTTACTCTGATCACTTTGATTATTGCAGATTTTATCTGCTGTGAATCATAAACAATTTTCTATTTTGTTTTTAAAGCATCTTTGAATTTGCCTGCAGTTTTATCTGTGTTTGTTTCACACCAGTTGGCAAATCATCTTCACAGCTCTGGGAATATGGGAGGCTCAGTAATGAATGCTGTGATTCTTAACCAGAAAGGAAAGATTTGCAGACAGAACTATGTGTATTTTCCCCAAGACTCTTAAGCTGTTTTGACATGTTTTTAAGAGTTAATATTGTTTCTAGCCAATTTTGTTAATTGCTACAGTGTGGATAAATATGGTGAAATCAGGAGGTGCTGATGGTTTTCCCAAATGTTTTGCTGCAAGTTTCATATTTAGGCCATCTTGCCTTGTTTTCCCAATACTACACAATATTCAGTGATCTGTTTGAGAGGTACTGAATATAAGAAATCCTAGGTAAGTGGTTCTTTATCTCACAGATAGCACAAAGTGCACTTTGTAATATTGCAAGGAGTAGACAGGAAGCCCTTGAAATGTATATATATAACCAAAACATTTAATTTCTTTAGGTAAACAGAATTAAATTAGTATTAATGGCTGTTCTACAATCTTTCTAAGTGCCTTGTGTTAGTGTTAATTTAATCACTTAGAGAAAGATGGCTGCTGCCAGAAGGGCTTGTAGAATGCCAGTTTTATTTACATTTAACCAATATCTGGTTTTGCATTTACAACCTGGGATTGTGCCAGATTTTTTTGATTTGTATCTGTTACACGGCTTATTTTCAAAAAGTTGGCAGAACAAGTACAATTCACAAATGATACAAATTTTAACACTTGATGTCTTTACAGTCTAAAGACCCAATTGCTCTGTTTCTTGTTTTGCTGCAGGATGTCAGTTGTCCCATAAGACAGGTTCCTACAGGTAAAAAGCAGGTGCCTTTAAACCCAGACCTCAGCCAAATCAAACCAGGCAACTTCCCCTCACTGGCAGTTTCCAGCAATGAGTTTGAGCCCAGCAACAGCCACATGGTGAAGTCCTACTCGTTGTTATTCCGAGTCACTCGCCCGGGCAGGAGAGAGTTCAATGGACTCATCAACGGGGAAACCAACGAGAACATCGGTAACTTCAGCCTTTAAACCTGCCCTCACAGGGCTTGTCTGCAGCACATGCAGAGCTGGCTGCATGTGCAGTGCAGGTCACACTCTGACAAGGGCCAGCAGTAGCTCAGGGACTGATTGGGCTTTCCTTTGTTTGCAGTCTCTTTTGGGATGGGGTTGGAATTCAGCTGGGAACTGGAAATTGTGCTTCTATTTTTGTGTGGATTTAACACCACTTGTTATTAATGTGATGGTGAAGGTGAATGTTGCAAGAGGGCCCTGTGGTCACTGGGAGGATCATTAATCCTCCACCAGCCCTGGTCACTGCTGACCCAGCTGTAGCTTCTATCAGTATCTCTCAGCAAAAAAGAAAAACCAGTAGATAAAATATCTAAGTAACAAATTATTAAAAGCTGTTTTCTTAATCTCATTAAGACATGTTACATCACAAATGTTACAGCCTTGGAGAGAGTGCATGTAGAATGAAAAACTTTATTTCTCACTATTTTATAGCCACAAGAGGAGGAAGATGAAATCCCAAATTCTTTATGCTGACAGAATAATGTGATGAAACTATAAATACATGAGAACATACCTAAAATATGATTACTTTTAAGCTAAGTGCCCTTTCCATTGCATTGTCCTTTTCTGTTGTATGACACGCCTGACCCAATGAACAGCCAGTTATAGTTTGCAGTTGCATAGAGACTGTTTGATCCTTTAAATCTGTGCTCATACAATGGTTAAATCCCATATTTCTTGTGTGCAGATGTCAATGAGGAGCTCCCAGCTAGAAGAAAAAGGAACTCTTCCAACCGTGAAGATGGGGAAAAGACATTTGTAGCACAAATGACTGTGTTTGATAAAAACAGGTAATGTTATTCAAAAGAAATATTGTTTCTGTTAATCACTGGAAATTTGTTTATTATTAAACTTAACATGTTTTTTAATTACAGTGTAGGATGTCTTTGGCTGCATTTTAGTTGACATTTACAATAAGAGCTTAGGCTTGTTGTGTTTTTTTTAAAAAAATTACAGGTTTCATAATGCACATTTTACACTGAGACCTGTTCAGTGACTGTGTACAGTATATGAAAATAAGAGTTCTATCCATGCCAAATGCAGGTCCCAGGTAGAGATGGGTACATGGTTTCTTTATCAATAAAAATAGAGCTTCAAGAAAAAGCTGCTTAAAAGTGATTCGGAAAAAAATGGCTATTTATTCAAATATGGTTTTGGAAGTTGTATATTTTGAGAAGAGTTTGGTTTTTTAAGAAATTTCTTTCTTTAATCTGTGTCATCTTAGAAATCTTGACAATGTTTTGTTCTTTTCTCTTACCTAATTCCACTGGAGAACTTTAATATGCTAAACATGATATGAACCATGAGGTGGTTTTGTAGTGATGACACATAAGCAAGGACATTCTCAGCCATGCACTGTATAAATGAGAATGTTTGATCTGCAGCAGAACCAAATCATGCATGAAAACTTACTTTCTTTTTTTTTATATAATCTTTAACATTTTTCTTTGTTGTGGGTGACGTTTGTCAAGATTCACACCCAGTTGTCAAATAAATTTGCCTGAAAATCTGCCTTTAGGTTCATGGAGACTTAGTTACTGTTAAATAGTACATTTGACCAGGCAAACAATAAAAGTGAGCTGGTTTACACATACTTTGTCCTGACAGACGTTTGCAACTTCTGGATGGGGAATATGAAGTGGCCATGCAGGAAATGGAAGAGTGTCCCATTAGCAAGAAAAGAGCAACGTGGGAAACAATACTTGATGGGAAGGTATGGATTGTTTGAGTGGCTGAGAGAACTGTCTTCAAATGATCTGCATTAAGGTGGAGCTCAGCTGGAAGTGCAGTCAGTGGCTGTTCCTCTGAAAATGGATTGAACAGGAAATAATTCTCTTTCAATGACCTGTGAATTTCTGTCTTATTAAAGCAAACAGTTTAAATGTTTGTTATGGTAACAAGGACAAATCAAAACAACAAATTGCAAAAGCAGAATATTTTAGGGAAAGAAAGAGGAACCCAGAGCTTTCATAGGTGTGATCTTACATACCTGAGGAGAATGCTCATAAAATTTAGTGGTGCAAAGGAGGTGTATCAGTGTAGGAGACAGTGTTGAGCAGAGAGAAATAGTTGGCTGAGGTGAATCAAAACTCACTGATACAGTGAATGCAGGTGACTGTACACATGTGAAATGTTCCCATGTCCTAGGAGAGTATCAGTTGTGACTGAAGAGAAGAACATGAAGATTCCAGGTTCCAATGTATTTGTGTTTCAACATGATTATTATAATTATGAAAAAAGCAGAGATGAACCAAATTATATAGTAAAAATATAGTTATAAGCTCTATTATCCTGTTAGCCTTTATGTGGATTTAAAAAAATAGATCTGCTTCCATTCTGTGAATATCTTCTCCTGATTGATTTTATATGTGGAAAGACACTAATTCTGCTGGTTTGTTTTTGATTTCCACCCCCAGAGGTTGCCTCCATTTGAAACATTTTCTCAGGGACCTACACTTCAGTTTACTCTTCGTTGGACAGGAGACACAAATGACAAGTCTACAGCTCCTATAGCCAAGCCTCTTGCAACACGAAATTCTGAGAGCCTCCCTCAAGAAAACAAGCCCAACTCTGTTAAACCTACTCAGACTATAGGTAAGCAAACTTTGGGTTTGCTGCTGAATAATCATCTGCTTGGCCCCTGTGTGCTGAGGGGTTCCTGCCTCACTGGTGCAACTGCTTCAGGGAATTCTCAACAGGGAAAAGCAAAAATAAGCAGGCTTTGTTGTATCCCATATTTTTTAAGGTAAATTTAAAAGCTAAACATGGTGGGGTGGTTGAAACCATGGTGATATTGAAGTGATTATATACAATGCTTGTAAATCCTGCTGTGAAATACGTTGGGGGAAATCTGTCAGGAGGACTTCTAGGATTGTGTGCTTTGCTCTACTCCAATTACTCTTCTCCAAGTTTTTGGATTTGTATGTGCCCTGGTTTCAGCTAGAATACAATAAATATTCTTCTTAGTAGCTGGTACAGTGCTGTGTTTTGGATTTAGGATGAGAATAATGTTGATAACAGTGATGTTTTAGTTGTGGGCTTTTCAGCTTCTCACACCACCCCACCAGCAACAAGGTTGGGGGACACAAGGAACTGGGAGGAGACAACTGGGACAGTTGACCCAAACTGGCCAAAGGGATATTCCAGGGCATATGGCCTCATGTTCAGTCCATAAACTAGAGGGAAAGTTGGCCCTAGGTGTACTGTCTTTATCTTGTCTTGGCTCCCAGTTGGGATGACCTGCCAACTCAACATCCCACTTTGGATTGGGATGTTGAGTTGACAGGTCATGTGGAAAAGTTAAGTTGTAGAGAAGACAACAGGCTGCTCCTGTTGTTTCAGCACCTCTGAACAGGCCTAGACTCTGGGCTGGCACCTGATTTACTACAGAGTAATCAGTATTTTCAAGCTCATAACTGGACTGGGACTGTGGGATTGAGGAATCTTCCAGGTCCCTTTTATAGAAGTGACTCTGGAGTGCAGTGGTTCTGTTCCCAGGTTTAGTCTCTGGGATGCCACAAGGCACTGCTTGGGAAGAGTTGATAGTGCTTTGGGGAACTTGTGCAAATGGCATTTCAGTCTGATTTTGTGTTGGATATATAACTGTGAGGTTCTGGAGCTGGAGCAGTGATAGCCAGGGAATTACTGCTATGGAAAAAGCACCTGCTTTCTGTGCAGTTGTGTTGCAGTACCTGTTGAGTACCCTCAAGTAGCACACTTCCTTCAGCAGCAGTGCCCTTCTCAGAACTTCCATACTCGGGGAAGAAACAATGTCTGGCTGTTCCTCTGCACCAGAGAAATCTGTATCTACATGTGCTTTTTTTTCAGCTGTGAAAGAATCCTTGCCCACAGACCTTCAAACAAGAAAAGAGAGAGATGTTTTAAATGAACCTCGACAGAAGTTGCGAATATTTTACCAGGTATTGAAAATAATTAGAGGGAAAAACTAGAATCTTAAGTATTGTGTGGAATTAAAATGTTCCTTTTCAAGCTGGGTGGAAATTCCCATTTACCTCTTTAGTGGATGCCTTAAGGGTCTCAAATTCATAGACTAAAAGCCGTTCCACATACTACTTTTTACAGGAAGCATTTTAGCAAACTAACCTTCCTGGGGGCACATCTGATGTTCTGAAAGACAAAGGGCATCTCTTGTTAGACATCTGGAGGGGACAGGTGGTCTTCCTGTGGGAAAAAAATTCCTCAAATACCACTGTTTGAGTACACCGAGTGGGTGGAGTGTTCCCAAACGTTCCTCTTGCTGTAGAGGTCTCCTGAAACGATTTCCCACTTGGTTTGGGAAGGGAATGGATGAAACTAATCCTGCCCTGCCTGTTCCTTTCTTCCATCAGTTCCTGTATAACAACAACACGAGGCAGCAGACTGAGGCCAGAGACGACTTGCACTGCCCCTGGTGCACCTTGAACTGTCGGAAGCTCTATAGTTTACTCAAACATCTGAAACTTTGCCACAGCAGATTTATCTTTAATTATGTTGTAAGTAATTTTGTAGTAGCTCAGCACTGGGAAGCACCGTACAGGTTGTCACAGATCCCCTGGGCAGGGATTCTGCTGCTAACCTGTGAAATGGTAGCGCTGTACCTGCAGGTTAGAAGCCACTTCCTTTGAGTGTTACACAAATCATTGTGTTACAGAGGGAAAAAAGTGGGGTTGATTTTCTTTTTCTATTTTTTTTTTATTTATATATATAAAATAATTCTAATCACTAGAGGAAGAACTCTGACACTGCTGCTTTTGCATCAGTGTGCTCTTTTCTGTGATGTAGAAAACAACGAAATCTACATTTGGTTGGAAGTCCCTTGAAGCTTTGGGAAATTTAGAAATGTTCTAATTTCTAGGGTTCTCATTAGCTCATATTTTCCTTCATTTTATAGTTAGTTCTGAGTGGTTTTATATAAAACAGTTAAATAGTACAGAGCAAGGGAGCTTTAGTATAATTTGTTTCTGGAGGTTAAAAATCATTCGGGTGCTGTAAAAGGAAACTGGAGCTCTTTCGGGTTATTGATAGGTGATATTTAGGGTGTTACAAATTTAAAAGGTTACTTGATGTGCTTTCATTGCTGTCTGCTGAGAATATTTGCACTTCTGTCCCAGTATCATCCCAAAGGTGCTCGGATAGACGTGTCCATCAACGAGTGCTACGACGGCTCCTACGCGGGGAACCCCCAGGACATCCATCGCCAGCCGGGCTTCGCCTTCAGCCGCAACGGGCCGGTCAAGAGAACCCCCATCACACACATCCTGGTCTGCAGGTAGGGCTGGGAAACAAGGCCTGTTTATGCACTATGGCCTAGAGAGCAGATTTGTGACACCTGGAGAGCTGTAAATGTGTAGGTGCAAATAAACAGTGCAATTTGTCACTATTGTGACTGAAGGACGTGGTAACTTCACCTGTGATTTTCCTACATCTTTTCAGTTGAGATGTCTAATCATAACGTTGTAGCTCTTCTTAACTGTCTTATCCTAAACCTTTTCTTCCCCAAAAGGAGAAGTTGGGTTTTTAATGGGGTTTATTTCATTGCTGGAGATTCCCCCTCCCCAACATTTTTGCAGGCTAGAGCTTAAAATAATTTGTATGAACCAATTGCTCAGTGTTTGCATCTCTTCCTTCCCTCCTGCCAGGCCAAAGCGTACGAAAGCAAGTATGTCAGAATTCCTGGAGTCTGAGGATGGGGAGGTGGAGCAGCAGAGGACCTACAGCAGCGGGCACAACCGGCTGTACTTCCACAGTGACACGTGTTTGCCCCTCCGCCCCCAGGAGATGGAAGTGGACAGTGAGGATGAAAAGGACCCGGAGTGGCTACGGGAGAAGACCATCACTGTAATTATCCCATTTACACAGAATTGTTCTAAGTGGATTGTGGTTTTTGAAAGATGAGCTGCAGTTGTTTCAGGGGGCAGTCAGGCATATGTTTTGAAAATGATGCATATTAAGAGCAGAATATTTTGCTGAGCAACTGCAGAAGGAAATTCATGGAATCAAAGGTGGGTTTTTTTTCAAGCATGCCTTCAGTTGTAAAGCCAGTTCAGTCCCCATGTGTTCAAACAAGTTTTCATTGGGGCTGGTTTTCTCCTTCAGAGAGGAGAAGCTGGAATCAGGAGTACCCAGTGCAGGGTGTATGTGATAAGGATATAATTTATCATCCCAAGTCTCTACATGAGATTACATTTTTCTATCTTTTTTAACTGCAGAGCCTGAGTTTTCTATATATGTTTCTGTGCATAAGTTGAATTTTGGGTATGCTCTCACTGCCTGGCAGCAGACACGCAGTTCTGATGGGTGTGTTTGTTTCTTTTCCTGTCCTTCCTCCCAATCCTTTCTCCCTCCAGCAAATCGAAGAATTTTCTGACGTTAACGAAGGAGAGAAAGAAGTGATGAAATTATGGAATCTTCATGTTATGAAGCACGGGTATGTTACTGTGCTTAGTTTTGATGCAAATAAATTACAGATGGGGTTGATCATTTTGCACTGCAGTTCACTAAATACTTAAAATGCAGTTAGCCCAGGTGTTTAGGAAAGGATCGTTAAAGGATAATTTGGTAACAAGCTTTTGAGAGTTTAAGCTTTTAAAGTTCTTGTGCCTAGTAACCCTTGAGCTTTGAAGAGAAAAAAACACTGGAGATGTTGTGTAATAAATCACACAGAGTATCTTCTTGTCTTTGAAAATGTCCTACCTGCATAGTGACAGCTTTTTCATTTGACAGGTTTATTGCTGACAATCAAATGAATCATGCCTGTATGTTGTTTGTGGAAAACTACGGACAGAAAATCATCAAGAAGAACTTGTGTCGAAACTTTATGCTCCACCTGGTCAGCATGCATGACTTTAACCTCATCAGCATCATGTCCATAGACAAAGCTGTGGCCAGGCTCCGAGAGATGCAGCAGAAGCTGGAGAAGGGAGAATCGGCCTCCCCGACGGACGAGGAATCTTCTGAGGAACAGAGTGGGACAACAAATGGATACAGTGAAAATACCGCGCGCGAGAGGATTTCAGAAGTGGAAAGCATCTCAGGTGTCACGAAACAGAGCAAGAAACAGAAGCTCTGAAGTCAAAAAAATCTGTCATTCAACGGACAAAGCATTGAAGTGACATTCTAAGGGTGCATGAGCTCCATAAAGAATTACACACAGAAGTACAGAGATTCCAAACAGGCACTGCTGGATGGAAATAAATGATTTCAACAAGGATATTGTTTAAACAGGGTTTTTATTCAGTTACTTATGCAAGTACTACATGTATATTGGTTTTGGTGATGTAATGACAATATTCTAAGAGTTTGAGCATGAAGAGCAATATGAAAATCTTTTTGTAATTTTAGTAATTAGTGTCTTAAGAACTTTATGGAATTTACATAATTTAAGTATATGTAAAACCGTTTTTATATTAAGATTTTTGCATCTGTATCTGGCTGTTTTTCCTACCATGAAGTTGTGAAACATTAGGGAAAGGGGATTGGGATACAGTTTCTGCTTTTCTGATTTAGAAATTCTCCAGTTAGCTTTTTGTGAAAATAACGTCTTACTATTTACAGTTTAACCTTGATCCTTGTATTTGAAATCATTTATCAATCGACCATAAATTACCAATTAATTTTTTTTGTTTTTTACACTAAAAATACTCCAAGTCGGCGAACTTAGCACTTCCTTTGTCTTGTGCCTGTTTGGAAAGATCTTGGCTTTTCACGTTGCAGACACAGTGAAGTCCCACCTTGGCTTTTTTGAGGTTCCCAGCAGTTTGGGTTTCGTGGATAATTCCGATGTATCGATCGCCCAGTGTACCATTTTTAAACTTGAACATTAGCTCCTTTCTATTTTTTAATTACACATTTACACAGCTACAGCAAGGATCTGATGGAACCCCTCTTGCCTGGGGGTTGCACATCCTGGTGTGCCATGCTAAGGCCGGAGGCTCCTGTCCCTCTGCAGGCATTCCGTCGCCAACTTCCCGGGAAGTTCTTGCCTGAGGACAGACTGCAAGGCCGGGCCGTGGGTTTAGCTTTGGCTTTCGAGATGCCACTCTTGAGGGAAAAATGCACTGTAAAATTGGACCAGAAAATGTGTTGCACTTCTTATGTAAGTATTCTGTGATGTATTGTATTCAATACAGATACTAAGATGCTGACTAGACTATATTTGAGCAGTTTTGCACTGCTGTTAACACATTTTATGCATACGTTTACAGATTTTTTCCAATGGAAAGTGGTTTCACTACTGGTACAGTATCAGCACCGAAGGGTTTATTCCAGCAAGCACTGTGGTTGAGTGACATCACCTCAATTTTTTATTATCCTTAAAATATTTCATTTTTCATATTCTTTATTTATAAAGGAAACAATGCTGCTGTAAATACAGGTTTGTTTGTTTTTTTTTTTTTCATTTTTTTATTTCATTCCATCACCATGAGATGCAGTTCCCTATTTGTTGAAGGGGTATATAAGCTTTCTAATGGTGTCTTCAGAAATTTATAAAATGTAAATACTGATTTTGATGGTCCTTAACTGTGAGACTATTTAACTAATGGTGTGGATGTGATTTGTCATCCAGTATTAAGTTCTTAGTCACTGATTTTGTGTACAAAATAGGAAAGAGGGAAACTGCAGCTTTCATTACAAACTTCTTGAATTTGCCAGCTCTCTGAGTTTTAGCAAACTCTAATTACGCCTCTGGATAGTACATCATGCATTTCTCTCTGGCTTTAATTTGCTAAAGCTGTGCACATATGTAAAAAAATAGATTATTTTAGGGGAGATGTAGTTCTAGAATTATTGCTTATGTCATTTCTTAAGCAGTTATGCTCTTAATGCTTAAAAGAAGGCTAGCATTGTTTGCACAAAAAGTTGGTGATCCCCCCAAAAATAGTAATGAAATTACTTCTGTTCAGTAAACTTTGTATGTCATGTCAATTTATAATAAAAGCTGAAAAAATCCCCTTGTTTTCTATTTATAAAGATGCCTTTTCTATATGTACCTTTGCAGATGCCATGTAAGCTGGTTAAAAAGAATTTGAACGGTACAGTAGATGTAAAAACAAAACCAAACCCCAAACAAACAAACAAAAAACCCAACCAAAACAAGTTCAGTTGTTTAAATGAACCATTGTTTTTCATTAAATGTTTTATTTGAAATCAGCTTTTGTACATAAAGTTCAGTAATATGAAACCTGCCATGATGGGTGTCCAGTCATTCTGTGCAGAGGCCTCGAGCAGCACCTGCACAAACTTCTGTTCTGCATGACTTCTGAGATTTGGATACATGTTCTTTGCCAGATTGTTCCAGCTTTATTTAAGGTACCTCCATAAATTTCCAGGTTTTTAGCCAGATTATAACAACTTTCATTCTCCTTTCTTGGGGTAGAGCTGAATACCCAAGATGGATCTGGATCTTTAAGTTGTGCTTTACTGTTTGGAACTGTGATTTATAGAACTGCAAGTGAAACACATCCCTTGGGATGGCAGTTACAGAACCAAGACTTGGGTAATTTTTACGTGCAAGTGGTTAATGTTTCAAACATTTTATAAAATAGTTTATATGGAGCGAAGTTTGAATTGGTGTTGGCTTAAAATATCCCCTCTGTGGGACGGCAGAGGACGGCTTCTCCAGGTACTGTGGGACAAAACAAGGTAGGAATTGCATTGCTTGGCCAAGTGGTGACTGTGGAATGGCAGACCTGGAAACCTTCTCCTATGCTGGGAATAATTCAGTGCAGGATGAGGCTGCTGTAGGCTGGTACATTCCCATCTCTCACGGTGTCAAGGTTCTCATCTGGCCTTTGGTGTGTCCATGGCAGGTTTTACTGATGGTTTGTATTTGCTGATCACAAAGGGTCTGTGATCCCTGAGCTGGAACCTAACCTGATTTGAATATTTAATTCAGTGCATTAAAAACTGTATTCAGAGGTGTTAGATGGATTGGAGTTCACCTTCAGTGCACAGTGCTTGGAGTGTGTCTTCAATGTAGTCCTTGAGGTTTGGGGGGTGGGGTGAGGATTCCCTGCCTGGAATGAAACAGTTGCCAACAATTTGAACTGTTCTGATTATTTACCTAATCAACAAAACCAAACCCCCAAACCAGCAGTCTGATTTTACCTTTGGCAATACAGCAGCCATTCTGTGAGGGCAATTTTGACAATGCTGTTCCAAGTTAATTATTTCTTAATTCACAGAAATTTGGTGCCATCATGGAGCAGTGCTTGGGTGGAGGTGTTCCTGTGGGACCAGACCCTGTTACAGATCTGACACTGCTTTCACATCGAGGAAAACACAGGCTTTAGAGTAGGTAAGTCCTTCCCTGACTCCTTCCTGCTTTAGGCTGCTTGATCTGAGAGTGAAGGTGCAACTCCTGAGGAGAAACACCGGGCCCCTCGTCATGAGGAAAATTCATGTGAGTGATGTTTGTGAGGGAGAGCTGCCAAGTCAGAAACTTTCCTTACTGCTTTCACAAGTTACTTTTCCTTTAAAAGGGACCAAATAACTGGAACAGGCTCCAGGTAACACAGAACTAAGGGAATGAAGTAAATCTGTGTGTTAGTCCAACGTGGACTTTATTTGAAGGTGATTAAATACCTCTGCTGCTCCCTCAGTAACACTGGCCAAAAACTGCTGCTGGGTAAGAGCTGTACCAGTGAATGCACCAGGAAGGGATGGAAACAGTAAAATGGAGAAGAGACAGATCAGCCTTGATGGAATACTGAGAGGACTTTATAGATGCTGTAACAAATTTTATAAAAAGAAGGGGAAAATTATTTTTGTGAGAAATGTCAGTCAGAATCTGAACTTTGCCTGGAAATAAAGGGAAGTGCACAGGTGAGAAATGTGGAAAGAAAGTGTTCAGGACTCCTGAGAGACAGAAGATGAAAAAAATGGAAAAAAAAAAATTAATGGAGAGAAGCTCTTAAAGATGGGTGCGGTGCTCTAGAAAACATGTTCTTATATTGTTAGAACACCGTGATGCTCAGCTTTATGCCCCAATAAATAACTTCCTAGACCAGACATGGTTAAGGGATAAAATTTTATTTAAAAAAAAATTCAAATTTCACTTGACACATAAGTCTTAGTTGAGGTAAGTGACTGTACTAGCTTAGGAAAACAACGTTCAGGGTCGGGTTTCTAAGCCGTTAACACTCTGTTGCTTGCAGGGCTCCAAGAGCTAGAGGTGCAAATTGTACAGCAAGTGTCAAGTTTTCCATCCAGCTGAACTCTGCTGTGGAAGAAGGGGATTTGCACCCTTTAGTTCAAGCCTCTTCCACTTCTTGAGTACTTTGTTCCTTCAGTGCTGGGTCTCTTGCCCTGAGACTCTTGGCTCCTGCCCCGTTCACAAGGTGCGGCTGCAAGAGGTGGCTCCAAGTACCTCATTTGCAATTTGGACAGCGAGGCTTGTGCTGAGTTAAAATAAAAAACAAAACCACCACAAGAAGAACAACAGAAGAACCCACCACTGGCAAACTGCCCTTGTTCAACATCCAGCTAAAGCCTGAAGGCAGAAAACTCTTCTGAGCCGCCCTCAGCTCTCCAGGGCAGCAGCTGGGGCCTCTCATGGCCCTTCACAGTCATTTCAGCTGCTTTTATGTGTGTTCTGAACAAACTGACACGGCCTTGCCACCTCTGGAAGTACCTGAATTCAAGGATTAAGCTTTATTTTCTAATATGTAAGTAAATATCCTGCAGAATCTACAGCCCCTCCAAAAGCAGATGCAAAGGTACCTGACCCGGCGGTACCTCACAAATGTGGATATTCACAATTTTAGTTTCCACGTGGTAAAAGTACTAAGTTCCAACTAGTACCTGATACCTGAAGTGTGTTAGGTAAAACTGCCAGCACTACTACATGGAGCAAGATCTAAGTCTGCTGCTACCTGGAGTGCCAGCCCAACCCTCTCTGAGCAGGGCTGGCACTGTTTCATCTACTAAACCTTATAATAGTAATAAAGTATGGAAAATACTCTTCACAGGAGAATTAAAGGAACACTGAAAGCACAGGATAAGCCAGTATCCTCTCAATCCCTAACACTGAAATAGCTGAGCTTGAAAAACTAAGAGTACTGCAGGCTTTTTGTTGCTAACACTGGATAATGTGACCTGAAGGGAGTCCAGTCTTCCTCACTTCATGTCTTAAAGCAAATTCCAACCTAACTCTGCCATGTGCAGGTTCTTTGCACCCATCTGAATCTACACACATTTTCTTGTAAATGGTGTAAACACCAACAGCCATTTTTGTCTGAAATTCTTGTACCCTGCTACAGATGCCTGGGGAAAAATGCAGGCAGGGTGGCTGATCTTTTTGTACTGACAGTGTGAGGATGGGGGATGTTAATTCAATGTAAAATAAGCGTTTTATGCTTTAAGCTTATTATGGTGTAACATAGAGGGTGTAACATAGTGCCACTGAAGGAAAAAGGGCAGTATGATTGTCTAGGCTTTATAAAAATATTGCTATTCTAACATAAAATATATTTAATTTTAATTGAACTTGAGGTAAGAAGCCCCTCAGTCAGTGTTACTTTAATATAATCTTTAAATCCAGTAACATTCAGTCTTTTGACCAGAAATAGGCTCTCTTTGATAAGCTCATTCTCAATCTTAGTTGTTCCTTGGAGGAAACAGGTGTAACTTTACATAACTTCTGAACTCAAAGTCATTTATTTCATACTAATTCCTTATCCCACCCTACTCCATGGAGGGGACAGCTGAATTACCACCCTCTGTTCAGTTCTCTCTGCAGGTGGGGTCTGCCTGAAGCCCCTGCCCCTTATCTCAGGTTGATCTCCAGCAGCAGTCCCAGCTTGGACCACACACATGCACTCCTGCCCGTGACTGCAGGGCATTCCCAGGCAGCAATTTGGGATTGCCAGGAATCCTACCCCTCAGAACAGGCACTGCCATCGTCTCTGTAGCTGGACAGTAGAGAGAAGGTTGTGCTGAGTGTCAGGAGGGCTCTGAGGAATCACAGCTGCCAATCCACACATCAAGCCCAGGTACCAAATCCCTGACACTTGCTGGGGCAGAGGCTGCACAGGAATTGTAATTAGGGAAGACTTTCAGAGCAGATCAGGATCACATCCTGCTCCGGGACTCGGTCTGGCTGAGGCAATGTGAGCATCACCATGCAGCTACTCTAGAAAACATATTCCAAGTGACAACACAGACAACAGTTCAAGAAATACCAGAATAAGGCACTTGAGTGATTCAGTAACAGGCTGGCTCCATGTCTGGACAGGCTGGCTCAGTGTCCCTGCTCAGAGGGACGAGCGGTACCGTGCGGGGAAAGGGCTGCAGGCAGAGCCCACTGTCCATTCCCTCCTAAGGCAGCAGCGTGTAACAGGAAGCATAGCAGGACTCTGCTCTAAATACTGTGCTCTCTCTGGGTGGTATAAATACAGCTTTGGTCCACTACCACCCCCAAATGCTCATCTCACCAAGTTAACTCTACACAACACACGTACCCTGAGACGAGAGTACAATGAAATACTGACACGAATCAAGTCTGGAGGAAGAAAGGGAAAGGTCTGATGGACTGCTTAAATTAATTTGCCTAAGCAAATGCCTGCTTCTAGCTTTTTCCAGAGTAACAAATCCAATGTTTCACAATTATTGTTTAAATGAATCCAGTAGGAAGTACAATATAGTGGAGTTCAAGTACTATAAAGACAGGTTTTTGTTACCAGATTGTTGTCAAACAGCTGGAAACCCAGGCTTTAACCTTACACTTTACAGCAAGAACAAAAAATCTCCTTTAGTCGCTGCTAAAACACCAAAACCTTCCAGCCTGGGTATGAAAATGAACACCCAAAATACAAAGAGCCACAGCACTGATCAAGTACCCAGTCAAAGACCACTTCTCTGTTGTTGGAGCTGATGGTCACTCGGAGCTTGAAGTTTCCTCCCTCGTTGCTGCAGGGCCCCAACTGCACAACTTCCATGTCGAACGTCACGGTGGAGCCCGAGGTGACAGCAGGCAGCTGGTTTGTCATCTCCTTCCCGTTCACAAACACTGCCCCTGAAACAGTCAGCACGTCTAACAGCATTCCTCACTTTCTCCCTGTTTTCTGCAGGCAAACGGGGAAGTAACCCCGCTGCATTTGGTGCTACACATCGAGCAGGCTGCAAGAACTGCGAGCAGGAGATCTGTGATCTCACCCAAGATTTTTAACTGCACCAGCAGCATCTACATGGGAGTTGCTCGTCCGTTCCCCAGGGATGTAAAGAACCCGGGGCTGTGTGTTTTGGGCAGGGATCCCACACTCCAGACTCACCATTGGTGCTGATGCACACGGCTTTGTCCCGCTGCAGGGAGTCGAAGCCGTTCTGCTGCTCCACACACACCCCCAGGCTGTCCCGCCGGTCTGGCTGACCCACAGTTTCAATCCTGCCGAGCAAAAGGGTAAGTCAGACCCTGAAGCTTTAAATCAAAACATACCCCGACATCCAGACTGTCACACCAAACCCCTGTTCTGTGTCCTCAACAAATTCATCCAAACGTTTAGGGAGATTGGCCAAAATGACCAAAATTCCTACCAGTTTTCCCAGCAGCTCCACAGAGCAACAATATTAATCTGTACAAAGCATAAACATGCTTCCTGCAGACTTTCAGTGCTACTTAATAATTTTTTCCACTGTCACAGCTTAGAAATTATCTTCAGAAATGATTTCCAGTTGTCTGAAGGAACCAATACACACAAATCTGCAATCAGCTACACCAGGCTTCTGGGCAGCATCACACATTATGGCCAGACAGCTGGAGTTTCAGCAAGGATTTACTAAGCACAACTTAAACAGTTTTTTTGAGCCCTGCCATGTTCTGCTATAATGGGATGAGGGTGTTGGGTTGAGCTTTTTTAATAAATCAGCTCAATGCAGATGTGTGCTAAAAGCAATGCCTGGAAGAGCATTTACAAGTCTGGCTTCTGCTCAGCTGCATTTAGGATTGCATGCTGGGCAAGACTCTCTGAAGAAAACGCAAACAAGTTGTGCAAATGAGCAGGGACTCAGTTCCCTCTGGGCCCCAGGGGCTGCACAGTTTGTACACCCAGGGGCTCTTCTGCATTTGAATCCTTTGTCTTGTACTGCCACCTCTCAAAGGTGCTAAATCCTACTTTGGAGAGAGCCTGAGTGACTCAGGAAACTCAGGTGGTCTTTTCTAGAAAGTAAACCAGTGGTTATTTTCACTGCAGTTTGAGAGACTGGCACTGATACGTGGTTGTAGCCAAACAACAGGAAAACTTCAGCAAAGCTTTCAAGAACCAGCAGTTAAAGTGGGCAGTGGACTGGCACACAAGGGGTTAACTCCTTCGAGACAAACAGGGACGATAAAATTGGAACCATGTTTTACTTTTGCACTCCATTAGGTTTTTCAGTCCCCTGGGAATGTCACTAAGAGAGAAAAAAAAAAAAAGCAGAGAAAAGAAAAAGAAATCTCAAAGAAGCTTTTGCTTTGGAAGGGATCCACAGTGTTTTCACAGAGCAACTTTAAATGAGATTTCAAATTCATTTCGTTGCTCTGCTTTAGATTTTAAACTTGAGTTACTGGTGAAGCTTCATAAACAGCCATTTATCTGTAAACTTTGTGCATAAGGTAACACTGATTCATTCCATCCCTTAGTTAAAGGAGCATTTCCTGAGTTTTGGGTTGGACATAAGTGTTTGCACAGTCACAAGAATCACCAAAAATGCATAACCATAAACCCACTATGACTGTGATCCCTGGGAATTAAAATTTTTAAGAGTCCCCAGAATACGTGGTGGGAACGCTGCTCAGTGGGATAAGGTTCAATCCCTTCTCCCACCCCAAATGCTGCAAAAGAAGGCCTGGCTCTGTCACTGCAGCACAGGCACTGACCCAGTCACCCACCCCCAGCTGGCCTTTGCCTCAGAGCACAGAGAAGTCAGCCTGGGGGGGATCCCAGGGGCTCCCTCTGTGTCAGCTCTCAGCAGGGTTGTGGGGGGCTCCTGACCAAGTCAGTGGGATCATCACAGGGCATCTGCTGGGAGATCCCAAACCACCAGCCTGGACAGAGGCACTGTGGCTGCCACTGCAAACAAAGCCTTAGAGAGATGCAGAGCACATCACTGTGGAGAAACATTCCCCTTCCCAAGGGCAGCTCCCTGAAGGCTGCAAAGGAACAGGATGAGACTTGACCTCAAGCAGGGATGTTTTCCCACAGCTCCTCCAAATGCTTCACCTCAGGACAACTGTCACAGTGTGGCTTTAAAAAGCAGATCCAAAGCACTGTGTTTGTCACAGCTTCTCTTTCCCCTGACTTTCCACCCTGTGCCTGGGTCCTGAACACAGAGAACACGCAGCTGCTCCACAAACACCTGAGCAGAACCTCGCTCTCCTGGTCTGCTCTGCAAGCCCCTCATCCCTCAGAGTAACTCCCTTGTGTCCCAGCAGATGGAGAAAGCCAAGCACCGAGTGCTGCATCTCCCTGCTCAGCAAAATCTCTCACACTTCCACACAAGGAACTTCTCTTGGACCTTGGAAGAGGAACACAACCCATTTCCAATCTTAAGATTCCTGTCACAGCAGTTCTTGTGGACAGTTGCTTGTTTGTGCTCTGCCATCCTGAAACAATCTCCCCTTGGAGGGAAGGCCATGTTACCAAAATGTGAAGCAAAAGATTTTCATGTGCTACCAATAAAAAAAGATAAAAGGCACTGGTCTGAGAGGGAACCAAGGGAAACCTCAGGGTTCTGCCTTTAATTTCACAGGCATTTCTGAGCCAAGAGAAGTTAAATCTAGCAACAGATTTCAAATGAAAGCTTTAGATCTTTTTATCTCATCTCAGACAGGGCAACTGAACACATCCTCACACTACAACCACCTGAAGTTCAGATAATCCATTATCAGGAAGGGCAAAATGAAACACCACGGAATAAGTTACAAAAATATCATGAACAGCCCCTTCTAATTGCCTTTGGGGGTTGCCTGCTGTACAGCAAGTAGTTTTATTTAACCAGGGAAAAATGAAATAAAGCTTCAGAGCCTCTGAGGTCTCTAATTACAACTGACATATCCACAAGGACATTCCTCATACCCCGTTAAACAGCATCATCTCAGGGACAGGAGGACAGGCAGCAAAGCTGCCAAGGGTTTTAATCATGTTCTGTGTCAAATGGAAAACCTAAATTTCACAAGATCCCTTCCCCACTCTGGATTTTCTAATGCCAGTTTCAAGCAGTGCCCTGACCAGCACTAATTATCTCGGACGTTAAAGACATCGGTGCCAGACTGTCATCCCAACAGCACATCCAAGGTTTTCATGTCCAAAGCCTTCAAAGCCTGTGGACAGTCTGGGAAGGAGAGCACTGCCTGGCCCAAGGTTAAACAGCAAAGCTCCACTGCCTTCAGCCAAGAACAGCTGCTACAAACTCCAGGAAGTTCAACATTCCAGACATTCGCTCAGCACGGGCTGTATTTTACCATCCCTCAGGAGTTCACTCATCTCTGTTTTACACAAGTGCAAGTCCTACACAAACATCAGGTGTTTTCCTACAAAGCCAGGCAGGAGAAGGAATTGAGCCTTCACACAGACACTCCACCGTGACGGGGCTGAGCTGATGCACAACTCAAACGCGCCCCAGGGCTACACACAGCTCAGGTGTGACACTCAGGGGGTGCACCAGACAACAGCCACCCAAGAAGTACTTGCCTGAAGGTCAAGGTTTGCCCACAGAAATAGGTGGGAGCTTTGGAGTAGAGGACCCCACACGACTGGGAATCATTCCGAAGCGCGATGTTCCTCCGACTGCTCAGGCTGTAACCCTCCAAACCAGCTGTCCACTCTTCAAAGAAAACAAACAAAACCCATGGAAAGTGTGAATCCCAACTCAGCTCTCTCCTGTCTGTGCAAACTCAAGTCAATCACAGTGTCCACTCAGCCCACCTCAGATGCAGTTTAAGCTGCACTAAAAACAGGGGCTGGGTTTGCCTTTTCCTGATGGAGAGAGATTTGTTTTTCAAATAAACTGCAGCTACAAAAAGTATTTCCCAGCTCAGAGTTCGCCAGAAGTTCAATTTGCTGCAATCCCTGCCAGGTGATACTGCAGGCAAAGGAAAACCTTCGTCACCCACTGCCCTTAAAAACTTGCAAGTGAAGAGAATATTTAGGTTTTTCCCTCTCCAAGATAAGAGCTTGTTGGGAGCTGTAGGTCATCAAAAACGCTTAGGTTGGGGTGGGGGAGAAGGAAAAATAATGCTTTACTTCTGGCTCACTGATGCTTTCAAAGGCTAAGCAGTGAATGAAAGGCTCACTGAGTGTCCCTCACGGTGGGAAGCAGAGAATGAACTGCAGGACAGAGGGACAGTCCATCGTGTTACACACCCTCCACAGCCAAGGACACCCCTCAGCACACCAAAAGCAGCTCTGTCCAGCTGAGGACCTGCAGGAGTTGGCTGTACAAGGGTTTGGGATGAGCAGCACCCAGGGCAGTACCGTGTGGCACCAGCGTGGTGCGGCCGAGCTGGGGGACACTCCAGGGGCTCCACTCCTGCCGCCCGTCCCCGCGGGCGCACACCCGGAACTGGTAATCCACGTGGGGGTCGAGGTGCAGCACCATGAACTCCGTCTCCGAGCCCACGTACACGTCCTCGAAGGGGCTGGCGGTGCCCTTGCGGAACTGCAGCCGGTAATCCTGGGGGGTGAAGTCCTCGTCCACCTGCAGAACAGCCACTGCCCTCAGAAAGGGCCCCTCGGCTCTGCCCTTTGCCCCTGGAGGGGCACATCTGAGGGTGGAGCTGCAGGTGACCAACCCACGAGGTATTTCAGTGCCTTATGGGAAACAACATCAGCGTCCGAACCAACTGATACCAAAAGAAGTACCACAATTACTCAATTACAGTTTAAAAGTATCTACAGGAGAAGAAACATTTAAAAGAAGACTTTTCAATCTAGCAAGATATATTATTATACATCTGGCTAGATTATGCAGATACCATTAAAATATAGATACATCTGGCTAGATTATGCAGATACCATTAAAATATAGATACATCTGGCTAGAAACTCAGGGAACTCCTCTGCAGCACAGAAAATCACCCCCCACGTGACAGCAGTGCCCACTGCCTGTGGGTTTATAACCTGAGCCCACATCCTCCACACATGAAGGGTGGCCAACCAAGGGCTGGCTGTTGCTAGAACAACAAAAGTTTGTTTGATGCTGCCAAGGAGCACAGAGCTGTCCAACAACAACCAAACCACATCAGACCACAGCAGTGGTTTACTCAAAAATGGTCTGTCTGTTGAAAAGAAAGGCTACTGGACTAACTAACCACAATATTATTTCTCTTTCTACCCACTGCACCTCCCACAGAACACAAACACATTTAGGTGTAAAAGCACAACAGAACAGGTTCAGCCTCATCCTGGGTGTGCTAAAGCATCTTCAAAGGGAACAAAAGCATCACTTCAGCAGTGGAGTTCAGCCCCACTGTGCTTGGCTGTTCCTGCCACACAAACCAACCACTCCCACAGCACAACAGGAATGTGGAAATCACCTGTCAAACACCCTCAGCAGTTCTGGCTCTTGTTTGTACAACAGCATCACACAGATTACACCCTAATGTTTATTTGTTTAGCGGGAAGAGCACAGGAAGGAGTTGTTTCCTGCTTGTCCAGCACCTGGCCCTTGCTCAAGCACACGAAGCAGAGGTAGCAGGATCTCAGCTGCCCCTCCCAGCCTTCCCACTCACAGGGAGGACACTGAGGCAGAGGAGCACGTTGGCCCTTTCTACCTGCAGGTGGGAACAGGAGGAGTCCAAGAGTAAGAGTCCAACTCACAAGTGTCACTGCCAGGCAGACACAAACCCCAGCACCAACCACACCAGCACTACATCACCTTGCCTTTAAATGACACCATTGCCATAAAGAACTCTTCTGAAGTTTCTAACTGCACATAGAGTGGACCAGTCCTTGGAAGGCAGTAGAGAATTCAGAAAGAAAGTGGATCGTTCCATTCTTTCAATAAGAGTCAATCTAAAGGATTGTCACACAGGATATTTTACCTACCTTACACCAGCGGACTAAAATACCCCCAGGCTTTTCCACAAACTCCTCCAGCTGCACAGGTGGGCGAGATGCCACAGTTCCATGTCTGAATATCTGATTTTTCAGTATGGTAAGGAGGCAGTCATCCAGCTGGGCAGACAGACAAGGCACATCAACCAAGGAGGGCACTTCTGGTAAGCTGAGAAAGGAAAGTTTGCTGTAATGAGAGGGGCCAGCTCCTGCAAATCCATATTTCATCCATGCACTCGAATCTGGGCAGATTTGCAAAGAGAGAACAGCTGCAGAAATTGGCTCGTGCAGTCCAAACTTAAAAGACTCAGCAAACACTGTGTTTGAGCCCCAACCAGACTGTCTGTTTCTCAGTAAATACTCTGCAACACAGGCTGTTCCACAAGGAGTGGCTTCACTGCTCCCAAATAAACAGCCTCTATTTCTACAGAGCATATGGAGGGTGAAAACCACTCCATTCTGTGAGTGCCAGCCCCACTGAAAGTCTGTGAAACAAACAGGACAGCAACACTTCCAGTGAATCTTTGAAGGCAGTGGAGCAGAAAGCTTTGTTGCAGAGGAGAAAAGATGCCCTGCACAAGAAGGGCACACATGCTGCTGCCTCAGATCACCTCAGGGTGTCGTGTCTTACCTATCTAGCTGGATGTGTAAAGCTTTTTTTGTAAAGTTGCAAAGTTTCTCATTCTCTTGTCCCACATCTCCATCGACTGCACTCTCCCCTGCAACCAAACAGCAAAAATATTCCTCATGAGACAACGGCCACAAAAGGCATTCCTTGCTTCAAAGAATAACCAGTTCTGACATGAGCAGCCAATTAAACATGAAGCATCCTCAGCACTTTTGCTAGTCTTAGCTAGAAAATACAATTATAGTTAACAACAGAAAGCCTATCTAGCAACTTTTGAAGCTCTCAAAGCTCTCTGTAGACACACCCCATAACAGATGTAATAATTTGCCTCAGGTCTCAGACGGTAGCAGAACTGGGGTCAGATGCCAAAAATCAGGGTTATTAATCCCTTCCTTCACCTGCTTTAAAGGAAGAAAAAAGCAAAGCACCTTCACTGATCAGAAAATAAAAAAGAGGTGCTTAAAAAGCAAGGAATAGCTTCAACCATTGTTTGCTAAAATTAAAATGGTAACTATTGTCATGGTGAAGGGAGTAATCCATGCATTAAAGCATGGGGATAAACACAAATATTTTCCTGAGCTTTCCATATAAAGTAGCATTCCACACTCAGCTTACAGAGACACGTGCTCCAGTCTCCAGTCTGATGAGTTTACAGTAATTCACAACATCAGCAAGCTCAGTCCTTCTCCTGATGGAGGATTACACACGTTACAAAGCTCTGAAGGAAAGCACACGTCACAGTTGGCAGCAGGAGGTTTAATAACCACGGAGGTTTAACTCCTTTCTGACTCAGCTGCAGCGTGAGCTCGTCCTGCCCACAGGGTCAGGGATGTGCTGTGCAGGGGACCAGGGCATGGAAGTGCAGAGTCAGTCAGGTTCTCATGAGACCTCACAGAACTCACATAAAACACCAGCAATCTTTGCCACCACCCTGATTCAGTAACCTGAGACTTAAAATAAAACCGAGGTGACTCCCAGCTGTCCCAGAGCTGTGGTGATGGACAAAACCCCAACAAATTAATCCATAAACGCTGTCCCTACTCCTGTGAGCAGGCACAGAGCTCCCAAGCCAGCACACACAAAGTTGGAGGCTGAGGGGAGCTGGGAGCTTTCCCACCCCTGGGACACAGCTCAGTGTGCCTCAGCTCCAGGACTGAGCTCATGTTGAAAGAAAGTTAAAGTTGAGACACGAGAACAATGCAAGGAAACTGCCAACACACTCATGGCTCAGACACGCTCCCAGTAAGTTCTGCAGTGTGGGGAAAACAGGCAACAGTGACATTCCTTTCTGCAGAGGTATTCAGCACCAGCAGGGCACAGGCTGGCCCTGACAGCAATATTCCACATGTCCATTTGTGTCTGCCTCATCCACAGACATTTCGAAAGAATTTTCCCCATACAGTGGCCGTTTCATTCCTGATGTTCCCCATCCACAGTGAATGCAGTCACGCCCAGCAGGATAATCTGCTTGTTTCAGTAAGACAGAAACAACTTATCCACCAACAGAGACACTTTACTGTAATGGTACCCAAGATGTATTTTATTTCAAAGTAGCCTGACAGAATCCTCTGTCTGTCCTGGAGAGGCACTGAACACCCCTGCAGTGAGACATTTCCCCAGAACTTCCTGCCCTTCAGGAGAGGCTACACTGACACATGTACACCCCAGGACTGGAGTGAAACGTTAAACTACAGGTTTGTAGGAGACAACGTTGATCAGCTCTTCACCACATCTACCCAGCCTGAACCTTTCCCCAACATTTGGTTTGAGAGAAATCCAAAACGAGCCAAATACACTGATAACAACGGGAACATTCCAGCCTTTGACAGACACACACTGGGAGGCAGAGCTCAGGCCCAGCCCCAGGTGCTGCCTTACCTTCCCTGAGCAGATCATCGGCCGTGCTCACCCCGTGCTCGATCAGCTTCTGGCACTCATCCAAGGGCTTGATGCTCTCCTGCTCTATGACATCCACCTCCTGCAGCAGGGACAGCAGCCTCTCATCCAGCAGCTTCTTCAGCGTCCCTTTCAAATCGTTAAAATGTTGCTCGAGCACGTCCCTGGTCAGTGTTGCGCTCTCTTTGATCTGAATTCAGATAACAGGAAAGAAGGGTTCAGGGTAAAAGGCAAAGGCCACACACATCTTCTCCTGAACTACCTCATCTACATCTGCTGGAGTAAAGCTGTTGAGTGAAGTCAGCTCAAAAAAACGACCACTACCAGTTAACAAATTAGTGCAGTCATTTTTAGTACACACACAGCAGGGAGGGAGGCAAAGAAACCAGCCTGGAGGAGGGGAAGAGCATATTAACTAAGCAAAATACAAACTGGGTCACAGGAACTTCAACAAAGGAGTTTTTCTTGTCAAAAAATCCAAATGCCCTGTAGGTCTTCTCCCTGCTGCCCCTCAAAAAAACCCACTGCTGTAATCCTACACTCTGTCATCACATACTCTGTGGAAAGAAAACGGTATCAGGCTTTTAGAAGAGTATCCAGGAGCACTTTTCCAGGCCCTATAATTTTTAAAATCCTCCTAAAACTGCCTTCTTTTCAATTTTGTTCAAATATCTGCCTTTGGGTGAACACCAAGCCTGGTTTGACTCCGGAAGAACCAGACCACAGAAGGTTCTACAAGTGCTCATTAAAATGGTTGCAAACTTGCTGAATCTGACTTTTAGGGAAGAAAACACACTTGGAACGTCCCTGAGCCAAAGAGGCAAAAGTCAGGGGTAAACACCTCCCTACGAACAATTTTTCTAAGTCCCACACACAAGGAAATTCTGCAACGTGCTCAGATCTCACTACACATAATTTAGAAGCACAGACAACCAACACAGGAAGCTCTCTGGTTAGGTAAAATAAATTTCCTCTTCAAGTAATATTCATGAAGCTCTGCAGCTGCCACACAGCTCGGTTTCCCTTCTCGTGTTATTTCAATGCTTGGGGTAAAAAAGGAAGTATTTAGCTTTGTGAAGGGGTGGGGTGAAGGAAGGCAGAGCAGCCACTTCTCTAAGCCCATTACAGGCAGCTCAGCCTCAAAATTAGATACTCCTCGCCCTGCAAAAGAGGAAATGCAAGTCCCTGGACACACAGAGCTGTGGAAAAATCACGTCCCATTGGTCCAGAGGAAAAGGATGCAACGGAAGCGATCCATTCACATCGGCCCCCAGATGATAAAGCTCCCACTGTCTGAACCCCAGGGAACTCCTGGATGTGTGATCCTTTGTGGACAAAACAGCCCGTGGTCCTGAAGGTGGAAAGAGAGAAAACAGAAGGGTGCACACGGCAAAGGAATTCGCCCTGAGAGGAAAGGGAAAGGTGAGGTAACTGCACACTCACGGCCACTGCACAAAGGGCTCCCCCTCAGCTCCCTCTGAGCCATCAGGCAGCACTTTGAGAGGGCAAGGTTTGGATTAAAGACAACCATGCACAATTCATTTTCTTAAGCAGCCTGTGGTTTCAACAGTGACTAATTTAATGCACAGTGAGCACCCACACGCACCCGGGGCAGGGCACTCCCCCAGCAGACTCACAGCAGCTTCCTACACTAACGGAATCTGCTCCAGAAAAACTACCAGGGCGCCACAGAAACATTCTCTGACCTTGGTTTTGTTTGGGTTTTTTTAATTTACTCCTTGCAGAGCTGACTCAAAGATAGTAAGGCACTGCTCCTAGTCTACAACCCCCAGAGTGCTCAGGGGTGCCTCGGCAGAGGAGCCAGTCCTGCCGTGTGACTCTCCCTGCCCACACCTGCCTATCTCATCCCGCATCTCCCGCTGGTACCGTCCCAAGGAAAACCCTGCCCCGACTCCAGCGCAGAGCCGCAGACGAACCAGCCAACCTGGAATGTTGGCAGCGCTCGTGCCTGACCCACGGAGTACGTGACCCACGGAGAGCGGGGCATGGGGACAGCAGAGCTCGGAGGGCATCCCGGCCAGAGGGCAGCTTGCCCGGCAGGGACCTGATGTGACGGGACGGCGATGGGTGTGACACTGCTATTAAATCAGACTCAGCATCCCAGCTACTTCAGAAAAAGTACTCCTTTACACATCGTTATCCTTGCCTGGGAAACCTCTCTATAATCCCAGACAACGAGGCTCAGCGTAGTAACAGATACCAGCTCACATCCCTTTCCTCCAGGCACTTCCCACATCTCCCATTCCCGCATCTCCCAGCTCCAGCATCCACACGCGGGTCCCGCGGGGCTCCCCCAGCCCCGGCTCCCACCGGTGGCTCCGGGGTCATGGAAAAACACACGGCTCGGGATGGGAGCGGCCCGGGGTCCCCGGTGCCCCGGGGGAGTCCCCGGTGCCTCCACACCCCCCCCCGGGGACACCGTGCGGGCACAGCCGCGGGCAGGGCAGCCCCGCACAGCCCGTCCCGCTCCCCACCTGCTGCCGCGCCTGGTGCAGCCCCCGCAGGCGCTGCTGCAGCTCCCGGCGGTAGCTCCGCGCCGCCTCGATGCTCTCCCGGGCCTCCTGCAGCAGCAGCAGCCGCGCCTCGGCCTCGCCGGCGGCCTCCATGGGCACGGCGGCACCGGCAGGCGGGACGGGCGGGGATCGGCCCCGGAAGGGCGGGGCGGGAAACGGGAGCGGGGCGCGGACCGGCGGGGTGACGTCAGCGGGGCGTGACATCACAGAGGGTGTGACGTCGACGGGGAGCGTGAAGTCAACTGGGGGTGTGACGTCGGAGGGTGTGACGTCGGCGGCGTGCAGTACTGCGTGACGTCACGGCCGCGGCGGGAAAACCCGGCTGACAGCGGGAAGGGAGAAGGGGCGTGGCTTCGGCGAGAATGGGCGTGTTCTCTGGAAGAAGGGGCGCGGCCTCGGCGGAGAAGGGGCGTGGCCAGCGCGCCCCAGCCCTTCCGCGCGTCACGTGGTCCCGGCGGGGGCGGGGCCCGCGGCCGTTGGGCCGCGCGCGCGGGGCGGGCGGGTCACGTGGTGCTGGGCGCGCGGGCAGGCCCCGCCCCCGCCGTTTCCGCGCGGACGCTCCGAACGCGGTCCCGCGCGCGCGCTTTTTTCCCTCCCTGCCCGGAGCGCGCGCCCGCGAGGCGGCGCCATCCCCGGGGCAGGGGGGTCCATGGCGGCCGCGCGCGCCCCCCGGCCCTGAGGGGGACATGGTGGGCAGGGTCGCCGTGGCCGCCGCGGCCGCGTCCCCGCCGCTGCTCCTCGCCGGCGACGACGGCGGCGATCAGGTGGGGTCGGGGGAGCGGTCCCGGGGGGGCGTGCTGTGAGGGCGGGCTGGCGGGGGCGCCCCTTTGGGCGTTCGCCCCTTGGCTGCTGGCCCCTGACAGGGCGTGCCCGCTGTGCCCGCGTCGTGTGAGGGGCCGCCCGTGCCCGGCCCGCGCCCCCGGGTCAGGGTTAGAACCTCCCCGGGCCGGGCTGTCATGATTCGCCTCCCGGGGGCTCCGGGAAGGGGCGTTTTCCCCCTCACAGGGTGGGATTTCGAGATTTCGGTTTGTAATAAGCGAAGGGTTGTAAAAGGCTTTGTGAGCCAAAGTCTCCCTTGGAGCCAAGTGAATGCTCTTTGATCAGAGATCAAAATACAGGGAATTCTGCCTAAAGAGATCATGAGGGTTTGAATTGTGATGCGAGATAAGAATTCTCTTTCATTCATTTTCTTTAAGTACTTGAAAGGTCGTCTTAAAATGAGTCAGATGCTCAGGGTAGGATCAGACATTTTTAAGAGACATTGGAATTCCCTTCTAAACCCCATAAAGCTCTGGGGAACATCCCGAGGTTACCAATGGGTCGAGCAGCTGAAGTGACCGAGACTTTCAGAGCCCCAGCACTGTGGAATCTCTGCAGAGCTGTTCTGAAGACCTTGGGGTCCCTCTCAGTTTTGACCATCTCAAGGTTTCAGGATGGGATTTTTTATTTATTTGAAATGGCAAAATCTTTATTTCAAGCTTAGATGGCTTTTGAAAACATGGAGATAAAGTTGATGCATGCACAGTCTTAGCACACTAACAAGTTTTTGTCTTCTGAAAAAGTACCGCTGTCATTCATCTGTATCACTGTACAGCTTTATATTGCCATACTAAGTCACCTGAAGTTTTTTAAAACCAAGATTCATGTTGTGCTTTTTACAGCCATGCAAGAAACGACGAGAGGAAGATGCTTCTGTCAAAACCATCACAAGGTATTTTTCACCATTAGCAAAACCAGTGGATAAAGCTTTGTCATCACCAAAACCCAACAATATCCTGGATTATTTTAAGAAGACATCTGTAACTGAGAAAGCCACATTGCCAGTTGGGGATGGAGAAGATAAACTAGTGCTGGATGCTGATGACAAAGACTGTAAGTCAGCTTTTAAACCATCTTTGAAACGAAAGAGAAAAGGGAAGAAAGTTAATTTAAATCATAAACTGAAAGAACCTGAGAATGACAATGAAATAGGAATTAGTAGTGATGACAGCAGAGTGGCAACAAGACTGCAACAAGACAGCAGTGACTTTATTGCTACTTGTACTCTAGTTGACCAAAAATGTGCAAGAGAATTAGCAGAAGATGATGTGGAAAGGGAGAACTTCTCAAATGCTGTCCTCTCCAGGAAAAATGCTAAAAATGCTGGCTCTGAAACAAATGGGTCAAAAAATAGGATAAGAAAATCAAGGAAAAGGAAGCACAAAGCAAATATGGATTTGTCTGAAAGCTTTTCATCTGAAAACCAGATGAATGAAACTTGTACAAAGGAAGCTGAGGAGGAGAAAAATACAGTAGCAGAGAGTGATGCTGCTCCTGATGATTCCAGTTTTGAGGTTCCTGCGGATGATGGGACATCACAGGTAAATGATTGTATAATAACAGTGTCATTTGAGGACTTCTTGAAGAGTCAGGGAGAAAGCAATGCTGAAGAAGGCACAAAGCCAACAGTGGGCACTGGTGCTACAGCAAATGAAGGGGACAAAAGTGATGGTGTTCGTGAGCCAGAAAAGTGTGAGGAGTCTCAGCAGCCACCACTCAGAACAGTCACTGTCCTGGCACAAGTTCACTCCATTCCCCCCAAGTTACCTCCCTTACACAAAGAGCAGAAGGGCTCCAGGAAAATAGCTTCCATTTTTTTGAAGCAGAAAGGACGTGGAGGGGAGAAAGAAAGCAGCCCACCCCTCTTGGACTGTGAGCAAACTGAACAGGTGACTCAGAAGAGGAAATCTAACGTGGTTATTGAGGAAGAGGAGTTGGAGTTGGCTGTCCTAGAGACTGCAGGGATGGATTCTTTGAAGCCAAAATGCACCCTGGAAGAAAAGCATCAGTTCATGAAGGCCTTTAGACAACCAACATCAGATGTAACAAAAAGTGGAGTTAAAAAGGCACCTGGAAAACAAAAGCAAGCCTCTGCAAAGCTTTCCAAAGAAAAAGAAGGACCTGAAGATGCCATTCCTTCAAATAAACGATTAGAGGGTGGAATACCGGAAGATCATGTGGACAGATACACACAGTCTAGCCCTAAAAGCAATAGAACTAAACCCAAAAGATCTAGAAAGGTTCAGAAAAAAGGAAGCAGGAGAAGAAAGGCCTCAGAAACTAAGGAGACTCCTGTCTCCAGCACCAGCAACTGTGGAGAAGTGGATTCGAGTGCTGACTTTCTTACTGTGGAAAACACCCCAGATGTAATAATTTTATCAAGTCCAAAAGTGAATAAGTTAAGGAGGAGTTTAAGGCAGCAGAAAATCCAAACATCCACAAATATTACACCTAAAAAAGCCAGGATTAGAACTGCCCTTTCTGCAGATGAATTGAGTCCACTACAGGCTTCTACCCCAAAGGCAAGCAGGCAGTCCTCCAAGAAAAGCAGCATGTACAGAGCTGAGGTGATCACTGTGCCCTCTGATGGAAACAGCCCAATAAGGTAAACTTTGTAGAGTATATTCCACCTTTTTGCTCTTTAATTTTATGCAAGCATTTTGAAAGTAAGACGTAATTATAAAGTTATATAAACTTGCATGGTTGATCATGGTGGAAAATAATAGAGAAGAGCCAAAACTGATTAAGAATGTGTTTGCAGTAAAGACATTTAAGAAACCCAAACAACCAAACAGCAACAAAAATGAAAAACCAATTGGGGGGGTTGCTTCTGTTTACAGCACTGTATTTTTAAAGGCTTTTGAACATGAGATGGACAGTAACATTTCCCTTTATTAAACAGTGATAATGTCATAATACTTTTTCCCTAATTAGGATGAGGTTCACACGTATCAGTGCAGCTAAAAAATCAAACAAAGCTGGAGCAACGAAAAACGAAGAGTTTCACTCCAAAAATACAAAGGTGATTTATGTAACAGTTTGTGTTTCAGTATTTTATCACTTCCTCTGTGTGTATAACTGTGTTCTTCTCATATTGTGTAACAGTTGAATGTAGTGCAACACGACAGTTCTCAGCTGCCCTGGGGAAAGGGAGCATTATGATAGATCTGATTTATGATAGAATTCCAGATAGCTTCTTCTCCCTTAGATTTTAAAACATGTTATATTAGTACAGATCTGCTTTTCATTACAGAAAAACCCAATAAATGGCATGTTGCTGTGCTGCAGGCTCTCAGGATGGGACATAGGAATGACTGGCCGTGGCACTCAGTGCTGTGGTTTGGTTGCCAGGGTGGTTGGAGGTCGGTCAGTGGTTGGACTTTGATGATCCTGGAGGTCCTGTCCAACCTGTGACACTGTTTGGGCACAGCAGAAAGAATGTCACTGCCCATATTTCATGTGTTCTGTGGACAAAGGGCCCTTGTAGGGCTCTCACTGCCTTTTGAAAACTTGATACCATCTTGGTTTGCTTCTCCTTTCAGTTATTTCCTCTTCTTTTTGATACCAATGACGTTTTGTTAAAATTACACTGCAGTGAACGTGAACAGTTATATTCGTTTGCTAAATACTCAGCGAAGATATTAATTGCTCTTTTGGTTTTCCTGTTCTTTGTTAACAGATAAACTCTGCTTCTAAAAACAGATCCAAAGCCAAGCAGCTGGTTGAGAAAGCCAAGGCTATACAGCAGAATAGATCAAAGGGGCACGAAGACTCCCCAGCTCCTGTGAGACGCTCGTCTCGCCAGCGAGCTCTTGCTGAGAGGAGAAAATCCCAGGACAGTGATGTAAGGCTTTATATTTGTAGGGCAAGAATTATTCTGATGTGTTTGTGACTCATTTAAGCAGCAAAAATGATTCTTGGCTTGCAAGCGTTTCTTGTAAAGAATCAAGTAAGGTAGATGTCTGTGCAACGTGTTGTTAATTGAGGAGGAAAAGTTGTGTTTCCTTTCTTACTTTGTTTGTTTTCCCTCTAGGAATCTGTAATAATTTTAGATTCCAGTGTGAGTAGTGTCACTACTACAGAGCAGAGTGTGAAGCCAAAGAAACTTCGGAGCTTAAATGATGTTTTGGGGAAGAAGTCTAAAAACTTGAAGGTTGTGAAGAACTCAAAAGGTAATTGGGTTTTACTGAATGTGTTTGTTTTTGTTACAGTTATTGACTATTGTAACTTTGGTTTATAAAGCTGCCTTTGCAGTGCATTCATATTTTATTCTGATTCTTTTGTTAACAGTATTCCAGTATACACATTTCCTTTTTGTGTAAGTTATTTACATGTGTTGCTTTGATTTTTCTTCTTTGAGGGCAAACTATGTTTGGAAAACTGTCGATAATTTACTGTTCTCTTCTAATTTATGATTTTTTTCTCTAATGTTACAGAAAATAAAATCTGTAGTGATAAAATAATTAGTAATAAAACTGTAATGAATTTTGTTAAAATACTCAGCTTTCCCTTAAGAAAAAGAGATTGTTGTTGAATGGAACATGCAGGTAGTGAACAGAGAAGCAAGGTCAGAATCCTCTATCAGTGTTAATCTAATCATGTCTTCTCCTTTTCACAGGGAAACTGGGATATCCACCTTCCTGCCTGGGCAGGAATGCTCAGAACTCTGCAGGTGGACCAATTGTGATCTTTGATGAAAGCAGGTCAGTTCACAAGATTCCAGTTGCTTAAGAACCAAAACATGTTTCAAAGTTACTTTAACATCCTCTCATTTTACAAATTTAAATACACTTATTGAAATGTGATGTAAATGTTCATGGGTTTTATACTGATCAATATGTTAACCTGCTTCCAAAATTTTAGGAGGTTTTTGAGAGTTCCTCTACCATTGTTGCTCCATTTTTAGATGGCTGAATGATGAGCGATTAAAAAGAAATCCCAAATTGCATATAAAAATACAAAACCAAACAGATTTTTTTTTAATTGAAATCTCTAACACAATATTTAAAAAGAAATATAAACTTACTCCATGGAAATAAATTTTAGCAGTTCTAAGAGAATGTGACTAAATTCAGCCTTGCATAGCTGGTAGTTCTAATGATTCTATTTTCTTTTCACTTCTGTTTTCATTAAAGCCGAGATGCATCTGAAAACTCTCAGGATGATGATCAGTTCAGAGCAAAACGTGAATTCCTGATGAGTGGGTTGCCAGAGTCCCTGAAAAGACAGATTGCAAAGAAAGCAGCAGCAATGGAAGCTTATTCTCTTGCAAGTTCCTGCTTTAAGACTGTTGTCCATGTGCAGCAGAAGGATGACTGTAAGCTCTTGTTAAGCTTTTTGGTTTAAATTTCTAGTAAATTTGTGCAGAAAAGATAAAAGTTGAACAGCTTATGACTGGAATAGCTGGGAGTTTCCTCTTGTTTTGTGTCCCAGTAAGAAAACAAAACTTAGAAGCTTCCAGTGAATTGGTTTTGAATTCAAAATGTGCAGATTAAATTGATGATAAAGTAGTCTAAACATATATGGGTGAGGGTGCAAAATTCTGAATATTTAATCAAAAAGGTTGGTCTGTCAAGTTCCAGTTTGGAGAATAAAGATTGTGTTGGACTGATTGGGGCAGAAACCATTTCCTCCTGACAAAGGCAGAATAATTCACAAAAGAGAGAAGAACAGCCCATTTCTTTCCCCTGAAATAGAAGTTAACTGTTGTTTTGGTTTTGGTGGGGGTTCTTCCATAGGTTGTCCAATGTGGAAATTGCAGTCACCATCCTGTCCTCTGTTAACTAAGCTGAGGGAGCTGAATGCTGAAGTCACCAACGTCACAAAAATCACTCTCTCACTTGGTGAATTTTCCACGGTGAATTCAAAACCACCTGGAAATTGTTCTGCACTCGTGGTTAGTACTTCAAAATTTAAATTGTTTTGGTAGTTGTTTGGACTTCTGTTTTTTAAAAAAGTCCTGTAGTTTGAATCTGTTCCAGTCCTGGAATATTTTAATTTCTCTTTTATTTCCCTGTGTGTGAGTTATTCATTTTGCATCTTGACTTTAGGCAGTTCCCAACAGTCCTTAACTTCAGTTTTTGTTAATCTCTGACTTTAACAAGACAGCTGCCAGTTTAAATTATGCAAAGCAGCCATTCTGTGTAATGTTTTTGGGTAATTTTGTGTGTGTGTGTATGTGTGTGTTACAGCTTTCAGGCCACCGACCAGTTTTCCCTGACCCATTCAAGAAGGATTTACTGGATGAGATCCTGTCTTCTAATTCTCAGTTTCCTGTGAAAAAATACTTCCGCAAGTTCCTGAAAAAGCAAACGGAGCACTTGGGTTTGGAAAACAGTCTGCAAGGTTGGTGATCTGTGTAGGGGGAGAAAAACACTCTCTCTCTGTCTGGCATAAAAAAAACCAGCTTGGAATTGCCAGAAACACCTCACTGAAGGAAAATACTGTTGTGGGAAGTCAGTTGGTCCTCACGTTTTAGGCCATTTTGACCAAATTCTACAAATACAGTTTAAACAACTGTACAGTGGTAATGGGCAGAGCCTGAAATTTTAGAAGGATGTAACTTTTTTTTCCTTAGAAAGCAGAGATGAGACTGCAAATTCTGAGGTAGATCAGAAACATCCTGACAACAGCAAGGAAACTAAGAGGAAAAGGAAAGAAACAGAAGAGCGCAAATCAAAAAGAAGAAAACAAACTGAAGGTACAGAGAGTGAAATAAAATCAAGAGTTTCCAGGAACCTTATTTCTCCTGTATCTGGAGAAAAACAGACAGAGACAGGACAAACCACACATCTGGGGAGAAGCGAGACCCAGAAGGCAGAAGACACTGGATGTTCATCAGAGCCAAGTGTACTGTCAGGTAACTGCATTTCCTGCCTCATTTTAATTCTCTGTGCATTGAGGGAGTGTGGTGTGTGTATGATTATGTCAGCTTTCCACTGTGATGCAAAAATCCTGTCTAGTCTTAATATTCTGGGCTTGATCAACTCTTTTGCATATAGAAAAATGGATAATGTTTTTTCTGTAGGTGTTGAAAAGGAAGACACACTCTGGACAGAAAAATACCAGCCTCAAGATTCCAGTGAACTCGTAGGGAACAAGAAAGAAATTGAAAGGCTGCACAGGTCAGAAGTGGGAATGTGGATCCAGTCTTAGCTCAGAAGTTGCTGTTACTTGATTGTGCTCAAAGATGCAGAGTCAGTTGTTTAACACTAGGCTTGAATGACCCACACAGGGGGTGTGTTTGTGGCCTTGGGTTTGGTTTGCCTCCAAAAAGTTCTGCAGAATTCAAAGATCCATCTGACTAAGTAATTCACTGGGTGACTTGTTTTTACACCAACCAGCCTATAGACTGGAGAATGAAGAAGGAATCCTTTTGTACAGAAGAATTCTTTTGTACAAAATCCTGAACAATGTTTTTTTGAAATCTGAAAGGACTTGATAAGTTTGTGAGGGATGACAAGTGGCTGATGCTTTTATGTTCTATTCCATCTTAATTTCGTTCATTTTATTCAGCAGTAATTCTTATTTTTTGTTCTGTTTCTTCCTTTTGTAGTTGGTTAAAAGAATGGAAAAAAAGAGCTGATTTGGAAGAAAAAAGAAACCAGAAAGGGGAAAAAGAGGACAAAGAGCATGAAGGTGCCGATAGAATTAAAAATAACATAGCTCCTCTTTTGTTAAAAGTTGGCAAAAAAATAACATAATCCTTTCTTCTCTTTTAAATCTACAGATTCCCTGAGCAGCCTTGAGTTCAAAGATAATAAATCTGATATTGAGGAGGAGACAAGCCTTTGCAACACAGTGCTGATAACTGGCCCTCCAGGAGTGGGGAAAACTGCTGCAGTGTATGCCTGTGCTCAGGAGCTTGGCTTTAAGGTGGGTGGAGACCTTTCCTCAGTGCTTTTTTCTTGTTAATAACTAGTGATACAAAAGCATTTGTGATACAGGATGCCTACCAGGGGTTTTTTATGTCTTCCATCCAATCCCACTGCAGATCTTTGAGGTGAATGCCTCCTGCCAGCGCAGTGGCAGGCAGATCCTGTCCCAGCTGAGAGAAGCTACTCAGTCTCATCAAGTGGACAAAAAAGGTGTCAATGCACACAAGCCTTGCTTTTTCAACAGCTGTAGCACTGCCAAGTCACCAAGTAAGTTTTTAAGGGGTTGTATCTGGGGTTTTTTGTTTGGTTGGAGTTTTGGAACGGAGGTTTTTGTAGGGGGAGGAGGGTGTCAGGAACTGAATTCCCCAAACAAATTTTAGACATCAGGTGTTTTAAAAAAGATAAATTTCAGCTCATCTGGCCATAATGGTAAGAAATGCTCTGTGGGCTAACACAGCTGCACACCAAATTAAATAATGACTTTATCAAAATACTGACTCTTGATTGTCTTATTTCTGTAGTGGTGGAGTAAAGGCTGTGGCACTTTAACAGAAAGTTGAACAGAAAGCATTCCTTTTAACAAGAGAAAAAGAAAATGAGCAGAAATCAGCACAGTAAACCTGTCCTGTACTAGATAAAAAAAATGAGGCTTCCTTAAGTTTGCCTGAGAAATGTCAGTTCGACGCTATATTTGTAGCTGAAGTTTAATGTAAAACATATCTTGCAGAAAAAATGTATTCTCCAAAGAAAGTTATTTCACCAAGAAAACCACCACTGTCACCAAAAGGAGCTGGTTTAAAACGAAACTTGGCCCCTAAAACTCTTGCAAACTACTTCAAAATCTCTTCCAAACATAAAGGAAGTGATGGAGAAGTAACAGCTGAGGAAAAAAATAGAGGTGGGTATCCCTGTTTAATAATTAGTTACCTTTGGAGATGGAAATGCTACACTGTGTGTGAGGCTGTGGAGAAAAGAGTAGATTTTCTTGGGCAGTTTATACTTGGGGGGTTTTTGAACCTGGAATGCATTTTAAATGGTTTCAGTCCTCCTTCCTGCTCAATTCTTCATCCGTCTGCAGGAAATACTCAGAATTCACTTGAAGAAAAGAAAGATGCTCAAACTAAGTCAATAAGCAAGGAAGAGGGAGGAGAACACAACAGGAAAAGTGCAACGTCCCTCATTCTGTTTGAAGAGGTAAAATTCACATGGAATACACTCTGACTGCCTTCACAGCTTGTAGCTGTTGTTACAAAACTGTTGATATTTTGCACTTGTTTTCTGTAGGTGGATATAATATTTGATGAAGATGCAGGGTTTCTAAGTGCAATAAAGACATTCATGGCAACTGCAAAGAGACCTGTAATTCTGACCACCAATGGTGAGTAGTGTTTGTGACAGTAATTGGCCTTTACAGACAGAAGAGCCTCTTTTAATAAGTTGGTTTAAGTGGTGATGGTTGAATACAGCTCCTAAATGCAAAATTAGAGGATTTTAGTGTTTGAATAAAGATACTATCTGCTGTAATGGATAAAGGAAATAACTAGTTTGGAACATAATGTCCTGACAGTTCACTGGTATCTCTTTATGCAGATCCAACTTTCAGCTTAATGTTTGATGGCTCTTTTGAAGAGATCAACTTTAGAACCCCTTCCCTGGTAAGTATGTTTGGAAATGCAGGTACAGCCTAAGCAAGTAATTGTCAGCTGATTTCAGTTTGAAATTTAAATATTGGTGTAGGTTTATGTATTTCTCATGTACCTGTTTCATCAGGAGACTGTTCATGGGGTTTATGCAAGGATGTGTGGGATGTATTTATCTCTACATGTAGGAGCTGTTTTGTTAGCATGGAATATGTATTTTCTAAACAATTTAGTAGTTCTGAGAATTATGATAAGCACATCACTTAATCACTTTTAATGTAGTTTTTAGGATGTAGATATTTAAGTTCACAGATAATATATCTAATAGCTTTGATCTGAAGGTTGGCTATGCCAATATATGTTCATTGGTTAAAATTATAGGAGCTATTTTAGAAATATTATGGGTTATTCCTTGAATGTAAACACCAGTGTTCTGTATAGCAAATAGTTTTATTTTTAGCTCTGTATTATTTGAAAACTATAAGTAAATGAGAATCAGAAGGAACTGACTTTTCAGAAGGGGAAATTGCTTACTAAAAACCTGTTGGATTTCCAGACAGTTCAGAGTTAAAAGAAAGAATGAAAAAAAACCCTTTAAAATGAATATAGTTCAGTAACAGCTGCTCAGTGGTGATAAGAAACAAGATGTATGTGGTTTCAGGACCACGAGCAGAATGTGTTTGTGTGTCTGTTTTTAATGAGCTGAACTTCTAAACTGAACTTAATTCTCTGGCATGGACTGCATAGATTTGGTATTCTGCTTTTCTCTAGAAGGTTTTAATGTAACTTCAATCTAATTTAATAAACTAATCCTCTGTATTAAAAGGCAGAGTTTATTGCAAACACAAGTAGAATGATTTGCTGCTGTGTGACTCACTGCAGTGTGACTGGCAGTTGTTTCAGTGCTCTGTGTCTGACCCTTGTCCAGGTAAATGCCACCAGTTACCTCCAGACCCTCTGCCTGGCTGAGAACCTACGGACAGATGGGAAAGACTTGGCTGCTCTGCTGACCACAAATAACTGTGACATCCGAAAATGTGTTCTCTACTTACAGTTTTGGGTTAGAAGTGGAGGGGGATGCTTGAAGGAGAAACGCCTGGCACATCATGGTAGGTTGATTTGATTTCATCTTTAAAAAACCTCCATCTAAACAGGAATTTGATTAAATCAAACCATCCTCAGGCACATACAAATAAATGGTAACTTCTTGAAGGACTCCTAAGTATTTGGGTAGGGCTGTTTGGGTGTTTTATGGGTAAGAACTTGATCCCAAAGGGTTCAGAAAGAGAATCCTCAACAGGTTTGGGGGTGTGAGTGACCAACAGGGTGAGACCCAAGAGGCACAACCCCCTTCAAAGGTCACTTGCAAAGGCAGGTTGGTGTCACTGCCAGCAAGGAATTGGGGTGGCAGTGGCTCATTTCAGTCACTGCATTCATTCAGAACCACAGCAAGAGCCAACAGTTACAGTTTCCTTCACAAAAGGAATTGAGGCAAAGAGGTGAAAAATCGATTTCATGGTGCAGTTGTTTCTGTTCAAGTCAAACCTGTTATCTTTGTGCAGGAGGAGAGGAGACAAGTGAAGCAGGTGATGTAATTCATTCTGAACGTGATGATTCCAAGGTGGATTCTTCTCCAGGTGATGATGCACGTCTGCAGGAGCTTCCAAAATGTGACACAGGCTGTGTAGAGACGTTGCTTGGCCTTCGGAACATCCTGTTGCCTTCAGAAGACTTGTTTACATTTCTTAAGGTATTTTTGGAGTTGCTTAGTTAATACTTTGGATGATGCCAGATAATTGAGTGTAACCAGCACTAGGAACAGTGACCTCTTAGAAGCAAATCTCTGCAAAGGTTTGTTGTAGAAATTAGGGGGTTCTGTGGTTATTAAGCAAAACCTGGATGGGGGCAGTCTCCTGCCAACAGAACAGTCCCTCACCTCATAAATACAAAGCCAGAAGTGAGAGATTTTCTGTAATAATATTTTTATTAATTTTATTAATAAATTTCTCATGATTCTTATTTTACAGCACAAAAGCGCAACCATGGAGGAATGGAATAAATTAATACAGCTTCTCACAGAATTCCAGATGAAGCAAGTGGATTTTATATACAGTAATCTTGAACTTATCCTTCCTTTACCAGTGCAAGTTCTTTCAAACCAGTCTGAAGCCTCTAAGTCTACACCTGAAAGGACTACCACAGTTTCTTCAAAAAACAGGTCTACCAACAGTAGTTGCTCTGGGAAGAGTAGCCCTGGAAAAAGGTCTAAGAAGACAAAGACTCATAAAAGGCTTGATATATTGGATGACAGTGACTTATTTGATACTGAACTGAACTATTCATCTGAATTCGTAACTTTGCCATTGGATGGTCCTGCGTCATGTGCTGAAATGAATAAAAAGGAATCAAAATTGTTGGTGAATAGAGAAGAAAAAGGAGTTAAAACTAAAACATCAGCAAATGAAGAAAGGTCTGCTCTTGTTTTTCAGTGTCTGAATTCACTGACTGAGTTTGTGGAAAACATGTCTTTCCTGGATTGCTGTGTAAGCACCAACACCAAGGAACCACTGGAGTTTTCCAGAGAGGAAGAATTTCATTGGACAAATGCCAAAATCAGAAATGGTCTTTGTGATGAATTCAGTATAGAAAATACTGATTGGTGGAGTTCCCAGAGCTCCAGTGAAGTAAAGGCAGCTATTGAAGCACTCAGTTTTCACAAGTGTTCTGTTAATATTTCACAAAACTTGGAATCCTTTTTGAGTACCAGGAAAACACCTTCAAGTGATCAGCTGGAGGGACTTACTTTGCATATCTCAAACACAAGGAATGGTGTGTCCTTCAGTGAGTCAGCTGACTCAAGGTAAGGCTTTGCTAATATTCCTGGAATATAATGCAGTTCTTTGTCAAGAAAAGCATTTCACAGGGAGTAGGACTGTCTCAGATTTAATGTGTACACATTTATACCACTATGTTGTCAGTATGTCTCAAAACACTGGAATATGTTTTATAAGCTTAAATTAACTGCTCAGTCTGCAAAAAGTGACTTTTTTTGTTTGAATAGCCTGACTATAATGTTGCTCAGAAATGGTAGCCTCAGTCTAATTAATTTAAAAATGGACAAACACCACCCCCACCCCTAAAAGAATAACAAACCCCCAAAGGAATGGCTTTTGCAAGAGAGACAGATGGACTAAAATGGATTCTGCAAGTGCTGGACATGTAGATCTGTCATCCAGCACCTGCTCATGTTGAACCTGTGTTAAATGTGTTGGTGGGTGTTGCTTGGTGCAGACCAAACAGAGTTCCAAGCAGCACACAGGAGCTGCAGACATCTCATCCTTTGGGATGCAGTTTTGGACATTGATGTGTTTAACGGAGTTTTAAACCAGTACATTTGATCCTAAAGAAACAAAATCAGGACATTCTTGAACAAGACCCAATAAAGCTTCGTTCTCTGTTTCAGCATTCACAAAAAGGCACAGAAGAGGCTGGCTGTCATCAGAACTGTGTTTTCCAGAAGCCCTTTAAACCTGGGGAACAAGCAGGCCAGCATCCTGGAATACCTCCCCACGCTCCGCGGGATCTGTAGGTCTGAGAAGCTTAAAGAGCAAGGGAAGACTAAAAGAAGGTAAGTTTTGGTTTTCCTAAATCTTCCTACATTTCAATATTCCAGGTAGTTATGGATTTTAATAAAATTATTTTGTCAAAATAATTCCAGACAAGAAAGGTGGGCATTTGTCTCTCAAAATAACAGAAGTGTTGCCTCATTTAGCAATTAACTTTGTTCCCTTACAATCACTTTTGCTTTTCTTTTTTTTTTTATAGGTTCTTGCATTATCTTGAAGGGATTCATCTCGAAATACCCAGACAAATGATAAATGGTCTGTCTTTGGACTTCCCTTAGAATTGCTAACACCAGAAATACTTTGTGCCTAATGGTGGTATTCTCACCATAGTTTGATTATTTTTTTTTTAAATCTTTTTTACCACATTATTGTATATTCAGAGCCATTTGTATATTAAATTTTTATAAGTATTTAAAATAATGTATATATCTATTGTCGTGCTATTGCTCTCCACAGCTGAAATGTGGGTTTGTTTGGTGCTGGTCCAATGAGTGCATTTATAATATTAAATGCACAGACTATTCCATGGGGAATCCTCCAATTTGGGTGTCAGACAGCAAGAAGTCCTTTTGTAGCAACCAAGTGTCACAACTTCCACAGCAGAGGAGACCATTTTGTTCAAAGCCGTTTGTTTCTGAATGTGAGTGAAGTGCTCAATAACTCGGGGTGGGAGGGGGCAGGAGAGGATGCAACAAATCTTCTGAAGTGTGAGTGACTCAACCCAACTCCTCACAACAACCACAGGGAACAGAGTCTTTGCAAAGCACTCAGTGCCTCGGTGTACATATATTTGTATATTCCTTTCATCATTTACAGCTGTCAGATCTGCATGTTAATCTAAAAAGGTAGAGAAGTTATCGCTGTAGCTCAAGATGGTCTCAGAGATTTAGGCAAGATTTTGTAAATAACAATTATTCCAGTGTTACTGTGGGTTCAGGAATATTTAACTACTTCTAGCCTTATATATTGTGTTCTATTTTTATGCTTCTTTTTGTATTGGACAAGACTTCAGCCTGATTATTTGGATTGGTTCTGGTTTTGTACGACAATAAATTGTGAGACTTTGCTACAACTTTGGATGTTTCTGTTGTATGAAAAGTAAGATTTATAAAACGTTTTCAGGCCATAGAGATGATTTTTAGAGGGTTTTAAAACTGGAATTAGTTCAGCCATGTACTTTTCTGCCTTTATATTGCAGTTGGACTGTTCCTGTTCCTCAAACTGAGTCAGATCCTGCCATGCAGTGCTGCTCCACTTACCTCAGTGTCTCTGTAATAATAAGGAAGGCATTTCCTAGTACATTCTCTTCCCATATTTTTCATGCCTTAAAGATATTCAGGAATAAGAAATATTTATGAAAACGGTAAATTATTTTAAGGTTTCACATTGTAGATAATCTTTAGAGTTTACTCTTTCCACAGTTCAGAATTATCCAAAAATCAAAGTGGGTGCTGTTAAAATCTTAGTGGGTTGATGATTTGTTGCATCGATGGTCTATGCTCCTCCTGTACATTTTTGTAAAAATAAATAAATACACTTTTTTTTTTTATAACAAAGCANTCTGCTGTAATGGATAAAGGAAATAACTAGTTTGGAACATAATGTCATGACAATTCACTGGTATCTCTTTATGCAGATCCAACTTTCAGCTTAATGTTTGATGGCTCTTTTGAAGAGATCAACTTTAGAACCCCTTCCCTGGTAAGTATGTTTGGAAATGCAGGTACAGCCTAAGCAAGTAATTGTCAGCTGATTTCAGTTTGAAATTTAAATATTGGTGTAGGTTTATGTATTTCTCATGTACTTGTTTCATCAGGAGACTGTTCATGGGGTTTATGCAAGGATGTGTGGGATGTATTTATCTCTACATGTAGGAGCTGTTTTGTTAGCATGGAATATGTATTTTCTAAACAATTTAGTAGTTCTGAGAATTATGATAAGCACATCACTTAATCACTTTTAATGTAGTTTTTAGGATGTAGATATTTAAGTTCACAGATAATATATCTAATAGCTTTGATCTGAAGGTTGGCTATGCCAATATATGTTCATTGGTTAAAATTATAGGAGCTATTTTAGAAATATTATGGGTTATTCCTTGAATGTAAACACCAGTGTTCTGTATAGCAAATAGTTTTATTTTTAGCTCTGTATTATTTGAAAACTATAAGTAAATGAGAATCAGAAGGAACTGACTTTTCAGAAGGGGAAATTGCTTACTAAAAACCTGTTGGATTTCCAGACAGTTCAGAGTTAAAAGAAAGAATGAAAAAAAACCCTTTAAAATGAATATAGTTCAGTAACAGCTGCTCAGTGGTGATAAGAAACAAGATGTATGTGGTTTCAGGACCACGAGCAGAATGTGTTTGTGTGTCTGTTTTTAATGAGCTGAACTTCTAAACTGAACTTAATTCTCTGGCATGGACTGCATAGATTTGGTATTCTGCTTTTCTCTAGAAGGTTTTAATGTAACTTCAATCTAATTTAATAAACTAATCCTCTGTATTAAAAGGCAGAGTTTATTGCAAACACAAGTAGAATGATTTGCTGCTGTGTGACTCACTGCAGTGTGACTGGCTGTTGTTTCAGTACTCTGTGTCTGACCCTTGTCCAGGTAAATGCCACCAGTTACCTCCAGACCCTGTGCCTGGCTGAGAACCTACGGACAGATGGGAAAGACTTGGCTGCTCTGCTGACCACAAATAACTGTGACATCCGAAAATGTGTTCTCTACTTACAGTTTTGGGTTAGAAGTGGAGGGGGATGCTTGAAGGAGAAACGCCTGGCACATCATGGTAGGTTGATTTGATTTCATCTTTAAAAAAACCTCCATCTAAACAGGAATTTGATTAAATCAAACCATCCTCAGGCACATACAAATAAATGGTAACTTCTTGAAGGACTCCTAAGTATTTGGGTAGGGCTGTTTGGGTGTTTTATGGGTAAGAACTTGATCCCAAAGGGTTCAGAAAGAGAATCCTCAACAGGTTTGGGGGTGTGAGTGACCAACAGGGTGAGACCCAAGAGGCACAACCCCCTTCAAAGGTCACTTGCAAAGGCAGGTTGGTGTCACTGCCAGCAAGGAATTGGGGTGGCAGTGGCTCATTTCAGTCACTGCATTCATTCAGAACCACAGCAAGAGCCAACAGTTACAGTTTCCTTCACAAAAGGAATTGAGGCAAAGAGGTGAAAAATCGATTTCATGGTGCAGTTGTTTCTGTTCAAGTCAAACCTGTTATCTTTGTGCAGGAGGAGAGGAGACAAGTGAAGCAGGTGATGTAATTCATTCTGAACGTGATGATTCCAAGGTGGATTCTCCTCCAGGTGATGATGCACGTCTGCAGGAGCTTCCAAAATGTGACACAGGCTGTGTAGAGACGTTGCTTGGCCTTCGGAACATCCTGTTGCCTTCAGAAGACTTGTTTACATTTCTTAAGGTATTTTTGGAGTTGCTTAGTTAATACTTTGGATGATGCCAGATAATTGAGTGTAACCAGCACTAGGAACAGTGACCTCTTAGAAGCAAATCTCTGCAAAGGTTTGTTGTAGAAATTAGGGGGTTCTGTGGTTATTAAGCAAAACCTGGATGGGGGCAGTCTCCTGCCAACAGAACAGTCCCTCACCTCATAAATACAAAGCCAGAAGTGAGAGATTTTCTGTAATAATATTTTTATTAATTTTATTAATAAATTTCTCATGATTCTTATTTTACAGCACAAAAGCGCAACCATGGAGGAATGGAATAAATTAATACAGCTTCTCACAGAATTCCAGATGAAGCAAGTGGATTTTATATACAGTAATCTTGAACTTATCCTTCCTTTACCAGTGCAAGTTCTTTCAAACCAGTCTGAAGCCTCTAAGTCTACACCTGAAAGGACTACCACAGTTTCTTCAAAAAACAGGTCTACCAACAGTAGTTGCTCTGGGAAGAGTAGCCCTGGAAAAAGGTCTAAGAAGACAAAGACTCATAAAAGGCTTGATATATTGGATGACAGTGACTTATTTGATACTGAACTGAACTATTCATCTGAATTCGTAACTTTGCCATTGGATGGTCCTGCGTCATGTGCTGAAATGAATAAAAAGGAATCAAAATTGTTGGTGAATAGAGAAGAAAAAGGAGTTAAAACTAAAACATCAGCAAATGAAGAAAGGTCTGCTCTTGTTTTTCAGTGTCTGAATTCACTGACTGAGTTTGTGGAAAACATGTCTTTCCTGGATTGCTGTGTAAGCACCAACACCAAGGAACCACTGGAGTTTTCCAGAGAGGAAGAATTTCATTGGACAAATGCCAAAATCAGAAATGGTCTTTGTGATGAATTCAGTATAGAAAATACTGATTGGTGGAGTTCCCAGAGCTCCAGTGAAGTAAAGGCAGCTATTGAAGCACTCAGTTTTCACAAGTGTTCTGTTAATATTTCACAAAACTTGGAATCCTTTTTGAGTACCAGGAAAACACCTTCAAGTGATCAGCTGGAGGGACTTACTTTGCATATCTCAAACACAAGGAATGGTGTGTCCTTCAGTGAGTCAGCTGACTCAAGGTAAGGCTTTGCTAATATTCCTGGAATATAATGCAGTTCTTTGTCAAGAAAAGCATTTCACAGGGAGTAGGACTGTCTCAGATTTAATGTGTACACATTTATACCACTATGTTGTCAGTATGTCTCAAAACACTGGAATATGTTTTATAAGCTTAAATTAACTGCTCAGTCTGCAAAAAGTGACTTTTTTTGTTTGAATAGCCTGACTATAATGTTGCTCAGAAATGGTAGCCTCAGTCTAATTAATTTAAAAATGGACAAACACCACCCCCACCCCTAAAAGAATAACAAACCCCCAAAGGAATGGCTTTTGCAAGAGAGACAGATGGACTAAAATGGATTCTGCAAGTGCTGGACATGTAGATCTGTCATCCAGCACCTGCTCATGTTGAACCTGTGTTAAATGTGTTGGTGGGTGTTGCTTGGTGCAGACCAAACAGAGTTCCAAGCAGCACACAGGAGCTGCAGACATCTCATCCTTTGGGATGCAGTTTTGGACATTGATGTGTTTAACGGAGTTTTAAACCAGTACATTTGATCCTAAAGAAACAAAATCAGGACATTCTTGAACAAGACCCAATAAAGCTTCGTTCTCTGTTTCAGCATTCACAAAAAGGCACAGAAGAGGCTGGCTGTCATCAGAACTGTGTTTTCCAGAAGCCCTTTAAACCTGGGGAACAAGCAGGCCAGCATCCTGGAATACCTCCCCACGCTCCGCGGGATCTGTAGGTCTGAGAAGCTTAAAGAGCAAGGGAAGACTAAAAGAAGGTAAGTTTTGGTTTTCCTAAATCTTCCTACATTTCAATATTCCAGGTAGTTATGGATTTTAATAAAATTATTTTGTCAAAATAATTCCAGACAAGAAAGGTGGGCATTTGTCTCTCAAAATAACAGAAGTGTTGCCTCATTTAGCAATTAACTTTGTTCCCTTACAATCACTTTTGCTTTTCTTTTTTTTTTTATAGGTTCTTGCATTATCTTGAAGGGATTCATCTCGAAATACCCAGACAAATGATAAATGGTCTGTCTTTGGACTTCCCTTAGAATTGCTAACACCAGAAATACTTTGTGCCTAATGGTGGTATTCTCACCATAGTTTGATTATTTTTTTTTTAAATCTTTTTTACCACATTATTGTATATTCAGAGCCATTTGTATATTAAATTTTTATAAGTATTTAAAATAATGTATATATCTATTGTCGTGCTATTGCTCTCCACAGCTGAAATGTGGGTTTGTTTGGTGCTGGTCCAATGAGTGCATTTATAATATTAAATGCACAGACTATTCCATGGGGAATCCTCCAATTTGGGTGTCAGACAGCAAGAAGTCCTTTTGTAGCAACCAAGTGTCACAACTTCCACAGCAGAGGAGACCATTTTGTTCAAAGCCGTTTGTTTCTGAATGTGAGTGAAGTGCTCAATAACTCGGGGTGGGAGGGGGCAGGAGAGGATGCAACAAATCTTCTGAAGTGTGAGTGACTCAACCCAACTCCTCACAACAACCACAGGGAACAGAGTCTTTGCAAAGCACTCAGTGCCTCGGTGTACATATATTTGTATATTCCTTTCATCATTTACAGCTGTCAGATCTGCATGTTAATCTAAAAAGGTAGAGAAGTTATCGCTGTAGCTCAAGATGGTCTCAGAGATTTAGGCAAGATTTTGTAAATAACAATTATTCCAGTGTTACTGTGGGTTCAGGAATATTTAACTACTTCTAGCCTTATATATTGTGTTCTATTTTTATGCTTCTTTTTGTATTGGACAAGACTTCAGCCTGATTATTTGGATTGGTTCTGGTTTTGTACGACAATAAATTGTGAGACTTTGCTACAACTTTGGATGTTTCTGTTGTATGAAAAGTAAGATTTATAAAACGTTTTCAGGCCATAGAGATGATTTTTAGAGGGTTTTAAAACTGGAATTAGTTCAGCCATGTACTTTTCTGCCTTTATATTGCAGTTGGACTGTTCCTGTTCCTCAAACTGAGTCAGATCCTGCCATGCAGTGCTGCTCCACTTACCTCAGTGTCTCTGTAATAATAAGGAAGGCATTTCCTAGTACATTCTCTTCCCATATTTTTCATGCCTTAAAGATATTCAGGAATAAGAAATATTTATGAAAACGGTAAATTATTTTAAGGTTTCACATTGTAGATAATCTTTAGAGTTTACTCTTTCCACAGTTCAGAATTATCCAAAAATCAAAGTGGGTGCTGTTAAAATCTTAGTGGGTTGATGATTTGTTGCATCGATGGTCTGTGCTCCTCCTGTACATTTTTGTAAAAATAAATAAATACACTTTTTTTTTTTATAACAAAGCAAATCTGTTCACTGCTTTATAAATTAGAAAGCAGTGGGAGACAATTTACCTCCTTTTGAAGTCAACTCTGAGGTTTTAATAACTGCCTTAAGAAGTTGTTTACAGAATCTCCTGTGGTGTCCAAAAGGTGAGGTGGAATTCAAGTATTTCACTTCTTGATCAGATCCTCACCACATCAAATCACCTCGAGCTACTCTGAATGAAGATAATCTGCATGTAATGATTTATTTGAGTTCTGATAAATTATCAGCTTTGGATTTTTATGCATCAGGTATGAGCATCTTTTGTATGCTGGAGTAAAACAAGTTTCCAGGAGGGATGGGCTCGAGGAAAAGGGCCCTGGGGCTGGTTTTGATTAACTCTGCTTGGAAGCTTCATCCTTGTACTGTGGAATTCACCTGCCTTTGATTCAAAATAGTTTCCTGCAACAGTTTGGGCCCTGCTTAGTCCTTTATCTACTGCCCCTCGAGCTCCCTTGTGTGTCTTGGGTGGAATTCAGTGAAACCAGAAGTAAAACAACCCTGGAGTTTCACAATGACTCCCCCCTTTAAGCAGCAGTTATTAGTAGGTGTTCAGCAATTGAAAAAACCAGAAAACCAACAACCCCATTGTTCTTGTTGAAATCTCAGTCAAATTCCAAGCTTTTCTTTCCCTTTACTGTCATTCCAGTATTGCTTTCCAGAATGTATATGGGGGTGACGTTATTCTACCATCCTATGAGTAACAGAGAAAAAAAGCAGACTACCTCAGTCTTTGTAAAAGATAATATAAATGACCGCTTTGCAAATCATACAGACTCTTTCTTTTATTCCATAGGAATTGTAAGGACACCACAAAAATTGGTGCGTGGCTTGCAAGAACAGGGGGAAAATGAAATCTGTGTTTCTATTCCAGTACCCACCAGTTCCTATAGGGTAAGTGCTGAAAAGAGATTCTGTGCAAGTGGTTGAACAACCCAACTTTTCAGATGTTCTGCTGCTGTTTGTTTCTCAGCTTCACAATACTTACAAACTAATAAAAGGTGCAATGCTACTTAGCACCTAAAAGATGGAAAAAACATGTCAGAACTTTCAACTGGTGACACCTGTAGTATTTAGTGTATAATGTGTCAGCACTTTCAACTGCTAACACGTGCAGTATTTAGTCACCTACAAAATTACAGCGTTTTTACAAGGTTGTACATAAACTTTACTAAAGAGGCATCACGTATTGCAGTGTACTCTAGCAATGCAAATGAGCAACGCAAATTAAGTTTAGCCTGAAACTAGTAAAATGAAAAATATTTGAATACCCCTTCATCTATGTCTGAAATTAATTAACCTTGAAAATCTTTCCCTCAGGTTAAAGTGAGTACTAAGTCATGGTCTTTTTGGCGTTGGCTGTAACGTGGAAGAGGAGCTCGTAGGAATCCAGTAGGAATTTCAGTAGGAAATGGGATTTTCATTAGTCCTGAGATGCTCCGTTGTCCCGGTGTTGAGCCGCGTGAGAACTCCTGAGCCGTTTGGGGCCGGGGCTGGGGCCGGTCCGGAGGCGTCGCCCCCCGGGTCCCCCTGCAGGGGGCGGCCCCGCCGGGCCGGGGCTGTGGGGCAGGACGGGCCGGGGCCGCGCCGGTTCCTCATTTCCCTCAGCGCTCCGCGCCGGCCCCGGGCGGCGATGGACCACGAGCGCAGCAAGGCGCTGCTGCGGGAGCTGCAGAGGGCGAGCGGCACCGGCAACGACCGCTGCGCCGACTGCGGGCGGCCAGGTACGGGGCCGCGGCCGGCGCTGAGGGCAGGGCGGCGCTCGGGAGGGTCCCGCCGCCCCCTCGGCGCTGCCCGGCCCGGCCCGCGGCTCCGTCCGCTCCGCCCGCGCTCCGCGTCCCGCGGGGAGGGAGCGGGGGGGTCGCGCGGGGCTGTTCGCGGGGACACTGCCCCGGGACGCGGAGCGAGGGGAGGGCAGCGGGGTCAGGAAATGGCCTCGGCACCGGCCGCCTCCCCGGGTCACTCGTGGACGGGGCACGGGAGGAGGAGGAGGGTGCGCGGGGTGGGTTTCCAGCCCGGGGGTGTCACTGCTCGGGGCTTGGGGCAGAGAAAGGCGCCGAGGAGCCCCGGAGAGCCCGGGCGGGCGGGTCACTGGGAGCCAGCTGTAGCTGGAAGAAGGCGACAAGTAGCTTCTGTTGGGTGTGATAAGGGAGAAGTGGAGGGTGGTGCAGACCGAGGAAATGGTCTTGCCAGAGCATCGATGCCTGTTGGGCTGCACCTGTCGAGGCCACTCCGGGGATGCAGCAGCAGGAAAGAGCAGGAGCCCTCGTGGGCACTGGACACGAGCCCTCACTGTGGGTGGTTGTGCTGGGTTGTACTCTCGGTAGTACTGACTGCCCACAACATCCTTCCATTGTTACTTCAGCAACAGCAGCTTTTCGTGCAGGACTGACAATTCGCTGAGCTTTTCCATCGCCACTCACCCACCTGCAGAGTCACATTAATTTTTAAAGCAAACAGTCAGTAAAAGAACCTACGAATGCACATTGTTCACTGTGGAAAGCAGGTGCTGTTCTCCTGAACACAGTGAAGTGACAGCCATAAACAGTGGGGTGGGATTTGATGTATTTATTACAAGTGAAGCCTGGGCTGTGCATCAGATGTGCTTTTTCACCCTTGCCAGTGGCTGTGCATTTTCCTAGGTATTAATTCATTCTTTGTGTTTGCATCCAGGTCCAGAGTGGGCTTCTTACAAACTTGGAATACTCGTTTGTGTGAATTGCTCTGGAATCCATCGCAATCTTCCTGGCATCACCAGAGTCAAATCCCTTGTGCTGGACTTCTGGGAGAACGATCTGATAGAGGTACAGAGGAAAAAGCAGTAATTCACTTACTTTTCTCCACATTTCATCATAACCTCCTCTACCTCCTAATGCCTGTGCCATGCACCGTGGACAAAGGAACAAAGCCACACAGAACCAAGTTAACTCCATGGGTAACTTTAGGGGTGTTTTTATGACCTGCTCAATCAACTGCACTGATAGGTGACTGTGTTTCTACCAGTCTGGTGTGTATTTTTATATGCACAGTTACTTCTCACTGTGGTTCAGAAGCCCACAGATATTTCCAGGTAGTGTTTTCTATTCAGAAAGCAATGTACCCTTCTTAAATATTGGTTCAGCCTCTCATCGTTCAGTTGAATTGTGTTAATAATATAATCACAATTAGTGTCTGGGACAAGGTGAAGGAACAGGGAGATCAGAAATAAATTTTCTCCTAATTTTCTTTTGTTCTTTTAATTGACAACCACAGTCTTGTGTTCCTTCCCATTTGGTCCAGAACTGTAAATACTGAAAGAGGCTCAGCCACCTAAAATTTGCAAACTCCAGTGCTAAAGGAAATTTATAAATGTATGTAGGGACACACTGAGAGTTAGTCAGCAAAAAGCACAGTGCTCTCTTTGATACAAGTTCTTGACATGGTATTGATTTGTAGCTGCACACCTGACTATAACTTCTTTTGTATTTCAGTTTATGAAGAGTCATGGGAACCTCTGTGCCAAAGCTAAATACGAGGCCAAAGTCCCTCCCTACTATTACATCCCCCACTCTGATGACTGTGTGTAAGTTGATGGTTATTCACTGCTCAGACTTTCACAGCTGCTGAACTACTCTTCCCTCTGCAGGTCTCTCTGGCTGGCTGGTGAAAATAGGGTAGAGGCAGATCAGCTTTATCCATGTTTTCCTCTTTCAGGGTTTTAAGAGAGCAATGGATTAGAGCTAAATATGAGCGTGAGGAATTTGTTGCCACCCGAGTCTGCCAAGATCCTTGTTCTGCAGGTAAAAGGATTGTCAGGGAGAAGGTGTCAGCCCTACAGCACAGTGTTCTCTTCACAACTTTGAGTGTCCCCAAGGTTGGCTTGTCACAGTTGAACTGCTGAATGTGCAGTCATTGCTCTAGGTCTAACTTTGAGAAGAGGCTCCTAAGAAAAGGCACTTAGACAAGTGCAGGGTGTATTCAGATCTTACAGTTCTCTAGTTCTCCACTGATTTTTTCATATGAGGTCAAAATTCTCAGATGGAGAAGAGACTTGAAACTGGTCCACATCTTCTTTAGCTAAACAGTCCTGCTCTTGTGCCACCCCTCTCTGACACTTCTCTTGGTCTGCTCTGCAGAGAACCGTGAAGGATTCCTCTGGAAGCTTGGGCAGGGACGCAGACAATTCCACAAGAGGAAATTTTTCCTGTCAGCAAGGGAAGGGGTGATGAAGTACTACGGCAAAGAAGTGAGTTCCTCAGCCAGAGTAGCAGGTCAACATCCATCCTCAGATAATGCTCTTTGGAGGCAAAAAACCAGCACAAATAACTTGGTTTTGCAGCCAGGACAGCCTGTGCTTGTAGGAATCCAAATGTTTCCCCATTACCATATGTCTTATCTTTGGATTCAGCCCCTTTCCTCATCCCTTATCTCAACCCTACAGCCTCCTTTTGCTTGGGGAACAAAGGAAATGGATACTGGCAGTTGAATAGCAAGACAAAGATGAGGTCTGTTAGCAGTTGTTACCTCTCACAGTACCAAAATATTCTCTCACCAACTCCTGCAGCATCATCCTCAACATGTGTCCCTTCTGTAGGAGACAGTAGCAAACTGTTCTCCAGTACAAGGCTGGAGACAGACCCACCCCTTGCAATGCAGACACACCCCTTGAATAGTGACCCAGCCCTTGTCAAGGAAAGGGAATCACTCCTTGTAAGCCATTTTATGTTGCGTGTAATTAAGGCTTTATGTTTCAGGTGTATCCAATATTCAGATATTTCAGGATGTCTGCTTTCCCTTCAGCAGGGATCTGGTCCTCATACAGCTGATCTGTCCTGCATTGCCTTCCCTGAAAGCACTTTATTACAGTGATGCTTTTCATTCTGCAGAGCACAGTTCCCAAAGCTGTTATCAGCGTGGAGACTCTGAATGCAATGTTCCAGGAATGGAAAATAGGACATTCCCACGGGCTGCAGATCACCTACAGCACAGATGGGCAAACAAGGAACCTGTTTGTCTATCATGAAAGTGGAAAGGTGAATATCTTGGAGATTTTGGAATAAGCAAGATGCTTAGATGTTGGATCTGGGTTTTGGAAGAGGTACCCTGTTTCTGCAGGATCTGGTTTTATTTGAAGTCACTAAGATTTGTAGAAGATAGAAAATGGCAGAATTTGACAATAATAACTGCATCACTTTGCTCCTCTTCTCTTGGGGCATATATTCAACTTCACACCCTGGACAGTCTTAAGGCTTCAGTGGTGCACTGATGTAAATCTCTGAAGGTAACTGCCTCATGGTGTTAAACAATTCTGTGGTTATATTCTTGGAAGCCTTCTTGACACTCATAGGAAATATTGTTCTGCATTATTTCTAAGCTACCAATGATAATTTTAAGAAGTGTGTCTACAGGTTTTGTTAGACTTCTGTTTCTTCCCTTGGCAGAGTTCTCATGTCTTTCCTGGTGCAAAGGTTTTTAAACAACCCATAACTGAGTCAACTGAAAAGCCTGTGTGCACAGGCATGGGTGACTGTCCACGCTGAGAAAGTCCAGGGCCTCCCAGGAGGGGCGTTTTTAAGTTATTTTGAAGGGTCAATGGTTTTCAGGTGTCTGGGACAAGTCACTGAGTCTCTCTGCCCCTTGGGGAGAAAGCACATCTTTGCAAAGAGGTCACAAGGAAGGAGAAAGGCATTCTGGAGAGGCACTGTTCTTCCTCTCCTTGTTATTCTTGCCTTTATGTTCGTGTTTGCTGTTTTCCCCAGGAGATTGTTGACTGGTTCAACGCTATTCGGGCGGCGCGTTACCATTACCTCAGAACAGCCTTCCCAAATGTCCCCGAGCACGAGGTGAGAACTGAGCAGGGCTCAAAGCAGGCTGGGCAAACACAGCATGGGAAAACATGCTCTTACTACTTCTGCCAGTCAGGTGCTCAAAGAGCAGCACTTGGGTCTTGGGAATGGACTGAAGAGGTAGAAGGAAGGGCCACAGTGGATAACATGCCAAAGCTTAGTCAACATTTAAGGCCTAAAAGTCTCCATGTGATCCTTATGAAGTGCAATCTTTCAAAAGTGTTATGTTCCTTCTTACTTCAGACTTCCCTTTACTGAGCAGCCAAAAAGAACCCAGACCCCAAAAGCCACAATTGATGGTGATTAAGTTTGGCAGAAACAGAGCAGAAAAGCAGTCTAGAATGAGACATACTGTCCTGGTTTTGGCTGGGACAGACACAGACTTTTTTGTGTTTGTGTTCTCCTAGCTCATACCCAGGATCACAAGAAATTTTGTCAAAGAAGGATATATGGAGAAAACAGGACCAAAAGTAAGTGCACACTTGGCAGTATACAAACCAGATCATTACAGGTAGAGAATATTTGGTAATTCTATGATGTTGCCTAGTACAGGGCTTACTCAGTGACTACCTGCTTCCTGGGTCGATAAAAGACAGTATATTCAAGCCTGCCATGTTCTTTGGGATCATGTTTTATTTTGTGTGGAAAATGAGATCAGGGAGAATCCTTGAAGAGTAAGCAAGATGGATTAGCCGGCAGTGGGACATGCAAAGTGCTGTTGCACAACACTCTATAGATTGCTATGTCTGCCAAGTGCAGCTCCTGCTAGAACAGAACATCACATGCTGACCCCCCCTACTTCTCTGTTTCACTTACAGTCACATCTGCTTAGGGCAGCAAAGTACCACTGAGAAAATTTCTCCACACTGAAGCCAATGGTTTGGTTTGGTTTATTGTGGGAAAGTATTTGGGCCAGTACTCCTTGGAAGAGGAGAGCGGGGTTTGGGGCACTGCTGAAGGAGGAGATAAAGGTCTGAGGTCTTGTTTGAACATGGCCACTTCTTGCCTTGCTCTGCTCGGAGTGAGCCATGAGCCAAAGTCCCATTATAAAGCTCAGGGGTGTAGTGCTGATATTGAATATGCTGGGGTTTGGCCCAGCTCGTGCCTGTGCCCCAGTACCTCTTCTGCAGGTTCTTGCACAGAGCATAAAGGTTGTGTGTTTTTCTCCTGAGGCCTCAATTCTGCCCAAACTGAAGTGAGCCCTAGAAGAGGCCTCTTCAGTTCAGCACAGAGCAGTGAATAGCTCAGGAATGGTCAGATGAGTGTAGTGAATGGAGTTAGTACTTATAGACAAACCCCAGTATTGTGCACCCTGAAATTCTAGGGGCAACCCCCTGACCAAACTGTTGAAGTTGATTGTTCTCTGCAGAGCTTTCAATGCATTTCCTGCAATTTAATCCTGTCAATTTGATCACTGGTAGAACCAAACTTCCCTGCCTGCCCAAGGGATTGTCACTGAATGCAAATGTGTAGTTTGAGCCCAGGGAGAAGAGGGCTGAGGGCACAGCAGTGACTCACCTGAACCAGTCTTGGGGGTGAAGGAAACTGAACTCAAGCTCCAAGTCATTTAACCAGTCCAGGGATCCAAACAGACCAAACTCCTCTCTGGGACTTGGTCTTCAAAGAACTTCTACCATCTCCTTGCAGCACAAGGAGGCCTTTAAGGGACGCTGGTTCAGCCTGGATTCTCAAGAAAGGAACCTGATGTACTTTAAAAACCCACTGGTAAGAGGAGTGTTCTTCACTGTTCCACATCCCCTTCAGGAAGTGGGTAGGGAGGAAGGGTCTGTTCTCATCCAGTTCTTCCAGAGCCTGTGCAAGACTGGAGCAGGCTCAGCCTCAAGAGCCCATCTCCCTTGTCAGTGGATGCCTCTGAGCTGTTTGGAGCTCTGGCCCATCTGGTGGCTGTGAGGAAGATCTAAGTCTTTTAAAAGTAGCTGCTACTGCCTGTAGCATTAATGCCCACTCTCTCCCAGCCCTGGTGGCTGTAACTTTAGGCAAGATGAGCAATATTGCAATAACAGCCCAACATCCTGCCTTCTGGCACTGCTCTGGCCATGGGAATATCTTTCCCTGCTCCTGAACACCCACCAACCAGCTCTGTAAGGGTGGGTCCCTACCAACAACCTCTGTTGTGTTTCCTGCTGGTGTCACCAAATCAGTGTCCCCTCCTGCATCCCCAGATCCCATTCCATGTCAAAGGACAGAGCAGTGTCTGCTAGAGCTGTGCTGTCCACTGGTTAATGGCTGTCTTCTGCTTCCTTCTTTTCAGGATGAGTTTGCACGGGGCCAGATTTTTATTGGAAGGAGGGATGAGGGGTATGAAGTACGACCTGAGCTGCCCAAGGGAATCCGTCTGAAGAAGAGGAAACCAAGTATCATTCTGGTCACGCCAGGGAGAGAGTTTGTGTTTTTATGTGATAACGACGAGAAGCAGAAGGAGTGGATTGAGGCCTTGGACGGAATCATCTCCCAGAACTGATGTCCACAGGGAGGAGCAGAGTCAGGCAGCTACATCCCATCTGGCCGCAGCTCCTGTCCACACAGGGACAGGGCTGTTTTCGGCAGAGTGGGTTGAATGTCTCTTACCCTGGCACAATAAAAAAATACAAGTCAAGTTTGAATTGTGGAGGATGCTGTAATGGAACCACTCTAATGGAATCACACAGATACTCCCAGCTTCTTGCTTTCAGCATTTTACACTGTTTTGCTTTTTTATGAGTGGCAAATCCAACTCGTGAAGATGAAATTTTTCCAAAGCACAACCCCACACGGTGCCCCAGCAAACACATTGTGGGTACAGGATGAACATGTGCTGATCTGTCTTGCCTAAAACCAGATGAAGCTTAATGAGCTTGATTAGTCTGAGCATTGAAAGGCAGAAACTAGTTTTAAAAGAGTTGTCTTCAGTGGCTTGCTTGAGTACACTCGCTGAATGGGGACCAGTTCTCAGTGTTGGGGGTGAGTACTCCTTGTGTCCACTCTGTGCAGGAGCTGATGGACACTTGCCCTGATTGATACTGTTTCCTCAAGACCAAGTCTGAGGTCTGGTTCTACCAAGCAGCACGTCATTCAGATATTTAATTCTTTCCAGATAGCCTTAGTTTGCAAATCAAGAGGAAGTCTTGCAGACCAAGTTTCTGGTGAGGCTTCCACCTTTTGCTGACTATTGCCAGCCCGTCTGAGACATTCAGAATAGTTCTCCTCTTCTGCAGAAATGAGGAAGTGCCAATACTTGCAGGAATGAGTGAGATTAATTCTTCTCTTCCCCCCCCAATAGTGCAAAAGAATTGAATTGGATCATCACTGCCTGTCTCAGCCAGCTCATCAGCCAGCTCTGAGCAATCTGCAGCAGTTTTGCCTGCTGATATGCTCCTGCTCTCCCCACCCAGCCTGATTCAGTCTGGTTCCCGTGCTGGTTCAGCACATCTGTTAAACGGCCTAATCCTGCAGCTCCCGAAATCAATAGAAAGCACCCTCTGACTTGTACAAGGAACAATGGCAGTCTTCGTTTGGTTTGACATGTGTTAATTGTTATTTTGAGATGGCCTCAGTAGCCTAGGATGACCTCAGAAGGGTTCAGTGCATCCAGTGGCCTGAACTTCCCACGGGCGGGCCTCTGCCCTTGCTGTCCCGGCTGGGTCAGCAGACTGCCCATGTCAGCGACTCACTGCTACAAAATCGGGAAATTCACGTTGAAAAAGAAACCCTGCCGATAACAAGGACTTTTTTGGACAGTCAGTATGAGTCAAGGCCAGGCCCGGGACAGCTCTGCATCACAGCCCATTCCCACAGTCAACCCGAATCCTGGGAACGAGAGGCAGCAGAGGAAGCGCTGACTGGCGCTGGGCTGAGCCCCGGGAGCTCTGACGGAGCTGTCACCGAAGGAGAGGAGGAGACAGGGCAGAGCCCAGCCCAGCCCGGCCCAGCCCAGCCCGCTCCGCCCCGGCGCTCCCGCCCCGGAGGAGGCTCCCGGGGAAACCGAAACCGTGCGGCCTCTGTGCTCCGCCCCGGCCGGGCCATGGCCGCTGCCATCGAGCTGGAGCGGCTCCTGGCCGCCGTGGAGCTGAGGTGCTCCTTGTGCCTGCAGTTCTTCTCGGAGCCGGTGCGGATCGCGGGCTGCAGCCACAGCTTCTGCCGGCGCTGCATCAGCCGGTACCGCGCGGGCCGGCCCGGGCCCGGCTGCCCGCTCTGCAGGGAGGGCTTCGAGCTCCGCGACCTGCGGCCCAACCGCGAGCTGGCCGCGCTGCTCAGCCTCATCCCGCCAGAGCTGAGCGAGGAGAAGCTGGAAACCGAGGATGAACCCTCTGGAGCTGTTGTCTTCGGCGACCGGAGCTCGGCGGGGGGACGACCTGGGGAGAAGGTACGGCCCGAGGCAGCGCGGGGCTCCATCCCGGGACAGCTCGGCACAGCCCGGGGCTCCATCCCTCCACAGCCCGGGGCTCCATCCCGCTACGTCCCTCCACAGTCCGGGGCTCCGTCCCGGGACAGCCACGGGCTCCATCCCGCAACAACCCGGAATAGCCCGGGGCTCCCTCCCCCGGCAGCCCCCGTACAGCCCGAGGCTCCGTCCCACTCCATCCCCGGCACAGTAACGCAACAAGCACCGTACGTTGAGCAGATGGGTTTAACTAAAACAGTGTTTGGGGTTCTTTGGTGTGTCTGACACACTGAGGGCTGCACAGCTGAAGTAGAAGAACCAATATATGTATTCAGCTGAGGTACGGTGGTAATAAGCGTTCTTGTTTCTGGGCGTTACTGACTGCATTAGCATTGCACTGGAGACTCCTGAAAGGCCACATAACATTGTTACGCGGTGCTACAGCTCCACCCAGCTTCGTGGCACAGAATAGGACCGGTTTAGTATCTAGATCTCCACTTAACAACCAGACTTGGAGGCGATGGGGAAGAATATTTTAGCACATATGTATCTAAAAAACCCCATTCTTCAGTCAAGCAAAGACCTGAAGCTCACAATTATATTTGAACATGCAATTGGTAACTGTTGCATGTTAAATTCATTGTGATTATTCCTGCTCAGAATTGTGTCCTCCAGGCCCCTCCTCAAGCAGTCCAGTGCTTAACTAATGTCAGTGATCTGGGAATGTTTATTATCCTGCTGCTTAACCTAGTCATGCTTTCTTTGAGAGTTATGTGGATAAATGGTCCAATGTGTCACTTTAAAGGAGGAAGAGATATGGGAAAGCTCCAAGCTACCAGAAATATCTGCGGAGACCATCCCCCTGTTGAGGAGAGATCTCAGTAAAACCAAGGTACATGTTGTACATTCATCACCTGCAGTTACCTTCTGCTTCCACTGCTCTGGGCTGGAGATGTGACTGACTCCAGGGCAGCTTTCCAGCCCAGAGCAGGAATCTGCCTTTTTGTTTCCTTCTTTTCTGTCACAGTTCTGCTTTTATGGATGAGAATGAACTGTGGCACCAGCTGCACTAACTCCTGTCCTGGCTGGCACAAAGGCCTCTGGGGTTGTGCATTGTTACCTTTTTCTGCTTATCCCTGAGTGTTTCTGGTACTCTTAGATGCAAAATACAAATCACAAAGAGAGAATATTGATCTTTCTGACTCGTCAAACAGAATCCACTGGCCATAAAATAGTCAAGATCCTTAACATGCCCAAAATCTCATTGCAGGTAATGCAGGAATAGCGTCAAATGTATTTTATTCCTTTGAATAAAGTTTTCTGGTCTGCAGGGGTCGGTCAGTCAAAGAGCACATTAAACGGGGCAGTAGATTCTCATATTCCACACATCTTTCCCAACCACACAATGAACTCCATGTTTTCTGCCTTTCAGATCAAAAGCCAGATTACTCGAGATTTCTGTTGCATGAAGGAATATGTTGAAAGACAAGAGAGAAGCACATTGATGTTCATTGAACAAGAGCAAAAAGCTGCTCAACAGAAGATTGAAGAGACTATTCACCAGCTCACGGACAGCAAAGCCCAAACTGTAAGTGATGAAATGAGTGGCAGGATATGAGTGGGAACTCTCAAGCTCAGTGTCTAGGATAGCTGAGTATGAACAGGGCACTTTGAGGTCCCCACTGCGCTGTTCTCACTGGAGACAGTGATGCCAATCCATGGACATTGCTGTTACAGGGAGAGTTTGGAGTGAGGAATTCAGAGGGAGAATAGTACTAAAAAAGGACACAGGCTGGGGGTGCAATTCCAAACCAGATTTGTTCCAAGGGCCTTGGTGAGCTGGAGTGAAGTGGGGACTACATTGCTTAAATCCAGTCCTCAGCCAAATCTAAAGTTAAGATCCTTCACAACTTTTTTATTTTCCAGAATTTGTTTATACACCCAAGTGTTCAAGTTAAAGAACTCACAGGGTTTTAAGTGTTTTGTAACAACTTCCTTGGGGAAAACACATCAAGGGCCCTCAAAAGAGGCAGTTAAAGCACTCAAGGTTCTGCAGAGCCTGCTTTGATGTTGAAAACAACAGTGCCAGTGATGCAGGTCAGCCAGCAGGAATTTGGAGTGGGGCTCATTCTCAGTTTTCTTAGAAAACAAGGAATTTGGAGTGGGGCTCATTCTCAGTTTTCTTAGAAAACAAGGTCTTCTTATTTTTTAATAAGAATAAACTATCCTTCCCTATTTTCTGTAAGATTTCAGGTTAGTTCTCTCAGGTAACTATCCTATAAAGGAAACTCTTAATACAAAGGATAAGATTTTTTGAGAGATCACTGCTGTTTTTCCACTCTGCCTTTATAATATAATCTGGTCTGCTAGATGAAATAACTGCTGTTGTTTACATCTTTTGATCCTTTTGTCATTATTAGAGTAACTTACCTTATGAAGGCTCACTTTCAATAATGTATAAAATTACACTTGATGAGAAGCTTAATGTTGTCAAAAGTGCTGTAGAAGATCTTAAGAGAAAGTTGGAAATGTTACTTTTGGAGAAATACCCTCAGCAATTCCCACCAGGTGAGTTTCCCTTATTTTGAAATGTCTTTCTTGGAGGGAGTGGATGTAGCAAATGAAGTAAAAAATTACTCTGTGTTCATGAAATGCACGTGCAAGTAACACAAGAAATATGGGATACTCAGAAAAAAATTAAGAACACTTTAAAGACTTTTATGACAGAAAATGGTGCATCTGCATAGAAAGATCCAACTGCTTTACCCATTCACTCTTCTGGCTGCTCCATTCTGACACTCAGGGCAGCAGCGTACAGTGTTTTGTTTATTTTGGGTAAAAATGTTTGCCTACACATTCTTTCATAATTTATACAACCTAAAAAATCAACTCTTTGTTTTGTACTTTAACTAGTAGCTGGGTTTATTTAAGGTGTGTTCTCCTTTAGAAGCGTAAACACTTCCTATTTACATTTTGAAGAAATGCCTTAACACTTCTTTTTTTTTTTTTATTAAGTGCAACCTCCAAACTCGTATCAGGAGACAAGTGTCTGCTCATCACCCCCAGAGTCTGCAGCTGAGATTCCAGACCTGGTGATTCCAAGCCAGTTTTCTCAGTGTAAGTATCCAGCAGAACTCTTATTGACAACTCTCAGGTGACTGTGAGGCTGTGGATTTGCTGAAGAAAAACTGTTCTCAGAGCCATGGGCAGGAGATGTGGCTGTGTCCCTGAAGCACAGCAACAGTGAAGTTGCCAGGAACAAATCAGTTACTGAGCACAAAGCAACACTGTACCTGGCTGTGTATACAAGATAAAAAAAAAGATAAGAAAGCTGTTTTTTGGAGGTGTGTGAGCTGTTTGATGGAGGTGTGTGAGCTGGGTGGTGGCTGGTGCTGTCTGCACAGTCTGAGTTTTGTACAGGCAGGTCCTGCACCTCACTGGTCCTTACTGTTAAGCTGTAATGACTCCAGTTATTATCTCAATTCTGCACCATTTTGACAGAAATATTTTTACAGCCAACACACAGTACTACAGCTGGAGCTTAAAACAGAAAACAAATGTTTTGCTGATAAAATATGCAGGAACGTGTCCCAGTGAACAGATGACTCTAAGTTTTATTAAGGTAAGCATCCCACTTATTACTGACAAAAAGGTATTTTTTTAAAAAGAGGTTAGGTTAGGAAGAGGACCCATCCTGTAGGATGCAAGGTGCCTTCCCACTGGAGTGCCCGAGTCTGCTGTGGATATTTCCACAGTTGTGCCTGTTAAATGTTTCGGTGAGCCCAGGATGCAGCTGTGAGTGTTGGGTTGAGGATTCTTGCTGACCTGCAGGACTGAGCTTTGATTCAGGTTTATTGTGTGATCGTTGGGTTTCCTTTCTGTTCCACCTTGTTGCCTGCAGGTGAGAATATTTTCCTTTCTCCCTTCCAGGGGCAGAGGACGTGACTTTTGACCACACGAGAGCAAACGAGCGCTTGGCCCTCACAGCCCAGAACAGCAGAGTGGTGGTTTCCAGCCACCCCACCTGGTATGAACCAACTCCCAGGAGATTCTGCATCAGCCAAGTGATGTGTTCCCAGAGCTTCTCCACGGGGTGCCACTACTGGGAGGTGATTACCAAGGACAGTGATGGATGGGCTGTTGGAGTCGCTCATGAAATGATTGGGAAGAGGGACAAATTGGGAAGAACAGAGCATTCCTGGTGCGTGGAATGGCTGGGTTCCAAAAAGCAGCTGTCAGCCTGGCACAAGGATCAAGAAACATTGTTACACAAGGATAAACCGCTGAGGGTTGGGGTTTTCCTGGAGCTACAAAAGCAGACAGTGTCCTTTTACTCCATCACTGACAGGGAAATTCTCTTGCACACCTTTGAACTCAGCACCTCCCATCCTCTCTATCCTGCCTTCTGGCTGTACAGCCTGGAAAGAAATGGATCTTTAACTCTAAGCCACCCAAACAGGAGATAAAGCCTATTCAGAAAAGGGACCATTTTGCCAATGACTGCAGAGTTTCTATCCAAGCTTCAGTGTTTAGCACAGGAATTTACAAAGGAATGCATAGCTACCCAGGATTTCCTGGGAATCAGCAACTGGCTTTTGCCTGCTCTGCTTCTCTCCATGCTGTGCTCTGATCCAGCCATACCTCAGTAGAGCAATTCCAGTGTCTGCTGAAGGCAGGAACCATCCCTGTGGAGATCAGGTGGATTTTTTAAGCAGCTTTAAGTAGCCCCAGGATATTCCTGGGAAGGAATGCACCAAGGAAGCTCTAAGGCTGGGGATAAGCCTTGCTCATGGACCTTATTTTTCCTACATTGATCTAAAAAAATACAGAACAGATGATGCCATTACTTTCTGTCAAGTGAGCTTTCTTTGGAAAGATCTGAGTGAGTAAGGAATGCTCAGAGGGCAAGAATGTTACTGGTCTCAGGCATGAAAATCTTTCTCTTTAGATACTAAACTACAGGAAATAGGCCTTGTATTTGAGGACCTGCCACTCTGGGTCCCAGAAGATCATCTCACTGGCACTGTATTTTAGTCTTGCCCACACCAAAGGGTTTTTTTCAGTCCTGGTGGTGGTGTGATGACAGGAATGGTTGTGGAAGCAGATGCTCAGATGTGTTTATACCAGCTAATAAATCATGCAGTCACTTTATTGCTCTTTTAAGGGGTCAGCAAACATGACTGTGTCATGGAAAGGACCATCTTTTCTTGCCAGGGAGCCTGAGACAAGGCAAGAGGTTCTCAGTTGTCCCTGTGGGGTCCTGGAAAACCTACTGACAGCTGGATTTCTGAGAGATCCACTGCTTCATGCAGGCAAGCTGAAAACAGCATTCTCAAGAAGCAAAAGCTCTTTTAGGGAGACAGGAGCATTCCAGAATGAACAAAATGAGTAGTTTAATGTGAAATAAAGCATGTGGGATTCAACTATCTCATTTAGTGGAATGGGGAGCTCCATGGCTTTTAAAGCCATTGACAGAGGGTTGAGGGTTACTCTGTGCTGTCACTGAACACTCTGAGAGCACTTTGGGCAGAATGCACATTGGTAAGATCCCAAAGGCATGTGTATCAGCTTTTCCAGGACTGGGGCAGCTCTCCCAGTGTAGCTAATGCCACTGCCTCGTTAGGATTGAGATGTCCTCTCCTGGTCCACCTGGAAAAGCAACAGTGACAGCGTGAACTCACTGGGCATCTCTAATTTCCCACATACAAGTTGCACTGCACTGCCCAGGGGCAGCAATTTGTTACGGTTTGGATCCCAACAACACGTGTAATAACACACATAACAACACACAGCTTGGATGGGAGCACTTTGTGTGACTCCCGAGACATCAGGAAGGATTTTTTCACCGAAAGGGTGATGAGGCATTGGAAGGGGCTGCCCAGGGAGGTGGTGCAGTCACCGTCCCTGGAGGTGCTCAGGGACAGAGACTGGACATGACTCCGAGTGCCAAGGTCTGGTTGACAGGGTTGGACCCAATGATCCCAGAGGGCTTTTCCAACTGAACTGGTGCTACAGTTCTGTGATTCCTGATGTGCTCTGAGCGCTGGGCTGTCCCTCACAGCACCCGGGACCCTCATCTCTCTGAGGGCACCGAGCCAGGGCAGCGCTGCTTTATCAGACTTCTTTATCACTGTATTCTGTGGTATGAAAGCCCACGGCCTCTGGGGTTTGTTTGGTTGTTGTTTTTTTTTGTTTAAAGGATATGTTTTTACCCTGTCTGAAGTGTCACAGTTCAGAGAACAACCTGTCATCTGCAGGAAATCTCTTTAGAAAATTAAAAGTGAGCGCGGCTATTTGCTGAGCTGTTTTACTGAACAAACACTGCCAGCTGCACCAAGAGCATTTTACGAGACACTTGTCACCTTGTGAACCTCTAAGTTCACAAAGACAACAGGAAATCCGACTGCAGAGTGACAGGGAGAAGTGGTTGGAGTTTCTTCCGCCTCACAGCAGATTCCTGCACCAACACAGGGCATCTTCCCCTCCCTGAGGGCACAGACCGGGGGGAACCAGCACACGGACCATGCACCTCCCTGAGGGCACAGACCGAGCCGGGGCAGCGCTGCCCCGGGAGGAACCAGCACACGGATCCCCCACAGACCGAGCCAGGGAGCGCTGCCCCGGGAGGAACTAGCACACAGAACCCGCACAGCCCCCGCCGGGTGAGCGCAGCCCCGGCCGGAGCCGCCTCTCGCCTCCCGCGGTCCCCACGGCGCCCTGAGGGGCGGCCGCCCCCGCCCCGCGCAGCCGCCGCGCAGCCGCCGCCGCGGGTCCCTCGCGAGCCGCCGTAGCTCCGTGAGGGGAGCCCGGGCAGCCGAGGCCCAGCGGCGCCGCCGCCCCGCCCGAGGTGAGCGGCCCGGGCCGGGCAACGAGCGCGGACATGAAGAAGGACGTGCGGATCCTGCTGGTGGGAGAACGTGAGTGAGGCAGGGCCCGGGCGGGGCGGGGGCCGCCGGCTGGGCTGTCACATCAGTGCCGCGGGGCTCAGCCCGGCCCGGGCGCTGCGGGGCAGAGCAGCGCCGGCCCTGAGGGGCGGGCGGGGGTCGGGGCTCCGGGACCGCTCGGAGCTGTCCCTCGGCTTCCCGAGCCGGGCAGTTCGCGGAGCTGTGCGGCTTGGACGCCCCTGGAGATGACACCGGGGGGAAGAGGTTTCTGACCGGCGTTTGGCAAGAATTTGGCCTGTTCAAAGTTATTTTCCTTTTTTTTTTTCCCCCGCTTTTCCCCTTTATTTTTCCTTTTTCTTCTCTCTTTTTTCCTTCCCCGCCCCCCTTTTTTTCTCCTTTTCTTTTTTTTTTTTTTTCCTCCTGATGAAAACCCAACTCGCATTATTCCTGTTTACTGCCTTTGGAAATCAGTGGCCTGGCATTCTCCAGCCGGTTATGTATATGTATATATATACGCTGTGGATTTGTGCCCAGGGACCCCACATCCCCTTTTCCTGCCTTTCCCGCACTGTATGACCTTGGATAAACAGCACGAACGTGTGCATGCCGGAGGTACCGTGGGGCCGGGTTTTCTCGTGTGCTCCCAAAATCACGTCCTTAAGTTCTCACTGAGGTGCCCAAATCATCGGCAAGGCTTGCGGAGACACAGCTGCTCACCGGTGCTCACGGCAGCGAGGAGGTTCTGCTCCGGTAGTTTGCAAAGTGAGCTTAAGTTCCTCACGGGGAAAGAATGGGGAGTAATTACCAAGTGTTATTAGTAAAATTGGCTAATTATGCTGAGAATGTGGTGCTGCTGACAAAGCTTTCCTAAGTACTGGATGCCCCATATATATATATGTATTTATAGTGCAGTTTTTGCAGTTTTATAGTGCAGGGTGGCTCTGTCAGTGCTGCCTGGAAAGGTTCTCTGTGGCTTCTCCAGAGAGGAATCTTCAGGGAGCTGCCGCTGTGCAGGAAAAGCTCACTCACTGAGATTGCACTTGGTTAGTTTTGCATGACTCTTTTAGGAATGTATTTGTGCATTTGAATACACAGTTTAATTCCTCTTTAGAATATGTGCCTAATTTACCTCATTTACCTGGGTGCTGAACTGGTTCCGTGCAGTGGTTTCAGCACAGGTGTAACAGGTGCTTTGTTTTGACAGCAACGTATCCAAGTGGGAATTTAAAATGTAAATTTAAATATAGCAATGGCACACATCAGAGATTGTGAGCGTCTCTGTATTGTGTTTTTGGTGGACTTGCAGCAAACAGAAGGGAGAGATTTGTTTCACAAATCAGTAGAACTTGTCAGTTATAGTGTCAGTGCTGCTTTGTATCCTTGTCTCATGTATGTTAGTCTGAAACCACAAGTTAGTCCAGACAATCTAAAACTTGTTAGGTGGTAACAGCAGACCATCAGGTTCAGGATCTGAAATGTGTGAAGAACTGTAATAACAGTAAGCCTGTTCCAAAACAGACTTTTCATGCCTTGTCTTCTACAGTTTAGGTCTAAGGTTGTTTTAGTCCTTGTATCCAGAGTGAAAACATCAATTTTTAATAGCCAGTAATTTTCAGAATATGTTCAGCATGTTGTTTTATGCAGCATGATCTAATAAACTTATATATGAGGAAAAAGACGATTTAGTTACCCTGAGGTGCTGTATTTCCTTCATCCCAGTCAGCTGGTACTATTTGGGCTGTTATTTCTGAGACTGTAAACAGACTGGGAAAGGCAGAGGGCTGACCTAGATTCAAAGAAAATAAACCAAATCTCTGCACTTCAACCTATGGATTTTCATAAAACTCTGGGACACTGGGAAGTGTATCAGGAGCTTATAAACACTGAGCATTTACTAACCAGCAACACATAATCTTCTATTTTGAGTCCTGTGGAGTGAGTTTCTCTATCTGCAAAGCCAATGTGTTTTAGGTTAGAACTGTCTTGGTCAGGTGCAAAATGCACAGCACTATTTTCACTAACTGTCTGATAACTTACCTTTTTTCCTATGCAAACAGGAGAGCTTCCAAAGCTCTTTTGATTCTATCAGGATGAAATTTAAGATGCAGCTGATGCAGGAGGGCACCTGGCAGTGTAAGTTAGAATTTTAGCTCATAGGAGTATCTTTGATGCAAACACCCCCATGTTGCTGGTAGGAAACCTGCAACTTGCTGCTCTCCAGGTAGTCCCACTAGGGAAAAGTTTATGGCAGTTCTCCCTAAGGAAAGCAGAAATCTTCCTCCCCAGAGTAACTTTTCTTTGCTTTTCATAGTTTTGTAACAACTACTCTTTAACTTACCACGGTGAAGAGAAGGTTTTATTTCTGGAGGTCAGAAGGCCCTTTGTTACTGTACCAAAAATAGATTTGGATAAGTTGGGCGGAGTCTGATTAGATCATCAGTTCAGTAATGCCATTTCCTGCACAAAATCAACCAGTTGTACAATTCCATCTCTTCTTTCATATTCAGAATTATATACAATGACACAGAGCAGTGTAAATGCAGTGATAGCAGCCAAGCAACTTGTGTGTCTTGGTGACATTTCTCTTGTTTTTGGTGGGAGCAGTGACACAGGCTCTGACTGATACTGAGCAGTGCCTGCCTTGGTAACATACAGGTGCTGGCAGAGGTGCTGTTACATCCAGGATCAAACAGGTTTTTCCCTGAATTGAGAGCTGTTGGAAATATCCGATCCCAGCTAACATTTGAATCTGAGCATATTATTTTTTAATGTCTCAAAACCAAATAAAGCAGTAATAGTGTTTCAAGGCTTCCAGAGGAATAGGGAGTTCACAGCTGGAGGATTTTTCAGAGAGGAGAACCCTGAGAAAAATTACCAACTCTTCATTTTCAATGGTCACGTTAAAGCTTCTCAAACCTGAGCAGCTCAACTGTGATATCAGAAGTCTGAACCTTGCAGGTAACAAAGTCATTTATTTGATGGAATAGAGCTGGATATTGAAGCAGAGATGGTCATCTGGGAATAAGCAAGCTGTGACTTTAGAAGTGTTGGTGGTTTTGGGGTTTCTTTTCACTTTTTTTTGGGGGGCAGCTCATTTGTGTCAAGGAGATTATGCTCTTGCACTTCCAAATAGTCAAAATCTTGGAGACTTTGTCCATTGACAGCAGAGCTGTGTCTTTTTGTCCAGTTCTTATCCTTGGTAGTTTAGGACTGGAGCACTGTCATCATATCAAGAATGCTATAAAAATAATTAATTTCTAAATTATTTTCTGTGTGCCACCTTTGTTTCTATTTCTGAAGTTGCATTGAAGCATTTCTAGTTTGTTTTGTCTATTTGTTTGTTTGGTTACATCTTCTGTGTTAAGGTTAAAACCTGATAATTCTTTTGTGTAAGAGCAGAATTTGGTTCCCTTCTGGATGAAATGCAGAAGTGTGAGATGGGTCCCAAGGTCTTACAATAAAAGAATTATGAGAGCATTGCTGTCACCCATGTTTAGTGTGATGAAACAACAGAGAAAAGGCCTTTAATGTGGTCAATTGGAAAATGTTTTTAAAATCTTCCCATTTCAAGATGGGATACAACTACTGAGTGTAACAAAACCAATTATCTAATCTGTGTGTTTAATGCTTTTGCAGCCAGAGTGGGGAAGACATCACTAATTATGTCTCTTGTCAGTGAAGAATTTCCAGAAGAGGTAGAGCATTCTTATTTGTTTTCTAAGTTTTGTTTCTACCCTGTTGTATAATATTTTTTTTCAAAGAGTAGGTTAATAGGCTCTGCTTTACAGTAAGGCTTAGAAAAAAATAAAGTTTACAACTGCAATGATGACTTCAGAAAGAGTGATGTAGGTTTTAATATAAAAGATGGAGTTTAAATATAGAATATTAGAAATTTAAATTTTATCTAAGTTCTCGTTTTTCATATGGTTAATTCAACTAATTGTTTCATATGTGATGAATGTTAGGTTTTTTCAGCAGCTGAAACATTTCAACATGAGAGACTCATAAATAAAGTGCTGAAGGAGGGGAAGGTGCTGAAAGAGGCAAGACCTTCAGTTTTTTGGGGGTGTTGTATTTAAAGAGCGAGAAGATTGAAAAATTATTGAGAATGAGGAATTAAAAAGTCACATTGTATAGCTTATCTTTAGCCATTTTTCTGTAACTAAGGAAGACATTGCCTTCACTTCTGCCTTTGAAAAATGTTTTACTGACTCTCTTGAAGTAAAAAATGCCAACAACTCTTCCAGCTTTCTTCCAAAACAAAAGTATGGCTAATACTACATATTATTCCTTTAAAAAAGCAGCACATAGTTCTCTGTATGCCACAAAAAGAACAGCAGCTGCTGCAAATAGTCAAGCTTTTTACATATAAACATGAATGTTTATTTCTTCTGATCACAGGTCTTAAAATAGACATCATGTGCTGCTCTTTGAATCTGCTCTGTGCTGTTTAATGCAAATCAGGAGGTTACCACGGTGCAGGAGTGAAGATTAGATTGTTAACATAGCTGAATTTTGTTAACATAACTGAGTTGTGTTAGCATAAGTGAATTTTGTTAACATAATTGAATTTAGTTCCCAGCCTTGCAGGTAAAAAAGAGTCCAGTTCCTGTTCTTAAACTGCTCAGGGGCCTGTTCCTTTGGCAGGTCATTTGTGGGTGTATTTAATGAATTATTGTCCTCTGTCCACTTCTCAGCTTCTTCCTGCAGTAGAACCTGGAATATTTGTCTAAATTCACATAGAGAGATAAAACATCATTAATATATAGCACAAAATCTGCCTGAAATTACAGAAGCAACTTTTTTAGAAATACTGCATCCCATGAAAACTACTGGAAGAGACCTGCACAATTCCTGCAGAGCAGTCATGGGGGCGTGTGACAGGCACTCCAGGCTTGGAAATAGTGTTCAATATACAGTATATTATATATATATATGTATACAGGGTGCTATCAGTAATCATTCTTGAGGGCAATGTGAGCAGAGCCTGAAGCTTTACAAAGAGCCTTTCTTGGGGTGGTTGGCTTTTCTTTTTCCCTTTGTTTACTAAAAAATAAGTATCATGAAAGTTCAGTGTCAACAGGTGAAAGGCAATAAGTAGCTGTGCAGGAGATTTTCATTAAAATTAGGTTCAAGTTGATTGTTCCTGAATGTGGATTAGTGTTCTCTGGAAGAAAATGACAGTCAGAGCTGGTTCACAGCATTTTGCAGAACATGCTTTTTATTAGTATCATGTTTTGCTTTGCAGAAGTTTTCTGAACCTAATATTTAGCACTGTGAGAAGCAAGGAAGTTGTCAGGTTATGATTGTGTTAAAATTGAGCCTTATATTTTGTCTGTCATGTTTGTTTAGGTGTTGGGTAGAGTGAATTTGAGTTTTATAGAAGCAGTCACTGTATGTATCCCTTAACAGCACTACCTTTCTGCAGGAAGTTCCTTAGTAAGTTGACTAATAAATAATGAGAAGGTAACAGTGACTTTCAGTACATTAAAAGAACTCAAAACAAACAAAAATCAGAAGTACTTGAATAACTCAATATGTTGGTTTATTTAAAGCTGACTAATTGGCAGGTATGTTGTAGTATATGACTTTTTTTCACCGTCTGGATTATCTTTAAAGGCTCTTTCTTGCTGTTTCTTTACAACCCAAGGTTCCCCCACGAGCTGAGGAAATCACCATTCCAGCTGATGTCACCCCTGAACGAGTGCCAACCCACATAGTGGATTACTCAGGTAGGGACTGCACAGCACCAGCACTGATTTGGTGGGAATTGTTTGTCTGACTCAACAGCCCCTGGAACAGTCAGGCAGGGGTGGGAACAGAGCTACAGGGAGGAGAAGCCCAGAGCAAAGTAGAGACTTAAGTTTGATCACCCCATTGCTTCCTATGTTGTATTTTTTCATGTATTTTAATCTTTAGTGAATAGATCAATAGGTTCACGGTCAAGGTTCATGTGTTATCATAAATCCATGCAGCTGCTGCACAGCTGGAAAAACCCTTGTGCCATTTACCGTGGAAGTTAGGCCATGTGAACAGGGACCTTCCTGTCCTCTCCCTCCCACCACTGCTGAGGAAACATCTTTGGTGTGTTGACCTACTTGGAAAAAGAATAATGCACATCTTTCTTGTTGGACTTGAGCTTAAATTTGTGTGGAGTGAGTTCTTCTTCCTATTGGATGAAGTTTTTCATAGATTCAGTTCACAGAAACTTGGTATCACTGAAAAAAATCATCATCACTAATAAAATTGAATGTGCCATATTCTGATGTAAAAGTTTACATTATAGAAGGAAGGGACTGTTGATAAATGTAGGAGAATGCAAACTGTGACTCATTCCAGAGAGAACCTCTCTACAAATGTAATTCAAAATAGCAGCTAAAAACCTGTGTGCAGCAGACTGCTTCTGTCTTGCAAGTTAATGGACCAATTTCATTATTGTTTTGGCAGAAGCACTCATTAGAGTATTTTATAAAAAGAAGCAAGGCTTTGACCAGGCTGCCTTATGAGCTTATGAAATGCCCTGGTTCAGCTTCAGAAGCTTTTTTATTTTTGTTTGCAAAAATGGTTGGTATTAATGAGTGACTTGTTCTCTTGAATGCAGAAGCAGAACAAAGTGATGAGCAGCTTTACCACGAAATATCACAGGTAAGTGTTTTGTTTTGTGCCCTGTGCTGTAGCAAAGCTTCCTCGATTTAAGAAAAGTAGGTACTGGCACAGCGTTGGTGAATTGAGCTTGAGCTTTGTCCTTCCAAGGGAAATGACAGAACCTAAATGTCTTTTAATCAGCAGGCCAGTTTTGTAAAGAAATAATTTTACCCTGGAAAGATCTGTTTTGCTTCTTCCTGTCATGCTGTGCTGTTGCATTTATGAATAGCACAGGAGTCTTGGTAATTTTATCATTCCTTCTGTTGCTTGTTTTCATTTCTCTCTGAGCACCTTTGCACATGTTCTGCACAGGCTGTCGTGGTGCTGTGTTCCAGTTCTGGCACTCACTTGGGTGCTTCAGTGGAGGCTGCATGTTGTAGCTCTTCAGTTTGGGTTTCCTGGTAGGATGGGTCTCTGCAGGCACAAGCTGGGAATGCCTGTAGGACAGGCTTTTTGGCACATATAAATTATTTGGTTTAAGTTGTTGTTCGGGCTACAAAGAACTTAAACACGTCAGGGACAGAGTGTTTGATTAATGGTGGACTGTTCTTACTCTGATGTTCTGTGTGGATCTTTATTGTGTCTGTTGCTCCAGAGACTCTGAGCAGTGGAATTCCATGCCTTTCCTTTTTTTTTCATTTTAGGCAAATGTGATTTGTATAGTATATGCTGTTAACAACAAGAATTCTATTGATAAGGTACAGTAGCACATTTTATCCCATTATTCCTTTAGATGTAACTTGTGCTCTGTTAATTGATGCCAAGCTGAAATCTGTATTAGACATTCAAAATACCTGGGATGGAGTTTGAGATCAAGTTGTAAAGAGAATGTACAGATGTGTTATTGCTTCTGGTCCGTTTCAACATCTGAGTTTTCAGTCATTTCACTCACCTGAGAAAGTTGCTCGTTAATTAACTCCAATTTTTATTTGTTTCCTCCTTTGTTTCTAAATATGTGCCTTCTTGGGAAAGAAGCAGTAGCAGCTGTAGTGGAACTTGTGCACAGTTCAGTCACATTCCATTTGAAAATGTATTTTTCATGTTTGTTTTTGATCCCACTGTAGGTAACAAGTCGCTGGATCCCCCTCATCAATGAAAGGACAGACAAAGATAGCAGGTGCTTAAGTAAAGATGAGAAGTGTCAATTAGGCTGCACATCGATGGGTGGCATGCACAGTGTTAATTGTTTAAGAAAATCAAATTCTAAACTTAAAGTTTATATAAGAAGGCCAAGCAGCAAGAGATTTAAAGTATGTGGGTCTGTTACATGCGGCAGCAATGTTATTTGTTTTGATTTTCATGGGCAGCTTTTACCAGCTGTGTTTATAGTTGGTATGGTATAACTAGTTTTGGCTACCCAGCTTTTCTGCTGATGCTGGTTTGTGTAATAACAGTGTGATGGGTTGTATTTAACTCGGTGGGGTTTCTGTCAACAAGAAGTACAATTCTAAGTGTATATCAAGCCACTTCCCTTAAAACTGCTGTCATTCAGTTTTGCCTCTTGCCTCCAGTGCTATTTAATGACATCATGAAAACTATATAATGGCTTCTGGTGGGAGATAGAATGCTAAATCAAGATAGATCTTTTTATACATCTGTCTTTAAAGCTCTTCATATTTTTTTGGTTTTAGGTTGCCTCTTATATTAGTTGGAAACAAGTCTGATCTAGTGGAGTATAGCAGTATGGAAACTATCCTTCCCATAATGAACCAATATACAGAGATAGAAACGTGTGTAGAGGTATGCAAGACTTTCTCAAGTTAGAACAAGTAACGAAAAATACATTCTTGCCAAGCATGTAGGGCAACTTTGTAACAGAAAAAGGGATTTATTTTTCTTTCCAAATAAAATATTTCAAATAGAAGTAATTATAACAGTGAGTTTATATGTTATTTTTTCTCTAGGGAAGATTACACTATTGTATAATCAAATGCTACTGTCAGATTCTAATATTTAGAGCCTGTTCACATCCTTGCCTTTAGCAAGGGTTTTAAATTTAATATTAAGCCAGACAGATGTCTGCAAATTAAAAATTGATTGTGTGACAGCAAATTGTAATGAAACTTCATTTATTAATTCCTGAACAGGTACAGGGGCTGGATGTTTGTTTTCTAAACCAACCCTGTACCCACAAGAGGGGGCTCAGTCTTTAAAAAATGGATGCTTACTGAAATTTCAGAAGAAATCACCCAGTAGTCAAGAAACTGAACTAATCAATGTGAGGATTTCTCTTCCAGTGTTCAGCCAAAAACTTGAAGAATATATCTGAGCTATTTTATTATGCACAGAAAGCTGTTCTGCATCCTACAGGTCCTCTGTACTGCCCAGAGGAGAAAGAGGTATTTATACAGAGATTCTCAGAGCAGTTAATTGGGGGGGAGTTAATCACTTTCCTGGTTTTTCTTTTCAGTGGATTTTGCATTTCTTGGTGTGCTGTTACCACCACCCCACCCCCAAATGTCAGGCATTCTATCCCAGAACCCTGGTGATTGTTTTGTGTTAATCTGACCTGTCTTTCCTCTTGGTTCAAAGCAGTGAGGACAGTTTTTTGTTGGCCCTGTGAACTGCTGAGTGAAAGGAGAAGCTTTGCTGATGGCTTTAAGCCAGATGTAATGTGAACCAAATCATCCCTTCAGTTCAGTTCTCCTTTAGATATACATTTCACAGAAACTCCCTTTATTGCAGGGAAAATACTCCAGACTTGGCCTGACTTCAGGGAAAATTTTTCTCTGAGAATCTTGTGAAACTTTGGTAAAAAGGGATAAGAAACAAGTGATGTGGCTGGTTTTGAGGTATCAAGGTGGTTGGCTGAGAGTATTATTTTAAAAGAAACAGTTTCTGGGGCAAATACAAATAGAATCTCTAAATGTATCCCCCCTGTAGTGTTGGGCAGTAGGAAAGTTACTTCAACCCTAAATACTTTGTTAAGCAGAGAAGCAGAGAATAACCCTCTTTTGATTTCTTCCATCAGAATCACCTTTATGAGTTAGTAATGTTGTGATAAAATTGTTGTGCTGAAATCTTTTTGGTTTCCCAAACCCAATCTCTGTGTGACCTCTGTGAAGAGAAGAGTCCATCATCACAGTAGTTGTTGGGAGAGAGTTGCCAGTGTCTGTTTTCCTTCACTGGAAGGTATCCTAGCAGTTCCTTTGTCCTAGAGATAGTCCATATGCTCAGTGCTTTGCCTGGTAGATGAATGAGGCCTGTGAAAATTATCAGTATTTGATGTTTGAAGCCTTCTGAAGCCTTTGCTGAGGTGGTGGATAGAGATAGTCTGCTTGTTTAGAAAGAGTTCACTGTAGTTTTAGGCTTATTTAGTTTTGCAAAGCACTGGGATTTCAAGGCCTTTTTTTTCCCTCTGTCCACCAAAAAATGTTTTTGGGGAAAAAATTCATTTAGTTGTTTCTTAAAGTTTGCTGTAGCAGTAAGACTGAATTTAGAGAACTGATTTTTAATTTTTTTTAATGACTAAGTAGTCCCACCTTCATCTTGTGAAGAGCTTGAGACTCTTCTAATAATTGAATAGAAAGACATTTAATGTGGAGTAATTGCTTTAAATTTATGGATATAAATTTGCTGTGTCAGATTTTTATATCCTCTTAATTTTTGTGTACATGTGTATGAATGTCTCCATTCTAAAACTGTAAATGGAGACTAGTGTTTGATTTCATGTGATTGAGCTGCCTGGTGTCATTCAGTGTGATCTTTTTACATTCAAGCCTGGAAAGATACTGAACTTTCTTTTATTCCTTAGATGAAACCTGCCTGTATCAAAGCCCTCACTCGCATTTTTAGAATTTCTGATCAGGATAACGACGGCACTCTCAATGATGCAGAGCTCAACTTCTTCCAGGTACCTCTTCTGCTTATTTTTTCATGATACTTTATAGTTTAAGCATAAAATTCCATTAAAAACCTGGTTTTTTTCTTAAAGAAATAATAGTGAGGTGACCTGTAAGGGAATCAGGCCTAAGCATTAAATCTCAAGTGCAGCATAGAAGAGCAGATTTGTAAAAACAGAAATGGTATTATTTTTATTTCTAACCATTGTTCAAGTTTTAGTTCAAGAGCAAAATAAAAGAATCTATTAAAAGTACAAGCCCCAGTGCTTGTAGTTAAAAATAAAATACAATTTGTACACCTTTATTTCCACTAAGAAATGAGATTGTCCTTAACTGGCTTATCAGAAGGTTTAAGGCTGTATTTCAGACAGGACATGCTGTTTGTCAGCTCAGTAGCCAGTGGTTCTAACGTGCCCTTTTTGGTTTTTTGTTAGAGAATTTGTTTTAATACACCACTGGCTCCTCAAGCTTTGGAAGATGTAAAGAATGTAGTCAGGAAAAACCTAAGTGATGGAGTTGCAGATAATGGGTTGACATTAAAAGGTAAGTCTTAGTTAATTCTTAAAAAAATGTGTCTTTATACATTTGATAATCATACTTATGCAAAAAAGCTGGTCTTTTGGAATATGATTCTTTCAGTCTGCAAGAGCTGAGCTTCCTAAGCAGTGGAATCTCAGTGTTCTTTAAGCCCTGGGATGTGCCAAACAAAAATGCTCTCCAGTTCTTTGGATCAGCCTTCCCCTCTCCAGGCTCTTGCTAAAGCTCTGTAGTTTGAACTGGTGAAAATACTGGGTTTATTTCCATGCAGCTGAGTTCTTCTAAAATGCTGCTGCTGAAAAAAGTAAACAATGACAGAAAACTAATTGGGTTGTTTGGAGGGAGCAGTTCCTTGGAGAACACTTTTACAAATATCATTCCTGAGCCCTCAGTGTGTGTCTGTAATGCTGGAATGTCACCCAGGAGGTTTAAGATCTCACTCTGCCTTTCAAGCTCTTTTTGTTTTCAAGCCTGATACTGTTTCTATTAAAAACACCTTTAGCAGATAAAGCACTTTGGGGCCTTAAGATTTCCTCATTTGATTTGTAGGTTTTCTTTTTCTACACACCCTTTTCATCCAGCGAGGAAGGCACGAAACAACGTGGACTGTCCTGCGTCGCTTTGGATACGATGATGACTTAGAGCTGACCCCAGAATACTTGTTTCCTCCGTAGGTATCACTTATTTCAGCTCTCTTTTACTTACTTGCATTTAATCTAAGCTGCTCCTGCCTTGGCAGGAGGAAAGGGTTGTTGTAGTGTGTTTATTTAACACATTGTTGTGTTGAGTATCTCACTTAGTTCATGACCCACCAGCCAAAATCTCCACGTGACTGAACGTTACAATGACTGATGTGTCTCTGGTGCCACATCATAAACTGCTCTGTCTCTTGGTAAGAAAGGTGGCAGAAGAAGTTCTTAGTACAAAACTGGAACATAAATCTGAGCAGTTGCTTATTGGACTTGACGGGATTTTCACAGCACTTGAGATCCTTTGAAAATGCCCAAATTAAAAAGTTGAGATGGACCAATTCTGTGGCTTCTGCTCAAAAATGTAACTGCATCATTTTCTGCTAAAGAAAACCAAACCCCAAAATACAACAAACAAGCAAACCAAGCCAAAATGTGATTACTATAGATCTGTATATCATGTAATATAAAGGCACTCATCATCATTGTGCTTTGGTCTCTTTTAAGACTAATTATTAAAGTTAAATGCAAAGGTCAGAGGCCAAGTGTTATAATTCAAAAAGTATGAATTTTGAGTTTTAATATTCTACATTTCATAAACACAATTAACACTTCTTGTATTTGTTTCTGTTTTCAAAAACAGCCTAAAAATCCCCCCGGACTGCACAACAGAACTAAATCACCATGCATACTTGTTCCTTCAAAGTATTTTTGATAAACATGATTTGGTAAGCTTTTAATTTGTCTGTGTGTGCCCTTGTGCTTAAGAGCCTTACTTTACCAGCAGTTTTGCTATCAAAAAATTTGTCATTATGTACTTTTATTCAGAAACTGGCTTTAGCTTGAGCTATGCAGAACCAGTCTGCTGCTTATGATTGTCTACAGGGAGTGTTAGTTGGCAGTTATAGCTGTACAACCAAATGGTTTTTAACTAGCTGATGCCTAGTTTTGCTTAAAAACAAGAAAGAACAATGATTAAAAAGAAAGCAGCTCGATTTCTTACAACCAGTTTCTTGACTGTTGGAAGTGTAGGGCAAGAAAATCCCAGTTTAATGAATTAAGTGAATTATGTCTGATATGGTGGGTTTGTTTCAGGACAGAGATTGTGCTTTGTCTCCTGATGAACTGAAAGATTTGTTCAAAGTCTTCCCTTACATGCCATGGGGCCCTGATGTGAACAACACAGTTTGTACAAATGAGAGGGGATGGATCACATACCAAGGGTTTCTCTCTCAGTGGACGTGAGTGTGACACACGACATTTTGTACTTGAGAAACTTAGAGATGATTATTTTGGTTTGTAGATTCCTCTTCAAAAAACTAGTAGAAAGAGTGTAAGTTTAATAGTTTTGACAAGCAGTCAAGTTTTTATAGCCATCCAGTGGCCTGATCTTCAGATAATTGTTATAACCTGTTGAGGATTTGGCCAGTATTTAGTGTTAACAATGAAGAAGTGTCTCTCCAAGATGTGGAAATCTCCCTGACGCTTGTTGAAGTGTTATTTCTGGTGTTTACTCCTTAGAGGTGGTTTGAGTAATGGTGTTCAGTAATGAGGGTTTTTCTCCAAAACAGGGAAAATGAGGAAAACATTGTCTGGGGAGGAAAAAAAATACAGTGTAAGTTGATAGGCCTCAGCCAGTACTGTCCTTGTAGTGCTTGGTGACCAGTACTGCTGGTAAAGTTGTCACCATTTACCTTCAGAGGCTTTTGTCCTTCAGTTCTGCATGGTGCCAGGAATGTGTTATGTCAGTTTGGAGATAGGAGGGAAATTTAGTTTCAGGAAGGAATTGGTACCACAGATGCTGTCAGTTGAAGGCTCTTTCTGTCCCCTCTGCCAGACTAACCACGTACCTGGATGTGCAGCGTTGCCTGGAGTACCTGGGTTATTTAGGGTACTCCATACTTGCAGAACAAGAATCTCAAGCATCAGCAATTACAGGTAACAAAAATTTGATACAACTTAGACATTTAAATTTAGAAATATGCTAAAGAGTAAATCATGTAATGGTTCATCTGGTTTCACTTATTCTCCTTCTCTTTCTGCTCAAGTGAAACCCTTGATTTGATTTTTTGAGGGATCGTTTTGTGTGTGCGTTTTATTGTTTCACGTTTTCACATACACATGGACGTACATCTTGTGAAAAACGTTTGTGTTTTTTCAAAAGTGACAAGAGACAAAAAGATAGACCTGCAGAAAAAACAGACTCAGCGAAACGTCTTCCGCTGCAACGTTGTTGGGATGAAGGGCTGTGGGAAGGGTGGAGTTCTCCAGGCTCTGCTTGGAAGAAATCTAATGGTAAGAACCCTGTTGCTTATACTCACCTATATATGTTCTGGAGCTGAGACTAGACAGCAATTGGTCTTAAAGCTTTATTGGTTATTACTGAGTTTGGAGAGTTCTTTGAGGGAATATAGAATTACTAGGGAGGGGGTTATTTGGGTTTTTTTTTGGTTTTGTTCTTTTTTGGCAGAGGCTGTTCGATGCAATAATGACTTGTACATCATGGATTATAGCTATGCAAAATAAACCAAAGATACTGTAATTTTCACTCATTAATAAATGGAGTAAAACAGCTGTTCAAGTCTGACTTAAAGGGAAAAGTTGCTGTGGTCTAACATGAAATTCTGCCTTTTCAGAGACAGAGGCAAATCCGTGCAGAACACAAATCTTACTATGCCATTAATACAGTCTATGTATATGGACAGGAAAAATACTTGCTGGTAAGTAATACTTGCCTTGTTCTTGTGCTGTGATTAGGATGGCTAATGTTAATATTCAGTGGGAGAAAAAAGTTTTTTAAAGCTTGTTCCACTCGAGTTTTCCTTTATGATAATATGATCTCTCTCTTTGTTTTCCAAGACCTAGTCCTCTGCTCTGCAGTTTTCCTCTGTAGGATAAATTCCCTTTTCTATGGGTGTCTAAGACTTTGTGTTAAAGTAAATCTCACTTTTCATGCTGAGGCTGGGATTGCCTGCAGATGTGATGTTAACAGCTCACATGTGCTGCCTGCGTGGCAAATTCCTACTACTCTTTTTCACTGGCTCTTCCTATTGTCAGTCCATTAGTTCTAAGGATACATAAAAATGAGCTATAAAAACTATGAGGAAGAAAAGTTACAAAGTTCCTTTACTACATAATGACAAGCTTTTCTCCCTCTGCAACCATCTTTTTTTCCAGCTACATGATGTCAGTGACTCAGACTTTTTAACTGATGCTGAGACCGTCTGCGACGCTGTCTGCCTGGTGTATGATGTCAGTAACCCCAAATCCTTTGAGTACTGTGCCAGGATTTTTAAGGTTTGTAGAGTTTACATTTATGTATCTTCTCACTGACTAAATATTCAGTGTCAGTTACTGGTCCTGTACACTGGGGTTTAGTGCTTAAAAGACATTTTATTCACAAGTGCTGGTTCGTGCATTAATGGTGCAGTTCAGTTATTCATACAAAGCTAAATCTACTTGTCTGTGTAAACTGTTCTGCTTCTAGAAATGCTTCATTTCAGTAAAAGTAATATATCTTCATGCTGCTGCAGCCAGTTCAGTGCAGCCTGTTCCAGGCTGAATGTGTCACACATTGTGTCTCTCACTGGTTTTCCTTTCCATTTGCAGCAGCACTTCATGGACAGCAGAATACCATGTTTAGTGGTAGCTGCCAAGTCCGACTTGCATGAAGTTAGACAGGAATATAGTATTTCTCCTGCTGAATTCTGCAAAAAACACAAAATGCCTCCACCTCAAGCCTTCACGTGTAACACTGCTGATGTGCCCAGTAAGGATATCTTTGTGAAGCTGACGACGATGGCAATGTATCCGTAAGTCCTGGGGCTGTGCTGCTGTCCCTGTGCATGGGCCACGCTCAGAACCACTGCATGTCATCGTGAGCCACAGCAGGGAACTGCCTCACTCAGGTTTAGCAACAGAGTGACTTGAGTAGAATCTTCAAATTACCTCAAATTGCGAAAGCTGGCACGTATCCAACACACGAATCACTCCCAGCTATTGTTGCCAAGGTGTTTTTTGAGGAATACACTGGTTCATCCAGCTCACGTTGCAAATTCCAATGTAGGATTCTTTTTGGTCCTTAATGTGCATACAAAACTCAGGATATCATTTTCCTGTCTTAGTGTATTTGAGATATTAATGAATGAGTTGAACTGTAATCCTTGTTAATAGACCAACTTGACAGTTGATTACAACTAATGTCACCTTAGTGCCCAACAGTTCCCCCACTGCCCTGCTCGAAGTATTTTTTATTTTCAGGGTGTTTATTGCTATGTGCTTCAGTTCATAAATCTAATAAATATTATAGTTTTAATAGAATTTCTGTATAAACACCTTTGGACTTCAGATGCAAGATACTCGAGTGCAGATTCTCCTTCACATCTCACTGTTGCTAAGCTCACTTTGCATCTCTCTTTTTTGGTGGGTGGAGCTTTTAATATGGTGATGAACTACATAAATATTACAGCAGATGGAGTCTAGTATGACAGCTGACATTTGCTTTAAATTAAATAGAAGTAATGTCTCTTTCACCTAAAATAATATGGTATTCTTAATTATTTGAACCTGGATTTATTGAGTTAGACTTGTAAAGCTTTAGTTTGGGCTTTTTTTCTCTTGTATTTGTTTTGTAGCACTGGAATACTGGGAAACCACTAAAGTGTAGCACTGCCCAAATGTCTGTCATATCAATATTCCTGCTTCTCCCTTAGTTTTCAAGCATGTTGTGTTTGTTAGGGTGGGAAAAATAGAGGCAACTGTCACCTTGTAAAGTGTGCAAAGTGGTAGAAAATGTGGCTTCCTTTCCTTTGAAAAAGGGGTGTTACCTATTGCTGTGCAGACATACTCAGAAGCCTTTAAATGCTCTCCTTACAAACTTGGGATAAATTCAGCCAACACTGTCCCCATGTTTGTGCTCTGACTGAGATCTGAGCACGGTGGTGACGCCAAATCCTCCGAGGCGTGGAACCTCTGCCCGTGAGCTCTGCACAGCTGTAGTTGTACCCTTTTGTTCGCCGGTGTATTTTTTTTTTTCCCCCTCCTCCTCTCCTTCCTCATTCAAATGTACCTTTTATTCCTGACTCTCTCTTGGTTGTGGCACAGCCCTAACGTGCAGCTGATTCGATGAGCAAGATTTCACCTGCTGTCCTTCTGTGTGTCTCCGCAGCCATGCCCGGTTACGCTGTATGTGCGCCTGCAACAGGTGTACATTTTGCATCTGTCAGAACTTCCTCAACTCAGACTTGCTGCAATCTGTAAAGAACAAACTCTTCACTGCAGTTCTTAACAGGTCCTTAACTTTATTTACTAGGTACCAGGTGTGCTTTGAAAAAAAATAAAGGGTTTGTTGGTTGTTTTTTTTTTCCGAAAAAGCAGTTGGGAACCTTATATACTGCAGGTTTTTCACTCCATATCCACTGAAGAGGCAGATACTTTAATAATGGTCATAGAATTGTCAGACTTTAACTTGAAGGTACTTTTGAGCTTAGCCCAGTGATTTTTTTTTTGATTTTTTTTTTTAACATTACCAATTTGGTAGTTGATTCAGGTTCTTAGTGATTGCAAAAATACTGTGGAGGAATTAGGACTGTGTCTTTAGGGAACTGCTAATGGACATTAAGTAGTGTCTACAAATCTGTGTAATGTTTCTCACTTGAGAATTCTCACTTGAGAATAAACAAACATTACAGGTTTGTTTAGTATTGATTAGAGGTAGTGCCTTTTAGATACCAGTGACACAGATATTTTCATAAAGGCACAGCTTGACTTACAGCAGCATCGTGTAACTTTAATTACATGTTTATAATTGCTAGTTTGATATTTGGGAATTCATAGAATTTCTGTGTGTGTGTGTGTTATGCTTGGTTTACACAAAGAGTGAATATTTTGTGTTAAATAATCCAGATCCTTTAACATCCAAATCCTCTCTGAATGGAATGCAACATGTGAGAAGTGGTAAATGCTGAAACATTTGCATTTCCAGACAGTTTGGAAAAACAATGGGTAAAGAGAGATAACTGGTTTTCAGCATTGCAAACAGTGCTATAGCTTGTCCTGTGTGTACTGCAGGCAGTTTTGGACACATGATTTACTAACACTCAGCACTTGCCATCACACCCCAGCAAATGGGAGTTCAAACCCAACAATTGTTGCAGTGCAGTGGTTCCATTATCCATGACCTTCTTGGAGGCTTAGATGGTAAATGTGTGTATTGAAGGCCGTGGTTAGAATATCCTGACATGCTGCTGGTCCTTGTGTGTTACTACTTTTTGTGGGTTTCAGATGTAGCTGCTCCAAATAAGAGTGTCTGTCTCCTTTAAATTCAAGTTACACACACGTGGGAGGGCTGCTGATACACCCACCTATAGGATTGAGTATGTGAAATACAGCTTTAATCCAAGATAAAAGTGTTAACCACAGAGTGAGAATTCAAAGAAGGGTGAAAAACTTCCTAGCTTGGGAGAAGACTGAATGAGTGAGGCTGTTGATGCTGCATCTCTTCTCCAGCAGTCATCCCGTGGGCAGAAATCCCCTGGAACAGCATCTCCTTGCATATTGAAACTTCATTGGGCAGTCACTGCTAGGAAATGCCAACTCTTCATTACTGAGGCTGAGATCACCTCTGTAACACATCTCCATTTTTTGGAATGGTTATGGGCTGCTCCATTGGCTGTCATGGCTTGTTTCTCTCTTTATGGGCCCGTGGGGTTTTTGAGTCCTGCATTAAACACTGAACTTTGTTCCTCTGAAATCCTGTCAGGGACTGGAGGTACTGAAACTTTTTAATGGGAAGCTTTGGGATGCTGTCATTCCACACCTTATCACTAGGGAGTGTGGAATAAACGCAGGAATCTACTGCCTAAAAAGTCTGTAATTCAAAGTAAAGAGAATTCCTCACAGCCACTTCCCTTTGTCTCTAGTCATTCAGTCAGGCACTTGGGGCTTGGTGCAGGTTTCCAGCACGCTCACTTCATCTCACCAGCTCTTACCCACACCTTGCTGCAGGTTATTCACCATTCAGCACATGAACTGCTGCACAGCTGCATTTATAGTAGAGCTGAAATAACTGTAAAAAAGAGGGAATAGCTCCCAGTTGTAGACTTAGGAGGGTAGAGGTGGATTTCTTGTTTAAAAATGATAGATTTTTTTAATCTAATGATGTGTGATTAGATTAGAGAAAGCATTTGGATCAAGGACTTTCTGATGCAGTTACTTTCTGTAACTTCTCTTATTTTGCTTTCACAAGTGCTTACATTAGGTCAGGTAGTTGGACAAATGTTATATAACTGATGGGTGAAGGAGGTTTCTCAAGAGTACTTTATTCTTCTGGTCCCTTCCTATTACAAGCTTGAAGCAGTGGAAGCTTTTCAGGTAAACTGAATTTTTTCACATTGGACTCCTTCCTGAGTTATTTGTTGCTAAGTAACCCTTAAACACTATTAAGGCAAAATATGATATCATATTTGAATAGCCCCACCTTAGTAGTTAAAGAAAGAACATTGTCTCTGTGCATCTGAGCAAGCTGTTCCTGTCCACCCTCAGTTCCTCCTCTCTGGACAAACAGAGGCTCTCCCAGGGTTTGGAGGCTCAGGAAAGGCAGCTCAGCTTGGAGATGTTCATTGAGCAGGACTGGGATTGTTGGGTTGAACTGCCCAGGATCACTCTTGGCTGGTTCTTGGAGGCTCAGGAAGGCCCTGCATTCAGAGCACTCCACGTGCATGTCTGAGACTTGGTACTATCCTGTAGTACTTTCATATCTTTCATTTGTTCCTTCCTTTAGGTGTTCATTTGTATTTGTCTGGCTGGCACTTAATCTCTTTTTACTACATTGTTTTACTTCTTTTTAAAAGCAAGGTTTCTGCTTTTATCATTCTAACCCTTTCTTTAATGATGAGCTTGGATTTTTGTCTTTTTTTCCTTTGGTTTCCAATCATTCATGTTGCCTTTTGCTTGTACAGTAGTGGCATTTTTCTGTCAGCTAAGTTCATTTCAAAATAAAATAATCCTCATGCATGAGAGTTGCTTTGTTCAGTGAGGAGACTTCTCAGAGCATGCTTTTCTTCTAAAGTTTTTAAACCACTGTGGAATTGAAGTGAAATTCTACTTGCATATAAAACCTGGTTGTTTCAGGAATTACTAGTGAGGTTTTTGCTTTCTATGAAGACCTTCCTTCTGTGAAATCAAAGTTGAGACAATCCTTTCATTTTCCTGTAATAATGGGAAAGTTCTCAGAGCATAAACTGGGGTTTATTTTTCACTGTGTGCAGTGTAGGCAGATTATTTTTCAAAATTGTATATATTGCCATTAAATCTAATAGCAGAAATCTCTCCCTACACTGAGGTGCCCCTCAAATTAGGACAGTATAAAGATGTTTTCTTACCTATTTTCCTCCTGTTCCAAACTGTTCAATGCCCCAGCCTGTGTAGGAACTTGCAGAGCTGCATCCTCTAATTTCTTTCTGAATAGACTTCATTGAATTGGATTTGACCTCCTTTTTGGGGTTTTGTAGATAATAAGATGCATTTGGAGCCTTTCATATTTTAGATGATTAATGCATGGGGGGGAATTCTGGCTGCTGGAGCTGCTTTGCATCCTAGGAAAATGTGTGCCTGGAGGGCAGCTGCAGCAGCCTGTGCATGTTACGTGGTGCCTTTTGGAATTCAGTTGCTCATATTTTATTGTGACCCTTTGTCTGTCAGAGCTGCTGCTGCTGCATGAACTGGCTTTTAGTTTTGGTGTGAGCAGCCTGCTGGCCTCACCTCTGTGCTTCTGAAATGCTTTGGAAGTTACTACAGGAATGGTTCTGAACTTCTGTAGTTAAGGATAAACCTTCCCAGACCTGGGATTCTTCTGCTGCTGACTCAGGGAAAAGTGTCAGTGCTGACCCCTAACTCAGCAGTTCCTCTGTGTGCCCATGGCAGCCATGCTCAGTTAATTAACCTCTTAATCAGTGCATGTGGCAAACTAACTGGGAGTTGGTGAAGTCTCTTGAGTGAAAGACTGTTCAGATTTCAAAGATCTTATTCAACAAGTGACAAGATACTTGACTCACTGTTAAGGGTAGGTTGAATAAAAATGTCTTTTTTTTTTTCCCCCAAGAAAATGTGCATTAAAATCTGAATTTTACACCAGAGGCAAAAATTCTAGACTTTCTTATATTTGTGGAACTCATTGTTTGATTAAGTACACAGAGCAATCTGTCTGGGAAGCCCATTATTATTACTAATAAGCAATAGTTTCAAATACAGCTTCACTTACAGAGTTCTGACTACTACTCTGTGTGTCTACAATTGCACATCTATATACATGGTTTACCCTTAGAGACAATAATTTTTCTAATTCAGAGTTACTCACTAACAAGGCAGTAACAATTTCTACCAGCAGTGAAAAATAATTTCCTAAGCACAACTAGACTGAAATAAAGTTTGAACACGATTTTTTGAAGAGGTAGCATTTTTCAGTGTGTATTGAAAAAAGCTTTTCTGCATTGTAACCACCTTCATGTCAAAGAACCTGTGCTGGAAACAAATATTGATCCTTTTTTTTTGTTATCTCAGGTTTGTTGTGTTCCTTTAATGGCAGCTAAACAATGTTAGGGATCAAAACTGTAAAAATGGATTTTATGACAGCAGAAGGAACACTGAAAGAAGAAAAATTGGAATTTTTTCAAAGCTGTGAAGTAGTTAGACATCCAGAGTGTTCTGAATTTCAGTGAGCAGTTCTGAACTTGGATTTTTGGACTGAGATGTTCAGAGGTCCCCAGTCATTCCTTACTGAAGTCAGTAGATTTCCTGGAGCTTGTGAGAAAGTCCCTGTCTCCATTTAGTCCCTTATTTAAACGGAAGAGTCTGTTGTTGTCAGGCTTAGAAAAGGGATCAAAGCCAATTTGCTCTCTCTTTAGACATTACAAGAGCATTTTATCATGACTGAGAATATATTAATTGCTTTTGGAAGGATAAAGCATGCTCAGCAAGTTTCTTGCATACCATTAAATAGGGACATGTGCAGAAGTCAGAACAAGGCAAATTATAGATAGGAATCTGAAAATCTACCTGTGAGAGACAGTGCTTTGTGAGGCAATGCAAAAGTATTCATTTGCAATTTAAACATTGATTTGCACATTTAAATTGAAGTTTTTTTTTAAATTATGCAAATAGCTGGGCATTTGAATTAAGCAAATTAAACTGGAGACTTCTTGGTTATACAAATACTCATCCAACAGAGCTTGTCACATAATCTCTTAAAATCACGTTACATACAAGTGATTTATTTTACATACACAGATAAGCTTTATAACTCACAGATCTGAAGATGAGGATTGTACAGCCTTTTACTAAAAAAGAAACTCAGACCACCACATGTAGTGATAAAATACATGCACAGCATTTTATCCCAGTATGGGATCTTGTCGGATTTGGGGCTGATGTGTTGGAATCATTCCAGTGTTTTTAGCACAGGTACTCCTGCAAATGGTGCAGGAACGTTGCAGTGTCCTGTGGACACCAGAAAGTTGAGGCTGTGGAGGTGGAGTGGGGAGAGAGATTCAGTTTCTGAAGCAGTTTTCTTTGTCCTTAAAGCAATGGCATGTAGCTGCAGGAAATCATACATTTTACTCAGCTCATTGAAGGAACAAACTCCATTCGTTTCTGTTCTTCCCCCAAGCCCTAAGTTTTAAACAACTGCACGAGAACCAGGGGCTAGGTGGCTAAAAATCCTAAATTCTCAGGGCTTTGTGATTTGAGCATATTTGAGCCAGTTGCTGTTGCGGAGCCCTGCAGTGAAGTGCCCTGTGCATGTGTGTGACAAGGTTAAGAGCCTGGCTGGCTGAGCTGGGGGCCGTGCTGGTAGCAGACCAGGAGAGCAGTGTTATGCAGCAGGTGCACGCCGTCAGCTCTCTAGAAGATTCCATCTTCATGGAGTCATCCCTTGGGCCACGCTTGCTTGAAGACAGGTAACAACACCCAGACCGAGGTGACCTTGCCATTGCCTTCTCCCTTTCTTCCCCCAGCAAACCACTTGACATCTAGTTTGTCCAAACTAGCTGTAGAAAAACTAATGCTTGCAGGAATTCTTGGATTTGGTCTGTTCCATAACCCAGCAAGACGTTCTTAAATCAGATTAGGATTTTTTAGAGAGCAGCTGTTCTGCTGTGTGTGCACCAAAGAGCCTGTTCTTCAGCATGGGTATGACAAAACACTGATTAACGAAATGGCTGATACTGCTCCTGCCAGTGTCTACTGAATAATATCCCAAACTGGTTTTGTGTAGTTTGGTAGCAAGTAGCAATTCCTGTTCTATTAAACAGCTTGTGAGCTCTGCAGTTCTCACTCCATGAACTCCTGTGTGTGCTCAGGATCTCTGTGCTCCTTGCCCTAAACCCTCCTGCAGCTTCACTGAGTAACTCATGGTGATTAACACAGGCTAAAACACGTAGGCTAGTGAAGTTCTGTTCTATCTTAAAAGCAAACAAAAAATCAACTTTGCTGTTGTTTAGGAACTTCCTGGGCTTTGAATGATGGCATTTATGATAACTTGTTTTAAACAGTAGCCCCTGCTCTCTGGTAAGCTGTCATACTTGAGACTGCTGTGAGGGTGGCCAGTGTTTAACTGAGCATGTTCACAGACCTCTTCAGCATTTGGGAGAGTTGGGTCATTGCCTGTCTCTACTGTCATGCAAGATGTGGCTTTTTCTGTCATACACTCACTCCATACTGTCCTTTTCTGATCATGCCATGGTCACTGCTTGTTTCACTCACACTCTCTCAGTTTTCAGCTTGGTGTTGGATGACTGTTTCTGTTGCTGGTCTTGTGACTACTGGAAAGAAAGGGATTTACAAATGGTCCTTTAATTCTAGCTTTTGGAAAAATATTACTTGCTACTTGTCAGTAAACTTTTTTGGGAGAAGAATAATAAGTAGACATTCAACAGGACTGGGAAGTTTTTCACGGAAAAGCAGCAATTTTCAAAGTTTAAAAAAAAAAGGGTTTTCCTGGACAGAGTTGTTCTCACTGTGGGTTACTAATTATTTGTAGCTATTTTGGGTTTCCTTCCCTGAATGCTTGCTGGTCCTCCCAAAGGAGACACATGCCCTCCCCACGTCCATGACTGGTGATCTGCCCCTGCATTTCTCCTCAGCCGTGTGGGTGCTGTGACTGGGAAATGTGCTCAGGGCAGATCAAAGCCGGAGCTTTCCCACAGGTCAAAGGCCTGTGCAGTGCTCGTGAGGCTGAGCTGTGAGCTGGCTGCCTGTGACAAGTGTAGTGATGAATTTCCAAAAGCAGAGTAGTTTAGCACGAGTTGTCTGGTGGTGCTGTTGTGGAATTAACCCGGGTTTGTGTGTGTGTGTTGAATTTTAGGCACGTGACACAAGCGGACCTCAAGAGCTCCACGTTCTGGCTCCGAGCAAGTTTTGGTGCTACTGTCTTTGCAGTTCTGGGTTTTGCCATGTACAAAGCACTACTAAAGCAGCGATGATCTGAGAAGAAGCACATCTGGCCCTACCAAATAAATAAATTAAAAAAACCACTTTTATGTACATTCTGAATGCTTTAAATTCTGCTAGAAATATTTATATATGCAGAGTTACTTTATTAATATTTGTAATTCCTGCATAAGATTATTTTAAATTATAGCTCTAACTACAGTATTGCATAATGTGTGGAAAAAAAAAAAGGAATTGCATCTTAACAGCCAGGTCAAATGGCTTAACTTGTGAGGCCAAAAGGGAATTTGTTGTAAATAACCTGTATATATTAAAGCAAGTAAGACATTGCTTCCCAAAAACCGATTCAAACTACTGTTCTTAGATGTCCACCATGGTGACATTCTAGTGTATAGGTGAAATTAATTTTCAGTAGAGTAGAGTCAACTCAAGGATCAGACTTCCTCAAGGATTGCTTATTTATTTCACATCCATCTGAGGTGACTTCATCTTTTTGGACTATAAGCTATACCAGGCAGAATTTGTGATTTTCATTCATATTTTTAACTGATGAACAAATTTTCCCCTCTAATTATGTATTTCAAGAAAAACTCACTTTTGCTGTCCTGGCCTATGATTTTGTATTTTACATGACCAGCGACATGTTTAGAGTCTGGTTTTTCTTTTAAAAGGAAAAACATAAACTTCAAGAACTGCCAGATCAACTTCATCTGCTGTGTGTGATCTGTTTTTCATTTTCCACTCTGTTGTGTTTTATAGGCCCTATGAATCAGACGAGCAAATTTGTATGTTCTAAATGTTTCTAATTCGGAAAGTGTTGCAGTTTAATTTCTCGCATCTGTCAGTCATAGCCCTTAAAGAACACACTAGTACACAGTGCCTATTCTACTGTAGGGTATTAGTTGCATGGATCACAGTGCATTCTGTACCGGGCTAGAATTACATATAGACACAGCTTTTTTAACGATCAAGTAAAACAAACATTAATTCCTCATGACAAACTTATTTTTCCATTGCTGGCCTTTTCAAGTATTTCAATAAAATAACTGTGTACTGTGTTTGTGTGTATCTTCTTTTTCTTTCCCTTCCTCTGCCCTTAAAAAGAGGAGTTTAACAAAACTTTGTCCTTTATGTGAGAGGCTCTCGGTGCCCTCAGTGCCTGGAGGTGACACGTCTCGGCTCTGTGGTTTCTCTGATCCTTCTCATGACTGTGCTGCTTCCACTAGAGGTTTATTTCTAATTTATACCAGACCAAAGTGACTTCTGTGATACTCGAAAGGTGACATACCGACAGTCGACCGTGAACTTTGTTATTTGCAATTCAACAAGCGCCAGCAGTGCCGCGTTCCCGGGAGCTGGGAGGATTCCCGGGACTCTCCGGAGGGACCTTCCCGAGGGACCTTCCCGAGGGATCCCAGGGACTCAAGGAGGAGCCGGGAGCGGCCGCCAGGGGGCGCTGCCGCCGAGCGGACGGGCCCGGCGGGAGCGGGAAACGCTCCCGTCCTCCCGGAGACCGGCGGGATCGGGATCGGGATCTGCATCTGCATCTGCCCTGCGGAACACCCCCATCAGCCCGGGACCGGCGCTCGGAGCCCGGCGGGGAGCGGGTTCTGCCGGTCGGCGGCTGCCCGGGCCGCCCCACGCGGCCCCGAGGGAGGCGCGGGAACCGCCCCCGCCCTGAGGGGCCGCCCGCCCGCCCTCACGGCCCCGCGCCCTGCCCGCGCAGGTGAGGGACGGAGCGCAGCACCGCCGGCGGTGATAAAACAGCCCTTCTCCGTGCGTTTGGGGTGAGGAACTTGCCTAGGGAAGAGACACAGGTCTTGGTGTCCAGCTCTGCTGCGGCCCCGCTCGGGCGGGCGGTGTTCTCTGAGGCAGCCCCAGGTAAGAACCACGATGTCCCCGTGCCGCTGGCCAAGCCCTCCCGGATCCTGTGAGGGTTCTAATCACCGTAAGGGAAACTGTTCTACTCATGGGGCGCATAAAGAAGAAAGTCCAAAAAGTCGAGCTGTTGCTGTTAAGTGCTGGGGAGAAGGAGCAGCAGCCCAGTCCATTCACTCTTAGCAGCTTTGTTTTCTTTCCTCTGGTCCTGTAGGGTTTCCTAACAACTTCTTTCATTGTATTTTCCACAACCAGACTCCATCTCAGTTCAGTCTGATGCATGAGTTGCCTTGTCATGATGTAAAGTCACTCAAAGGACAAAGACCTTGATTATTCTTCCTTGGAGACACATCCTTCACCCCTCGGCTTTGACCTCTGGTCTGAAAGCTTGTCAGTTCAGGAATTATAGTAAGCAAGACTTGATTTTATGTTGGAAATTAACCTTGAATTATTAATTGGTCTCCATTTCAAATAGTTCTTTTGATTCAGAATGAACCTGTGCTGTGATCCCATCAGGTAACATTAAAAAGGGGCAGAGATACATTTTAAATACCCTAAAGGTATTAGGGTATTATTTAAATAAAGATATTATTTAAATACCCCTAAAGAGTATTTAAAAGGAGGGCTCCCTTTTAAGACAACTACCCCAAAAAAGGACTAATAGCAGATTTAGTTATTTCTCCAGCTGTAACCAAAAAGACAATTAGAACCAGCTGCAACCAATAACAGCTACTGGGGCAGAAGAGAGCTGCAGGTGGAAAGGTTAGAGTCTGCTTTTCAGTGCTGGACTTGAAAAAGCTCTAAGTATAACATGGGGAATAGGGAGGGTCAGGAGGACAGGCTTTCAACACAAGTTAGAAATCAGACAAGAGGTTGGACGTTATTTTTTCCCACTATTCCTTCTCTTCAGGAGGGAAAGTATCCATGAGTCATAGAGAAGCCAAAAGGCAGCACATAGAGTCTAATTCATATTGATTCTAAACTTGTGTTGTCCCAGCACTGATGCTCAAAGAGCCCTTTGCCACTGTTACCTTTTGGACTCAGTTTAAACCCCAATCTCAAACCATCCGTGATTTTTAAAGATTTTTAGCCGTTTTCATGAGCCTGAAGGGGTTAATCTGACAGGTCTGATCCGGTCCCAGCTGTATGTGCTGCCTAATTTCTTCCTGGGGTTGTGTTTGGGTGCAGCATTTTGTGTTTCTGATCCCAAATACCTCATTTTCCTTCCTCCCAGGGCTGGCTGGGCTGAACTCCGATACGGAAATCAAGCTGGGTAGGTTGCTCCATGTAGCTCCAGTTGTGAGAGCTGGGCAGTTTTGTAAAAGCCCTTTGGGGCTACTTTGAGTGGAAAAAGGACCTGTGAACAAACTGTTCAGGTTTGTTCCAGGAGGCTTAGCTAGCAGATGTTGGCTGGGTCCCTACTTTGAGGGGTTTTTATTGCATATTCATGAGCTGACCTTTTTAGCCACTTCCAATGCAGGAAGGATGTATATCTACATTTTCTTTGTAGTATTTGGAATATAAAAGGTTGCCTACATTACTGAATGTGAAAATGGAGTAGGTTTTATAATCTCAAGTTCTTTCTGTCTCAGTTTCTTCTGAAGCCCTTCCATGTTCTGTCTGCATCTGCTCTGGGGTGCCCCCAGCTCCCCAGTTTCTCTAGCAATTACTGTTTTCCAAGGTAGAGTCACCAGGGTATGCAGTGGGGAGAAATGACATTCTAAATTAAGAGGCTCTCACAGACTTGCAAGATGATAATTTGTCTGTAACAAAATTCCTCATTAGAATACTGTTAATTTCCTTTCTGTGATGATTATAGCACAGCACTAGCTCATATGTGCAATGTGCAGAGACATTTCCCTGAAAAAAAACCCCAAACTGTCATTACCACTAGTGAAAAACATTCCTTAGAGGAGAAAAATGAACTTGTAATTTTGCAGCAGTTTTCCAGTTCAGTGGGAGTTTGGTGCTAAGGTAAGGTTTTGGGGGTTCTCCCTGTTGTTGATTGCACTCATGTTACACTTCATGGTTGGCATTTTCCCACCAGCATCTGGAATCAGAGACAATACAGTCCCCAACTGTGTGGAACCTGTTACCCCTGAAATTCAGCTCATTTATTCTCTCTTTGCTTTAAAAACTCGCTTCCCTCCTCCCTACAGACATCTTTAAATGATTGCTGTTTCTCTCTGTTGGCATAGCATATTTTTGCTTATCCATCTGTTTTGAAGTTTTGATGAGGTTCAGTTTTTGAGTCAAAAAGAGATTGTTTTTATAATAGCTGCTTAGTGCCTGGAATATTTTGGCAGGGGTGGTGTTGTATGAGTGAAGTGGGTTAGTGTTTCTCAGAAGTGCTGGATTTGGTCTCCTGTTCTTATGCTTTGGGAGAGCAGGCTGGACAGGCTCTAAAGCAAGGCAGAAGTGGATGCTGTGCTCAAGGTGATGGTCCTTAAGGGGCAGAACCTCTCCTGTTCATCAGTGGCACTGGAGACCCCAGAAGAGCTTTTATTTTGTTGTCATTTTCCCGCCTGAATCCTGAGGTAGAAAAGTTCTGCTCTTCGGGTCCAAAGGTCGTGGTTTTACTTCTTTGCTTCGCTTCTGCGGGATGGAAAATCCTATTCCTTTTCCAGAGGTATTCCAGCTGCATTTGGTTTTAATTGTTGTTGTTGTCGTCTGTTTTTTAAACAAATTGGTATAGAAAAGATGGACTTGTAGCTTGGTTCTGTCCTTGTGGCTGAGCTGGTTTTGGACCTTTGCACCCAGAAAACGTGGCCTGTGGTGCTGGACCCTCTCTCTGTTCTGGCTCTGGCTGGCTGTGGCTGTCGGTGCAGCAGCAAGCAGAGGCACTGGCACCATGTGGCTCAGCCCGGCTCTGCTCGCCCTTCCCCCTTGCCGACCTGCTATTTCTGTGCTTCACTGGAAGAAGCTAAAACTGCTGGATTTCTGCCTGCAGTCAGGGCATTCCTCAAGTTCCTAATCCGGGCTCCAGATGGTTAAGTTACCCATCCTGGCATACAGGAACGAGTCGTTACGGTACAAGATGTAAAACCCCACAGCAGCCCCTCACGGTGGGACTCTCCGGGAGGGAGAAGTTACCTGGTCACCTGCCCGCGGGCAGGACCGGGCTGGGACCGGCCCAGGGGCTGCCCGGCGCTGGGCACGGCCGATCCTCGGCGGGTCACCCCGGGGGAAGCGGTGAAGGGACCCCGGGGCTGCCCCCCAAGGTGCTGCTCCCCCGGGGCTGCTCCCCCGCCGCCGCCCAGCCGCATCCTCGGACGTGCCGCAGCTCCGGGCTCTGTCTCCCAGAGCCCCCGGGGGCTCTCCCGCGCCGGGAAGGGCGGACCCCCGTCCCCGGGCGATGGCTCGGGGGAGGCGCCCGCCGTGCCCGGGCCGGGGGCACCGCCCGGCGGCGGGGGCGGGCGGCGGCGGGCGGGGAGGGGTCAGTGCCCCGGCCGGAGCTCGGCCGCCGGGATGATGCCGCCCGCCGGCGCTGCCCGCGCTAATTGGATGTTCCCTGGATGGAGGATTTCCTCCCCTGCCGGCTGCGGGAGTCATGAAGGCAGGCTCGGCTGCGCTTGAAAGTTTGCCAAGCGGCAGCTAGGTTTAATTTCTTTAAGGATCTGGGGAGAAGGGGGGGCGGGGGCTGAAGGGGGACCGTTTCCAAGCATGGGAGACAAGCTGCCGGAGCCTCACGCCAGCTCTTCCCCTGCTGTGGCTGCCAGCGCGGAGGCGGAAGAAATCGAGGTGCTGGACTCCGAGGATGTCCTACCTATGGCCGCGGAGGATGTAAGTTTGCTTCGCCCGGTGTCTTCCCCCCTCTGCCAGGTTAATCGGCTCAGGCTATTCATAGCTGCATCCCGGGATGGGGGCAGGAGCGGGGCCGGTGACCCTGCGGGGCTTGGGAAAGCCGCCGTCCCCGCCGCCCTCCCGCCGCCGCTGTCCGCGGGCTCCGGCAGCCGCCGGGCCGGCTCCGGCCCCGGGGCCGCCGCTCCCGCCGCTCCCTGCCCCGGGGGCCCGGGCAGGCGGCCGGTCCGCCCGGTGCCCGCGACCGTCGCGGAGATGCTGCGGCTGCCGGGCACGGGCAGCGGGCTGCGCACCGAGGCGACCCTGGAGCCCGGAGAGGGGCTGACGCCTTGGCTCCAGGGGCCTCCGGGGGACCGAGAGCTTCTCCAGAGTCCCGGCCACCCGGAGGGTGACAGATGCGAAACGCTCCCGCTCTCGGGAGCTGCTCCCTCTTCCAGCCCCCGAGCAACAAACAGCCGAGGAAGTTTTTTCCCCGGCTCGGCGGGGCTGATGGCTTCTCTCCACCCTCCGAGCTCTGATTGCACCTGAGAATGGGATAACTTGGCACCGGAGTTCTGCCTCTGCTCACGCAGCCCAGAAGGACACCGAGTCTGCTCCTGCCAGGCTGAGCGGCAGAGACTGCAGAGCTGAGGCGATTGTTCTGTGCCTGCCGGTCCCGGAGGCAGGAGCTCGCTGTGCACCTGTCTGGGAGGGAGCAAACGTGAGAGATCCTGCATTCCTGGTGCATCCCAGGACTGTTCACAGCTCTCCTTCCCAGCAAACTCGGCTGGGATGAGGACTGCAAAGAGTCTGCCCAGTCTGCAGCGGTAAGCGCAGGGTCTGCTCCTGCCAATGAGACATGAACAGAGGTATTAAACGTCTTTCTGAAGCGGGCTCTGGCTCGGCTCTTGCACGGCTACGAGAGGGACACTTGGGAGCTGAGCCTCCAGCAACGGCGCATCCCCTTTGCTCTCTACTTTCTGACGCTGCTGGAGGAACCTGCCCGGGGATGTTTAGGGACAGAGCCCGCTCCTCATGCCCCAGCCCTTCCTTCTGAGTCACCTAGAATTCGGTTGCTGTTGGATTTTCCCCCCAGAGGGTAGCGGAGGAAATGCAGTTGCTTGGTAGAGCTGCATTCCCCGGGCTGTATCCCTGAGCGCTGTGCAGTCAGGAGGGAACATGTGATGCAGTTTGACCTCTGCTACAACACTGCCAGGCAGTCCTAGGAGGAGATGCCTGATCCAGGGGGATGTGTAGCTTTGACTTGGAAAGGGTGGCTTTCCAGGAGCTTTCACAGTCCAGGTTTCCAAGTCCCAGTGCTTGCTTGCGTCAGCCTGTGACCTTTTCTTCTCTGACAAATTTTGTGCTTGTCTGGATGGTCCTCCAAGAAAGATTTCCTGTTGTGACACACATGGGCCCCTTGGAGTTCCTCCAGCCTCTACATGAACAGAGCCATTAGCAATTCCATCCTGCCAGGGAACCAGGAGATGCTGAAGTGCTGAGTGCCTGGCAGGATTGGGCTCCTTGGACAGGAGCTTTCCCTGGTGAAGTCTAGATTCTCATCCCAGTTCTGCTGGTGATTTGCTGCTTGACCTTGAGGTAGGACAGCCTGGGTCAGCCCCAGCTCGCAGTGTGTTGTTACTGGTGTGGGATCTGCATTGTTACCTGACCCTGGTACCTTGTTTTCGATCATCAACAAAGCAGCCCCAGAGCTGCAGTTGCATTGGTTACAGGAAGCTGCTGAGACCTGGCAGTGGATGATGTGACAGAAGCCTGAGGTATCGTGTATCATCTGCAAGTCAGAAGAGCAGGAAGTGGTGTAAATGCCCTCCTTCTCCTCGGCCAAGATTTCCTGCTGGAACAAGCAGGCTACAGAGCATCATCTCTGAGAATTCCAACTGCTCTGTGTCCCCCTGGGACCTCACTGGGGGCTGATTTTCTGTTGGTATTACATCTGAAAGCTTGATGGGAGCTCTCGGCTTGGCCAACAAGAACTGACACAGGGTCAGTTCTTTATGTGTTATTAACCACAAAAATATTACGTAGTGGAGGTTTGGCTGCCACAGCATTGGCAGGGTGTAAAAGCTCAGCTGTGATGTCATTGCAGCTCTCAGAGCAGCATTCCACAAAGCCAGGATCCAGGCAGTCCCAATACGCTCTGTTTAAAGTGCTGGGCTGATTTATGATGATAAATGGGAGTTTATAAATGGAGGGAGAGATGGGGAGGAGGGGAGCCAACAACTTAACTAATGGAAAGGAATTCGGTGGCCTGATATCCCAGTGTCACTCCAGTCAATTCTGCTTTAGATCTGCCTACCATGTGAAAGCAAATATTCTTCCAGGACTAGATAAGCCTCTCCCCAGAGTTCTGCTTTGCCTACAGCACAGTGAGATTTGCTTCTTTGAGTCTGACATTTGTTATTTGCTTTTATGGGGCAGTGAATGAGGCAGAAACAAAATGTTTTGCTGAACTGCACTTCAGACAGCAGAGCTGGAAATGTGCAAGGTGTTTTCTGGAGATCCCAAGCCAGTGGTTACCCCAGTGTTGCCCCATGGAAGTTGCTGTCTTCTGAACTGGTCCCTAAATCCAGGAGAGATGAGAGAGCCTTACACAATTTATTAAGAATGTCCTCTGTTCCGTGGGACACTGAGACAGCAAGTCTGGGTTAGAGAGGTGACTTGACATCAGTCTTTCTACAAAACATAAATCAGAGCCAGTCTCCAGCTGGTTTTGTCTGTTCCCAAATGACAAGGACTTCTGGAGTGTTCACATGGTTGTGTGTGTTGAAGTAGAACTTCCTTCTATACAGCATTTTTAAGGCAGTTCTGCTAGAACAAAAGGTATGGAGTAATATAATGGGCTCTCTCCAGCCTTCCACCCTCCCACCTTGCACGGGAGGAATTACCTGTTTTCCAAATGTGGACATGTGAGGTTCAGAAAACTGGTGGGCTGTTAAAGACCCTGCAGCAAATCCCTGCCAGAGTCAGGGGCAGGCAGCAGACAGGGCTCTGACAACCCAGCAAGGCAATCGAGGGGTCAGGGTTGGGCCACAGGATCTGAGAGAGTGATCTGAAAAACCATTGCTAATTCCCCCCTCCCCTCAATATACACCAAGCTTTCTTGATCCCTGGGAGTAAAAAAGCCTTTTATTCTTTGCTTGCCTGCAAGTAGACAAAGAGGGAGAAAACAGAATTAACACATGAATGTTCTGAGTTCATCCTAATTTGGATTTGTAAATGAAAACTGTCCTCCCTGTGTTTGGTAGATTCCCCCTGCCTCCTCCCCCGGAAGGGTAGGTGATTCTGGGATGAAGAAGGATGCTGGAAATGGCATTAAATCATTTGGCTATTCCTCTGTTAGAATGTACTTCTACAGTTTACTGCATGTTAATGTCGTTGCTCTTATACCTTCTTTTTCTTCTTTTTCCTCCCTCATGCATTGCCTCTCAGCACTGGAAAGCCCTGTTTGATCAGGTATGTGAACATCTGATGTATTGTCTCTGTCTCGTGAGCAAAGAGCTTAACCTCCAGTGAATTCCCTCTGTGCTAGCTTTTCCCTGCGTTTCAAACACAGCCTAGGAGGAATGTGTTCCCTGCTCCCAGCTCCCAGGATGCTGATGTGCAAATCATGATTATCACGACTGCTTTGGGCCTTTCTCTCAGCCCCTCTTCAGAGTAGCCAGGGACAGGAGTGAGCCCATCCCTGCTGGCACGGGGGCTGAGCCAAGGTGCTGCTCTGTGTGCTGCCAGTTGTGCTGTCCTTGCCTGTGGATTAAAGGATGTTCTGGTCTTTCAGGCAGGCAGACCAGGACCTGTAAAACCAGCACTGTGCTCTTGGAAATGGCTCCCCAGCTGCTAAACTGACTTGTGTGGGGTTACATCCTCCGGGGAGCACCTGCTCCTTGAAACTATTAGCAAAGGATTAGCAAAGTATCTGCTCCTGTACCCAAGACTGTAGTTGGGTCGTGTTAAATGCCTTGGGTCAGACCTGTAGCTGGCTGAAATCAGCACAGCTCTGCAGAGCTCTGAGCTGGAGCTGCAGAGATTTTGGGTGGTGGGCTCTAGTTTGTAAATGATGCTTTTAGCTGCTTTAACTGACGTGTTTGCTTTGTGGCATTCCCTCCACGTGCCAGGTTGGAATGTGAAGCAGCTATAAACTGGAGGATTTTTCTAGGGTTGACTGGCTTTTAAACTGCAGCCATCTCTTGATGTCATAAACTTCTGTGCAGTTGTGTGTGCGTGTAAATGTCACCTTCTGTAAGGGAGCTTGCTCTGACTGGCAGTAAAGTTGGGATGGGATTTCATCCCTGCTTTATGAGGCGCTAATCTTGCCTCTGTGTCTGGCTGAAGTGCAAAGCCAAAGCTGTGGTGCAGTGTGTGAAGGGATGTCCTTGGTACCCTGGGGGTCCTGTTCTCATCCAGCCATTAACTGGGCTGCCTGTTCTGGTGAGTGCTGGTTCACACCCTGTCAGTGCGACCGAGTGCTGCTCCACGTGCCTGCACTGCAGCACAGCCAGCTGGTGGGTGGGAGCTGGGGAACCGTGATGGTGTGTTGGAATTTCCTGGGGCTCTGAGGGTTTGCTGCCACTGAAAAGGTGGATGCACAATGAATTGCTTGTGGTCTGGGCTGGAGGTTTGTTCCAGCCACTTTGAATTCTCCTGTCTCCAACACTGGCCTTAATCTGGAGGCTGATTCTACAGGCATCCTTTGAAGTCATTGAGCCCTTGTGGGATGGGGCTGTTGGCTGGCAGCTACCTCAGGCTCAAAGAGAGGAATCTGTAATTTCCCATTGGACTTGCTTGAATAGTAGATGGGGGCTTTTCCTTCTTTTTTTTTCACTTTTTAAGGGAAGGGAGAGTTTGACTGTTGGATTTACAGAACATTAACCCAGCGACAATGGAACTGGCTGTAAAGGCAGACCTCCAGTAATTAGCTATGTTTCAATTAGGGCTGCAGCTGAATTTTAAACCTTGTCTGTAAGGCTTTATTATCAAAGAGAATGAAACCTGTGACAACCAGTCGTAAGTCCTGAATAAATCAATGATGTCCTTGTTGCCCCTTGTTGCCCCCGGGCAAAGCTGACATCAGAGCAGTGCAATTAGTCCTGCAGTGCAGTGCAAGATGCCGTTTGTCAGGGAACAAGGTTGCTATTCCCAGCAGCAGTGTGCTCGTAGGAACATTTTGTTTAGCTCTGATTGGCATCCATGTGAAACATGAGGATGGCCTTAATAACTGGAGAAAGCCTGTGTGTTCAAACTGGGAACAGTTGCAGCCCTCCCTGGGAGCTGGGACCTGGCTGTGTGTGAACTTGGAGTGGGAATGTGTGGTGGAAGGTGCACATGTGTCTGGGCTGGGACTGAGGTTTGAGAGCCCCCCTCTCAGCTGGAACACGTGGGGCTGTGTTCATCACCTCCCAGGAGAGCAGCAGAGCAAGAGGAGGCTCTGGAGAAAGTGTTAGAGCAGTTGGGAGTTCACAGGCTGGGACTCTGCAAGTGCCTTGTTGCTGTCATAGTCCATCACCCCAGAAAACAGTGTCAAGGAGAGGTCAGCACACCCTCCCCAGCCTTTGAGTGGGGAAAAATTATTATTAATGCTTTCTTTCTTCCTTTTTTTTTTTCCTGTGGGGAGATAATTTAAAAACTTTTATTTAAGTTTCATGACCAAAAGAAAGCAGCATGTTTCTATTTAGACATACAAAATTAAAGGGTTTGGTTTTTTAATGTCACCCCCCTCCCAACATCTTAATTAAAAATTCAAAACTTTTTGATGGAAATTGCTGCTCAGCCATAAAGAAGTACTTTTTGCTTGGTTATTTTGGGGGAGAGGAGAGACTGACCATGCTTTCTGGAGGAATTTTTTATTTGTTTTGATTCAGTTCTAATCTGTCACACTGGGAACTGTCAGTGGCTCAAGCCAAGATCTTCAGCCACTTGCAGATTGATTCTCTTTAAGAAGTAAAAAGGATTAAAATTGACAAAAAGTCAGGCCCAGAACTACTTCCTATTCTTTGAGGTTCAATGAAGCCCCTCCCAGGGCAAAATCCTGACTACACTGAAGCAAGTACCAAAATGCCTCCTGCATTTAGTGGGGTCAGCACTTCACCCGAGAGTTTGGGAGCAGCAGCCTCGAAGCTTTGCGGTGCTGCAGCCAGACAGTTCCAGCTCAGCTGCTGCTTCATACTGTGCTTGCAAGATGTGATTTTTATTACGAGGCCGCGGCCCTCGGGCAGCTCTAACTCACTTTTATATGGGAACTTTTATAGGGATTCATACATTTATTTATTGTGCTCATAAACACCCTCCACCCACACACACACATCTGCTGCCTTCTGCAGAGCCTGCGCCATCCCTGCGCACTCCTCGCTGGCTCCTTTGGAATCTGAGCTCTGAGCAGAGCAAGGCATTGCCTCTCCATCCCTCTGCAATCACTTGGGGGGTTTCTTCATTTGTCCTTTGCTGGCCAAAACCCCATTTTTTCGTTAATCTTCTGGTAGAGTTACAAATGTGACAGTCCCAGGAGCAGGTCCTGATAGTTTCACACTTCTCTGTGCTATTAAGATCCCTGTTAATTGCCTTGCACAGGCATGGGAACATCTCCCTGTCCTCGCTGAAGCCAAGTTCATGGTTAGAGAGAGAGTCTGCAGATGAGTCTCCTGAGGGGCAGTTCCAGCTTTGCTGTGTCCTTTCCAGGGCCTCAGTGCCCTTCCTTGCCTCCGTGTCTCCAGTGCCCCTGCTTTAGCCATGGCTGCAGCTAATCGGAATTATCCAGCCCTTGGCTGTGCTGGGGGAAAGGGGCTGTCCAGGAGGGTGATCTTTGTTCTTAGGACAGACCTGCCTTCTGAAAATGGCTTTCAGCCCTGTTAAATGCCAAGTGCTTGTATCATCTTCTCTGTTTCCCCATGGCTGCTGAGATTTCGAGGGTGAATTAACATTATCAGCCCTCATCTTGGAGTTCTCACTTCTCACCCATACCCTGGTTTGTAGTCATGACAACAAACTTGTTTTAAATAGATACACACAAAACTCTCCAAAAAGACCCTCCTCACTGGCTCACCACCTTGATCCTGTTGCTTGTCAATCCAGCCTGTGTTTTGTTGCAGCTGCTTTAGAAATCTTAGATTCCTTCCTGAGACTTGTACGTGGGCGTGATGGCAACAGATGAACAGAATTTATGGGGAATGCAGAGAGATGCCAAGTTACCCAGTCTGTGTGGGCAGCTAATGGAAAACTTGAGCTCAGAAACAAGGCTGGAGAGATATGCACTTGCCAGGAAGAGTTCAGTTGCTGACACTACCAGCAGTGGGTGCAGCTGAACCTGCTCTGCCATGGTCTCATAAACATTAAAGTATGTTTTAAAATATGCTGACTTTGCAGCCGCCCTAAGTCCAGGACTGGTTCCTGCACGACTGAAATTGCAAAGCAATCCATAAAATCAGGCCAGCTATTATCATGGTTGGTTGTAACCAAGAAAGGGAGTTATTTTGAACTCAATGAGCTTTTATGTTAACTGTGTATCTTTTCTCTGGACAGCCTTTAGCACAGGCAGGACAAACTATTTCTCACACTGTAAAAGGAATTCCATTTTGTTTACCGGGGCACTGTTGAGCTAAACATCACCCTTCCCTTGGAAAAGCTTCCCTGCCTATTGCTGCTGGCAAGCCCCTGCCAGCTGTGGCTGCAGGACCTCTGCAGGCAGGTCTTGCTGAGCTGTAGGCAGTGCTTTGTGACTCGAGATTTTACTTCTTTCTCTGACAAATACCTTGTGTCTCACTGCTGGGTTGTGTGGGTCACTGGGAGCAGCAGGAGCACAGGCTGCAATATGAAGAATAGGAAATGATGGCAGTGAGAGCAGCAAGTACAGGCAGGGGGGTTGAGCACAGGGTTGTGTGCAAGTCCTTGCCTGAACTTTGGACTATCACTGCCTTTTCAGAGTGGTGTTGATATGTCCATAATTAAGTGGGGTGGTACTGCAAAGAGGTCATGGGAATTAGGAAATAATAATAGAGTTGTTACTTCATCTCCTAAGGTGAACTGGAGAATCAGGGGTGCTGGTGGGAGACTGTCCATGGTGACAAGAGCATCCAGTCCCCAAAGCAGGGTCTGCCTTGTCTGCTCCATCAGATGCTTCTGAGAGTGTGACAAGAAATGTGCCCCCTTCTCCCCCTCCGCCAAGCTGTGCTTTGTAAAGGGGACAGACATTTTAAAAGCTACAAGGGTCTCTTGGCAATGCTCAGAGGGGGTTCTGCATCTGCCCCACGCCTTGGAGTCTAATCTCATTTACAGTTGTCAGCGTGGGCTGCTGGGGGAGATGAAAGGCAGAGGACAAGGCAGGAGAATAGATTAGTCCGGAGCAGAGGGCGCGGGGAGTGCACCTGCCCCTGCCCCGCTACCTTGAGGAGGGGCGGCGGCAGCAGCTGGGCTTGTGTCATCTGCTGCTCTTTGAGGCACCCGGCCATGGAGCACACGATTAATGACTCAGGGGGCTGGGCTTTTGTGAGCCATAAAGCCCTGGGATTTAGGCCGGGCTCTCAGGCCTTTTCCCTGAGCAGCACCATCACTTTACATTTCTCAAGTGGCCTTGTGTGCAGGGAGCTGCTGTCTGTGGCCACAATGCTTCCCTTTCTCCTCCCTCCCCAAACTGGGCTGACCTTTGTCATGCAGCATTAACCCTTTGACTCCTCCACTTTGGGTTATGGGGTTGGGGAAAAAAAAGAGAGTCCCTTCAAATTCATTGCCCTGTGGACAGCCTTGAAGGGAAGAATGGGCTGGCGGGAGAGGATCTGGTTTTGCTGAAGGAGATTGGTTTGCTGATGCTCTTTGGATTATCAGCTCCTCACTGCCTTCTGCCAGAGGCTTTTTTGAATACAGCAGCACCCAGGAAAGAGGGGAGGGGAATTTATCCTTCCCTCAGTCAGGGAGGGAAACTGAGGCATTTAGCAGCGAATAGATGTCTGAGAGACTATTCCCTCTGCAGGCTGATGCCTTTTACTGCGCCTGGATTAGCCTGTGTCCATCCCCAGTGTTGTTACAGGGGATGGCAATCTCCCAGCACTTCAAGGCTTATACCCAGATTTGGCTTTTAGCCACGATGCCCTGGGCTGATGGCTCAGCATGGAAAAACTACACAGAGGTCATTAGTGATCTTCCCACCTCTCGCAGGATGAACAGCAAAACCGCCCCAAGTTCCTCCTTAGTCTTCTAATGCCTCTGTGCACTGAACACCAACCAGCCCTTAAGCTGGTGGGTCTCTGGGTTGTCTGTATTTACACCTTCCCTGCAGCATGAAAGATTTGTGATCAGCTATCCCATTTCTCCTTCCACTGGCTCCTTGATTGTTCCTCTCTCCAGTCCCATCAGCCTGTACACAGACTGTTGGCTTTGCCTAGCACGAAAATTTGGGATTAGGAGCCATCAATACCAACCAGATATTGGCAGTGTAGCAAACACAGCACTATTAAGTTTGTGCTAGTAAAAGTAGGCATTTCCCAAAGTGTTTCAAGGAGTCACAACAAACACACCAAAACGCACATGGAGGCTGAGTCAGTCCTACACAGCTCATGAGTTACTGGCAGCTTGATGTCTCTAGGTTTGTAAAAAGCCTCGGGAGGCTTCCTACTCATTACACATTTGTGTACCTTCCACGTGTGAGCTGCCTGGAAACCTGCAGTGTCCGAGAGGGACGCGGTGTCTCCGCCGCTTCCTGATCCCGGCTCCAGCGGGAGGCTTGGGAAGCGCACGCTCTGCCGTTTCAGCTGAATGTGCGGGATGAGCTTTAGGCACACAGATCTTTGCTGATGCATTGTTCTCAAATCCTGTCTTGCGCATAGAAAATCAGTGAAGCAATGAAAACATTTAAGCCTGCGTGTTTAAAAAGAAAGGGGAGAAAAAGCCGTAAACACAGAGTGGATTGATGCTGTTTTGCAAATCAGCTGGTGCATTGTGCTCCATGGTTGTGTGTTGTCGTGGCAGAGAAGGGGAAGAGATCATCCCGTCTCCAGAGGAAAAAGCCAGCTGCTCAGCGAGGGGAAACAGTGTGGAGGTGGTTTTCTACGCCATCAGTTATGCCTGTAACATTTGCAGGGCTTTTAAAGTTACTCTCTACCAAATCTAGAAGGCAAATATTTCTCCTCTGCAGTAGGAAGTACGATGTTCCCATTGCTTCCTGGTATTTGGAGTCAGTGCAAATGTACTGGGGCAAGTTTGCAAATGAAATGCAGCCGTGGGTTTGAGTTTGACAGCAGCCAAGGAAGCTGTGATCCCTCTCTCCTCCTCACTAGGCTCTGTACTACGAGCTGGTCTGAAATCACTTTGGTACCGTGAGACAGAGCTGATGGGCTGTTTTCCTGCACCGTTGTACATACAAGCTGCTGAGGAAAGCTGATCTCTGGATGCTCTGGATTTTGATGTGACTCAAACCCTGCAGTGTTTGCCTGTTCTAGCTGTAGCACCCGGGACAGTCACTCCTTTCTCTCTCCCAGACTCCTGAGCAGTGCCATCAACCCTGATTCAGCTGCTTATGGTGACCCCAGGGATATTCTGTTGACCAGAGTCAACATCTCTTGGTGAAATGTGTAGTGAAAGTCCCAAATGTTTGTGATGACACCGAGTCTTACCCGCACCTTTAATTCCTTCAGCTCCAGAAGTAAAACCCAGCACTAGCAAGACACAGAGAATGTGTTCTAAGTGTATGGTCCTGTTGCTTAGGAACAGCTGTCTGCAGTGACCCTGTGTTGCTGGTGAGAAGAGTAAGGATGTGTGGAGCTGATGTTAAACAAGCAGGATCAATCTTACCCCCAGAAACTGTTCTTTGTGTGCTTTGATACTGAATGTACTCTGTGAGGAGCGAATACTCTGGAGTATCCTGAGTTGCACGAGGAAAAGATAAATGAAGCTGCTGGAGGCAAAGCTGTTTGTGACTATTGATCATCAAACCTCTGGTTTCATGCACTCCTTCAGGGCAGTGTCCCCTGAGGAAGCACCTCCCTGCCTCTGTGGTCCTTCACCGATAGGTACAGGTGATGATGGAGACCATGGTTTGTGTAGCACTTGTGTGTCATGTACAGTTGCATGGAAGTGTTTGGTGGTGGCAGCCTAAAGCCAGTGAGATGTGGCCATGGTTACCCTTGGCAGAGAGAGGATCAATATTATAGAAGGTGGAAAACAGGAAAAAGTTTCACAAGAACTACTGGAGGAGCTGATCCTGTGTGCTCTGACCTGGTCTAGTAAAGCACTTGAAAACAAGTGTGCCTGTTGTCCTGGATGCTTTATGTGTCTGACATGGATTGTATCTTTTGCTGGGGCTGGTACCAGAATGGGGACGTGCCCTAAGAGATTTAGAAAGCAAAGTAGGTTTTTAGTTCTGCCCCTTGGCTCTGAACCAGAGCCAAATGCATGTCTTCCTGCCACTCCTCTCACATATTTACTTACCCTCACACTGAGAAATAATGGGAAGTGGGCCTTGAGCATCTTTTCCCACTGCAGACAGTGGCCTCCATGGAAGGATGTTGGTTTTCAGCCTGGTCGTTTGCACTGGGGAGGAAAATCAAAGTGTTTGTTGTGGTTCTTTCTTCTGTTTGAGCTGCTGCCTCTTCCCTCAGCTCCCTGGTTGCTGATGGAGGAGTTGCTTTTGCACACAGTCCTGGATTTATGTCTCTGGGTTCTCCTCCCCGTCAGCAGGGAAGGCACAAACATTTTTCCTTCGTGTGTCCTCTGACAATAGTATTTGGGTCTCGGAGAAAGATTTATTTTGCATTGATTTGTGCATTAAGGAGCCCCTTTGGGAGGAGACTGCTCTGAGAGCAGGGGAGATTGTCCTGCTGCTGCTGCTGTCTTTGGTCTCTGAGCTGTGCCTGGAGACCAGGGCTGGAGGAATAACTTCCTTCCAACCTAAATAAAGTGTCTGAAGAATCTTTATTGAGCTGAAAGTTTGCTTTATCACACTCGGACTTGCCAGCCTTGGGAACTGTTTGGGCAGGTCCTTGGTAGATGTGTGTGTGTGCAGGATTGCTCTTGTGCCTTCCACATATTAAATATTCTGGTGTTGTCTCCTCTGGGGCTCTATGAACCAGAGTCCCCTTCAACAACACAGGTGCACTGGATGACTTCCCCCAGGGTGGTGATAGCCAAAATGCCTCCCAATGAATTGTCTCGTGTCTGAAACAGCTTTTTCCAGCTTTATTCCCTCTCTGGCCCATGAGCTGAGAGCTGCCATTGCTGCACTGATTTATGGGGTCCTTTAGTGTTGGTACTGGTGGCCAAGAAAAGCTGGGGCAGAGGAGCCATGTGCCAGCTGCTGATTTATGAGCCCAGCGAACAGTCCTGAAAAGCACAGTAAGAATCCTCTGGGCCTTCTGCAGTTCCAGCTGACTGGAAGCTCCAGGCTGTTATTTGACCATGTGGAGTAATAAAACTATGAAAACTAATTAACTTTTGTGCCTACTGCAAAACAAACAAGTTTATGTAAAAAATTACTCCACACTTGCAAGCAGCAGTGACTTTATGGGTTCCAAGCCTGTGTTTAATGACCAAGCATGTAGTGCCATGTGTGAAGTGTGTCCCTTTTGCTGGCTTCTCAGGCTGAACAGAATATAACAAGCTCATCTGATCACTGGGGACCTGAACACCAGCCCGGGATACTGTTCTCCTTCACCCTTATTAATTATGTAGCTGCTGTGTGGGTGGAGGTTTTACACAAAGCTGCATCGGGTGGTTTCTCGTAGTCCAACCCTCCTGAGTTACGCACACAGTTCATTCAAGGGAAGGTGCTCTCTGCAGCGCCAGTGCTAGAGCCTGGCTGAGGTCATTCTCTGCTCCCTGGGAGGTGCAGCTAAATGAGCTCTTTCCCAGTGGGAGCCCCAAGGTGTTTTTGTGCTGTTAGCAGGCAAACAGTCAGCCCTGCTCAGGACCTGCCCCTGTGCTGAGGCTGCTCAGCGTGTGCCAGCTGGGATGTTGACATCAGAGCAAGGATGTTTCTGAGTGCTCTGGTGTTATGTTCCTTGCCAGTGGCCAGGCACTTATCAACATTGGATAGATGATCCAGCCTCTGTCATCCTACACTGATTCAGGGAAAGGGAATGACTGGCTGTTCTTCCCCCTTAATCAAATTACTGAGGTAACCCTCCTTCTCTCCCATCCCTCCTGCATTACTCAGTAGCTTCTCGTACTGGATGTTTAACTCTGTGTTGTTAGAGTCAATTATTGTTATTAGAGTCAATTATTCATTTATTTATTTATTTTAAAGTGTGTCCCCCCCCCCTTTTCTGAGGGATGTGCTTGGGTTGTCATGGTACTCAGTACCAGAGCCCCAGCCAGTGTGTTTCTATCCCAAGCTTTGGTTTTCTCCACAAAGCAAAGTATTATTGGAGAGCTATTATTAACCTAAAATAAGAGTGTGCATACTCACTGCTATAGAATTCTGCTTTTCACGCATCAAATCAAGTCCCTGTGGATTTTCACCTCCCTCCCAGATCTGGCAGACAATGAAAAAGGGAGCTATTTTTAATCTAAAATGTTCTGTGTTTCAAGTCCAGAGAATGAAAATGTAGTTTTTCTCCTCATAGCTGAGTGCTATAAAACTTTTTGTCTATAAAGGAAGGATAAAACTTCCTTCAGGAAGGGCAAAAGTTCTGATTTTGGGGGCAACAGATCTTAGTTCACTGAAAAACAGTGGCAATCACTGTCCTTGGATTAAGGAATTTACCAAGAAGAAGGAACAATTTAACAAAGGGGGCTGGCAAAGTCTAGTGTGGTAGAGTGGTATCAATTCCCTTCTGGGGGGAAGATGGTGGTCATGGATTAGGAATCACTTGCCTGAGACAATATTTCTGGCAGCCAGGGAGATTGGCATCACTGTCAGAATGGTGCTTACACACCTTTCATCATCTTGCTGTCACTCCAGTTCTGCCATCCCACGGGAATCCCTGCTCCATCTGTCCTCCTGACAGGCTGGCAGGTATTGTCCAGGAGAGAAGGGGAATTTCTGCTCCAAGTGTGCTCCCTGCCCAGAAGAAATGGATATGGAAGAAGTTTCTTCTTCTCCTCACTGTGTGTGCCCTTCTGTGCTGAGCCCAGGCTGGTGGGCCAAGGGGTAGGGCACCTTCCAGAGCAGGTCCACCCTTCCCTGCTGACTGTCCTGCACCCAGGGCTGTGGTGGTGGGGACAGCAAGTTGTTGACCCCAAGGTGCAGGTACTGCTTTAAGCAAGAAGGGCTGAGGCTTCTTTTGCCCTAAAGGGAGGAGGGAGAGGGGCAGAGCAGATCTGACTGTACAGGAAGGCGTGAGCTGGGGAAAGCAGTTTTGCAAGGTAGCTTTAGGCCAGGCTTCAGGCCAGACAGCAGGCAGGATGTTACAGGAGTGTGCCAGGAGCAGCATTCCCATATCAGCACTGAACCCTCTCCCTCCAGCACTGGTGGAGCTGCTTCAGTGCAAAGCCCAGCTCAGCTTTCCTTTGGCTGCTCGTGACAGCCCACATGGTGTCTGTGCTGGTGCCCCTCGAGCAGGGACAGCCCTCCCCTACCCTGCTGCAGGCTGGGCACACACAGAGCTCCAGCTAATGAAGCACAAGGTCACAGGAGCTCCCTGCAGCTGTACAGGCAGAACTTTCCTTGCTGAGTACATTTCCATCCTGGTTCCAGCCTGGCACAGCCCTGCAGACACACCTTGCTCTGCTGCAGGGGGTGTCTAATGCAGCCCATCTGTCACAGCGTCCTGGCCCCTGAGGAGGCTCAAGGGCACAGCCAAACTCTGGGTCAGCAGCCCTCCCACGGGGCTGCCCTGCCCTGCCCTGTGCTCCTCTGCCTGCTGCCCCATGGAGCAGAAAAGGGGGGAGCAGCAGCACTTGTCTCCTGGGGCTGGCCAGGTCCTTGGTGTTCCTGGCTGGCCTTCCTCTCGCTGGTGTTGCTCACCAGATATGTCACTAAGCAGCAGCAGAGAGAGACCCAAAGGCTCAGATCTGATTAACCTCTACAACTTTATCCCGTGTCTTAATTGGATTAGCTGCAGGGGGTGGGATTGCTCTTGTTCCTGATTTTTTTTCTTAAACAGGTACTTATCACTGTGACATCTGATGGAAGCAAAAGGTTCAAGTAGCAAGACCTGTGAATAAACAAGTAGTGTTTGCTTCCTCCCCACTGCTCAGCTAACAGCTCCTGCCCTTCCTTTCTGAAATATTGCTGATGCCTGTGAGATGGCTCTGAGTAAGCCCTGCAGTTGGATCTCCTGGGAGGTGTGGGCCTTGCCTGAGAGCCTGGATGCCAGACCCAGAGTCCCTGATTGCTAATTGCAGTTCTGTCACTTTGGGGAAGGATTTCTGCTCAGCAACTGTTCAAAGCAGTATTAAATTCCCACGTTCAGTTTCTTTCATCTTTTCTCTGAGCTTTTCAGTTTCCTTCACGTTCTTCTGCCCCTCAGGGTTTTTGCTTGTCCCACCACCATGGCTGTGGGTTGTAGGGAATTGGCCTTACTCAGTACTGCAATAGCCCTTCCTCTTCCAGGACTTCAAAGCTTGTGCTCCAGTACCAGCTCACTTAGTTTCACAGGTGGGAACATGGAATAGGAAGATCAGTGGCCATATCCCGTTACAATGGGGGACAGGCTGCTACAGACCTAAAAAGAAGGAATTGAATCCATTTCATCATGAGCTTGCCTCTCATTCCTCATGGTGTTGTCTGCCTGTGTGGTGCCCAGTGGAGAAAAAGAAGAACCAGTTTGCAGGAGTCTTTTCCCCATGTCCCTCCTGCAGCACCCAGTTGCCTCTTCAACAAGCTTAAAATAGAAGCCTTTTTCCTTGCCAGAGCTGTAATGGATCCTGGATTGGGCACTGGAGAGGGTGATGAAGGGGCACATGCTGCTGAGAAGCTCTCTCTCTCCCCCGTAAAAAAGACTGAATTGTAGGTGTGATATCAGGCCGTGGTTCTGTTCCAGGGGGAATAATTGCTGTACCGGCACCACTCCGGCTGTTACAAGATCAAAACTGCTGTTACATTACAGCTGGTAATACTGCCTGGCTTGGCAAAAGGACTGACAAAGTGTTCCAGGATTTTAATGTATGTCCAGATAAACTGTCTTCCACAGTGAGGCTCAGGCCTTTGCATTTAGTCCGTGTAAAATAGCAAAGGCTTTAGTGACTTGGTAAAAAGGTAAATCCAAGGAATCCCCTCTTTGTGCAGGGCTTGAATGGGATTCATTTGTGTGAAGCACAGTTACAGTAGAGGGTTCAGGGCTCCTTTGCATCTGGGATGTGTGGTGGTCAGGGAGGGCTCAGCTGCTGCTCCCAAAGAAAACATGGCCATTAAGCTGAATTACGATGGACATGAGGTTCCTTTCTCAGATTTAATGTATTCCTGTATTTTGTGTCCCCTGGCTCCTGGGCAGCTTGCAGGCTGGGAATGGAAATTGGGAGCTGCAGAGGATGACTGAGCCATTAGCAGGCAGAATTTGATGCTCATAAAAATGAATGCATTTATGTTGCAAGGCATTGGTTTGCTTTGGTCTCCTGAGGATCTCTTACTTGGAATTTTGTGACTCAGGCTATATTTGTTACAAAAGCAATACAAATGGAGAGGCCCTGTGGTTTCAGAGGCTTGGCTGTTCTCTTGTCTGTGAGTATCATTTCAGCTTTTTCTGTATCAAATGTTATTCCAAGGAAGCTGTGAAAATGTGAAACGCAATGATATCCGAAAACAGAGTATTGCAGTCCCAATTTGTGTTATCCACAGAAATAGCTGTCTTTGGAGATCTGCTCAGATACTGTTTTTCAGGAAAAGCCAAGTTCTAGTAGATAATTTTTCATTATTAGGCTTTCACTGAAGGATATAAAGGACTAAAAGGATTTGGTGGGTCATTAAAATAAGTACAGATCTGCCACTGTGGGGTTTCAAACACAAGCTGAAATCCTGGTCCCTCTGAAGGGGCCTCGTTTGCCTCCTTCAGGCCCCACTCTAATTTCATTACTGGTTTCAGAAGGGAAAGGACTTCTACTGATTTTAATTTTACAGTGTTTCTTTTAGCATGCAGACATAGAAATATTCAATTTCTTTCGCCGAGGGTTTCATTAAAGGAAGCTCACACAACGTGCACCCCTTCCATGGGAGAGCATTCGTGTGATAAATTTAATTTTTCAAGCACAGGAGGTTGTGAGGGAAAACACTGGTGCTTCTTGCTTTTCCCTTTAGCACTGAGAGACAAATCCTTCAGCTCTTCCTCACTCCTGGCAGCCTGGGCTGAAGGGGAGGCAGCAGATACGCCGGGAGAATATTGTGCTACGCACCATGAAGTTGTGCCAAGGCGAAAGGAACATCCAGGCTGAAATCACCTTCTCCCCTGAGGCTTCTGTGGTTTCTTTTAATATTTTCTAAGGTGAAGTGCTGGATCCAAGCCTTGCTAACAGCCAGCATCTTTAATGTCAGGCAAAAAGTCTTTGCTAGTGTCTTCCTTGGCCACCAGATGCTGGGGATTTCGGTGCAGTAGAGTTTGGCTGTGGAAAGTCTGTTGTTGCTGTAACAATGTGCAGCTCTGTGGGTGCTGCACCCACCTCTGCCTGATGTGTTCTCACAGGGATGTGTGCCAGGGTCAGGCTGAGCAGTGTTTCCATCTGAAATTCCCCTCCTTCCCCTCAGCCCCCACCACAGATCCAACTTATCTAGACTGCCCCACTTCCTTGGTGTGGGAGGGATTCTCACTTCAGCTTGTCTGAGAGCAGGACCACAAAGCCTTGGAAGGGAGGAGTGAATGGAGCTGTTCACCAGGACCTGCTTCTTCTGGTGACACCAGCTGGCAGTTTCTGAAATAATTTTTACTTTAGGTGCCTCCAAACTCTGTAGAGTGAGAATTAGAGGAAGCAACACTGGTCAGTGAAAATGTCCATATAATTTTCATTGACATAATAAAGACTAAGGTACATTATAATTAATTTTTTAATGCAATAAAATAGGATGGGATGGGACAGGAATTAACCTCAGCTAAGCAACCAGTATGTTGTGCTTCCCTACTTACTACAACAAATATTTGTCTATGCAGTGAGATTTGCTGGCATAGAAACGGTGAGAGAAGAGGGTGATGGCCATGGGAGTTGGCCTGGATTGCTTTCTGCTGTCCCAAGCATGCTGATGTGTGGTACTTCACTGAGGGCTAACCAAAACTAAAAATCTTGTCTTTATATCTCCTGTCCAGCTCCTCCAAGTCACTCACTGTGATGAGCAGAGCCTGGTTATATCTGTTCTCCATCTGTCCCTTCCTCTGTCATCTCCACTATCATTAATTGTTAACGTCTGGCCTGAGAGATTGCCTCTTAGCACGGTGCTGAGGGGATCTTTCCATGGAGGATTAGGGCTGGAGTGGATTGACAGGAGGCAGTATCCTTGCTGTGGGAAGTTTGCCAGTCATGTGCAAGCTCAGTGCTGCTGCTCTGCCACTGACTCCAGTTCATGTCAGGCCATGGGCAAGACTCAACTGCAGCTCCGTGCCCTGTCACCAAGCACAGCAGGCCAGATGTGGTCTGTGCACTGTGTGCTGGCTTTGGGGGAGGCCTCCTGCACCCAGCTGCTGCACGTGGCCTTTGTCAGCACCTTCTGTGTGTTCACACCTTCCCAGGGAGGTGAGTTCACACCTGCTCGGTTTCACTGTGTGGTTGCAGCGGTTTGGTTCAGGCTGTGGTAACGATACCAGCGCTGGGGGGGCTGGCAGGGGGAGTTGAGATGTCACTTCTCACTGTGTCACTCTCCCCACGTGGCTGAATGTGTCTGTAAATCACACCAGTGCTTCCCCATGGGTTTGCTTTCTGTTACTGCCTCAGCTGCCAGGATTTCATGGGACACAGATCTCGGCTTTTGGCAAAAGCACGGCCTCCTTTCCTTGTAAAGGTACTTGGGATGTATTTCAGTGCCCTGAAGCGTAGCCAAGGGCCCTGCTAAGCTCCCTGAATCCAGGCTCTGAGAGATTGTGTTTCATTTTATTTTACTGGGTTTGCTTGCCCGTGGAGTCTGTATTTCTTCCAGCGTCTGTCCGGGGAGCATGGGAGAATCCCTCAGCATTTCAGAGGGTGAGGAGTTTCCTCTTACCAGGTTGGTCTCCTGATCTGCTCCTAAAAAGTCCTTGGCAACCCTTGTTGCTCATTCCCAAAGGTGATACATGTCCTGCAGCAGCCAAAAGGTGTCTGTTACCTCACAAGGGCACTCTGGGGCCTGGGGGCACATTTCCTCCTGGCTGTCAGTACCACAGCTGAGGACTCTCTTTTTCCCTGTTCAGGACAAGCTGTGCTTTGAAGGTGTCACACCAGGAAGGATTTCCATGTGTGTTGGTGCTTTCTACAGCTACAGCAATTGCAAAATAGTCTTCCCCCAGCCTAAAGGGAAACCTTTATATCTAATCCATCTCAGACTTTAAATCTCAAAGCTAGCCAAGTAAAGCCAGCAGAGTTTGCACCAAGGGGCTTGATTTTGTGGGCCTCTTGGAGGGAACATTAAAAGATGTTCGCAGGGTTTAGAAGCATTGTTTATTTATTTATTTATTTGGGTATGGAAATCTCTCTGGCTGGTATTCCCATGTCCCTTTGAGCCATTTGAGATGACATTTCTTTTGTTTCTTTCATTAAAACCATTTTTATCCTGGCTCGTGGGACTGTCCAAGTAGAAATTAAAACATTGCTTGGTGTTTCCTTGCCCATCCTATCAGTTCTTCATCCCCAGATCCTTTCAGCCCTCCCCAGCTCTCCCCCCTTCCCTGCCCAGCTTGCCTTGAAGGGCTGGGAAAGGCGAGACTGGCGCATTCTGTTGCCTGTCTGATTGTTGTGGGGTTGTGTTTGTGTGGGGAAGGTCACGAGACAAAAAGACCACCAGGCAGGGCTGGGCAGGGGGGGCTCAGTCCCTCTCCATTCAGGCCTTGTGGCAATGGGTGGGAAGAGTCTTGTTTGCATGACAGGATTTCAGGGGGCCGTTGCTTTTTGTTTAGGTTTCTTCCACGGCTGCTGAGTGGGCCCTGAAGGGCACAACAAAAGTAGAGCATATCTGGGAATTCATGGGGCTGTGGCAAAGGAGTGACTGATCCTGCCCAGCTCCTGTGCTCCTGCAGCCTGGAGACTCCCAGCAATTCCTCTGGCTGAGCTGTTTGTGTCCTGTCCAGCCTTGGCTCTGCTGAGAGCTCTGGATCTTGTGGGTTGGGATCCTGAGAGGGATAAATGCTCTGGAAGTTTTCTGTCTGTGGAATGAAGGTTGTAATGCAGGGGCACAGCTCCACAGACCTGCCACAGTGGCTGTGCTTCCCAGAATATTTCTGAGACTTCCAGCCAATTACTTTTATTTGCAGCATCTGCCTCCTGCCTTGCCCGTCGGCTTGACACTCTTGAGAGCATTGTTGTGTTTAAACAGCTCTTATTTCCTCATCAGCCCTGTGAGAAGCTGAGCTGTGTCCCTCCCTGCAGCTCTCCCCTCACTCCGTTCTTAGAAAGCAGCTCAGTCTGTATTTACCACTGGTGTGCACAAAAGCAAACATTGTCAGGGACTGATTGTAACTGTCCCAATTACCCCGGCTTCATTTGCATAAGAAGACCGACCAGCCTGTGGCAGTGGCATTGCCTTGACTGTCTGATAGGGGACATTTAGATTTGGGGAGCAGGAAAGAACTGGAGTCCCCAGGCTGGCTGTGGCATGGAGAAGAGAGGGCAGTTTTGGTCTCTACTACAGCAGCCCTTCCTGGAAGGAGGATAACTTGTCAACTCCCAGCCATTGGCAGCACAAGTCTGTCTGATTAAAATGGAATAGCTGCCAGTTTTCCAGAGATGCAAATTCCAAGAACTCCGAGCACGCCTGGCTGTCCCATCTGAGTAAATCCTTCTCCTGCAGTGTGTGTGTGTGTGTGTGTATTTATGTGTTTATTTTTAGTAGGTGTTGACCCTCCTTGAATGCTTTTAGATTAAGCAGTGACCTGCCTTGTGTTGTCACTTCCCTCAGGCACACGTAACCTCTCCTCCCTGTGTTTGGATTTTTTCCAGAGAGCTAGCTGTTCCTGCAGGCAGGCACTAAAGCAAGAGGAGAGCAGCTGGGATGAAGCAGAAGTCAGGAAGCAGGCTGCAATGGTATGATCTCCTGACCCAAAGCAATAGCTAGTGCTGGTAGGACTTGTTTGCACTGCAGCAGCTGCACAGCTCACACTCCTTTTACTGAATTGAGAATTACTCATATTCTCTCTCCCTTCCCCCCAGTGCCACATGTAACACAATCTCCCTGTGCCCAGGCCGGCAGATGGAAACCCAAGGCACTCTTCTGTTTGCAGCAGTGGTTTCTCATGGTCTCTCTGAGCAGTGGGCTCAGCTGGCCTGAAGCTGCAATGTTCAGGCTTTGGCAGAGCAGCCCTTGGGAAGACCCTTTGTGCCCCTCTGGCACTGCTGTGTGTGCCTGCACAGACCCACACCCACCTCTTCATCTCCCTGCTGCTTCCAGGAGACACTCCCTCACTTGGGCATCTTTCCTTGTTGCCTGTGGATATCACCAAGTCTAGCTGCTTCCTTTGACCTTTATCTTCCCCCCTCCTTCAAAGCTCCCCACTAGTATTTGGCAGTTTGGAATTGTTATTATTTAGTTACTAGGTGACAATATAGGAGTGTGTCATGGAGGGGGCTGGAGCACAGGCAGCTCATCTCAGCTACAGTAGTAGTTTAAGCTTCTTGCATCCTTGGGTGAGTTACTTTGTGTGAATTGGGTTGGTAATTCATAACTCAGTAATTGGGTGAATTACTTTGCCTGTCTCCCAGTTCAAAAGTGGAACTCCTTAGGAGGTGGTACCACTGTGAATCATGAAGAGCACAAATTACCATTTCACAGTGCACTGTGTGCTGGAGACCTGATTGCTAATGGCCAGATCCCAAGTCTCTGTCCTTATACTTTTGGACCTCTCTAAGAGGGATTGATAATCCAGTCCAGATTTCTCAGGTATTCCTTTACTCTTTCTTTGGGGGGTTGGAGGGGGAAAAATCCTTATGTTTTTCTCAGATCAGATGCTGCTTGTGCTCTGAGTCCAGAGCATTCACATTTTTTGCCTGAAATCACCCACACTGGTATTGTTACCTTTGCTTGGTGCAAGGAACACCAAAAAAGAAGAGGCAGAACAGAATCTCAAGTTGAGGCACAGATCAGCCCCTATTTTGGCCTTGTAGGATCTGAAGGAACATCTTACAAACAATCAGTGTTCAAAGCTAAGGCAAATTCTCGGGAAAGTCTTGGCACGAGTGAAATCTCAGGAGATCTCTTTGCTTGGAAAAGTTTTGTTTTGAAAAAGTTTCTCTTGGCTTTATGAATGAGAGCCAAGCCCTGCAAATAACACTGCTGATAACCAATACCACACACAGAAACTGCACCTTGTCCTGTCTTTAGAACAATGCTACAGTTGCGTCCCTTGGGCTGCTGCTGGTGATTATCTTGGTGCTTTATCCCGTCGGCTGTTTCCATGTCATTGGCTCAGTTTTGCTACAGTTCCCTTTGATGGGGGCAGCCTGACCTTTGGGGGCTGCCTTTGGATTTGCTCTGGGTTCATGAGAATTTGCTGTCTGGGAGCAAAGAAGGTGCCCGATGGTGGGGGGATTATTGCGGGACAGACGATGGTCGCACTGTCTGCTCGAGGCAGCTTTTCTGCTCCTGGATTAAAGTTCACGCTGTGTTACTTGTCTCTCTGTCTAAGGCCTTGTCAAGTCCATGTGGGAAGCTGTTCTGTCTGCACTGTTTCACTTTGTGCTGCTCAGCTCTCTCCCTGCCCCATTTCTCCCCCTCTTTCCCCTTCCATTCAAGTGGCATCTTTCAGTCTTCCCCATTCAGGTCTGTCTTTGCTCTCTGCCCTGTGTAAAACTGCCATGCCCTCCCCACCATTCATCACCTCTTGCTCATTCACCTCCCTGCTTGCCTTTCTCCATTCATCTGGGCTTCCTCCCAGCCAGTCTGGGCTGCCCTCTCCTCCTGCTCCTTCCCCACTCCTCCCTTTGTGCCCCTGCACTCCCTTCTCCGTGACCAGCCACAGCTCAGCAATCTGCAGTGTGCTCTGGGAGGATGCTCTGCTAGAAGTTGGCCCCACTTGATGGGCTGATTAATCCCCAGTAGAAGCCTGGTGGGACTGTTTGGGGTGGATTTGTCTCTCTGGTTACCTTGCAGGTGAGAAGACTTTTTTTCCCCACTTTCTTCACACTTCCCAGAGATGCAGCTTGATGCACAGAAATAGGAGGAGGTTTGTGATTCCCCAACCTTCCTGTTCCATCTGTTTCTGTCTCTCCCTCCTGCCTTGTTTCCCCTTTGTTTGCAGCAGTTGCAGCTTTTAGGTGACTCTTTGCAGAGGTTGTTTTGATTTCTTCATTTCTGAGGAACATAACATGAATACTCTTAATTATGCTGGCTCTGTAATTATGGTTGTTGCCTGTGTCTTCTCTGCTTCCTTCTTTTAAATCATCCACATTGAGGCTGTATCAGTTTTGGAAAACCATCTCTGCACTTGGATGTGTGTTTTAAGTGTTACCCAGGAAATAGAGCTTGTGAATTGGAGTAGCCAGGGCTCGTTGTTTCTCAGTGCAGTCACAAGCCTGTGCTTGTGATGCAGACACAGGAAATAAGGACCACAGGCCTCTGCCAAAGCTGCCCCGGGCTGCTGTGCCCCTGCAGCTCCCCTGTGCTGGCAGTGTGCACACACCACCCTGGGGCTATGGAAGGAACAGTGTGGCAGGAAACGGGGTGGGAGGGCTGCTGGCCCCCAGGTGCCCATGGGGGGCTTCAGCTCTGAGGGGTTAAACTGCATTCAAACCAGTCTGTTCAAGCAAAAGGGCAATATTAGAGCTTGGGAAGAGTGGATGGACAGGCCTGTGGGAGGAAGCAGGTGCTCTGAAAGCCTGTGTGAGCCCTGCACACGTGGGAAATGTGATCAGAGCAGGGAGGGAGGCAGGAATGAGGTGGAAAGAGGCACAGGCTGTTCGAATGAGTGCAGGTCTGACTGACAGCATGAGCTCTGCTGTGTGGGAGGCTGTGAAGGGACTATCTGCTGCTGTCTGCTGAGCCTAAGAGGAGCTCCTGATACAGCCCAGGCAGGACCAGGCTCTGTGAGGACCTGTCAGTCCTGTAAGAAGGACCCTTTTCCCTGCTAACTGTCTCAAAGAGGGATTTCAAACCCTGCTCTGTTTTTTTGTCAGGGTTTGTTAAAAGGGATTCCCTGTTCATTGTGTTTGTGCCCCACAGAGACATTGCACCTTGCAGGGCACAGCCAGCCCCAGGCCAGCCCTGCATTTGGTCACCTGCAGGGAGAACTGCTGTGCTCCAACAAGGCTTGGGCTGGGAACCCTGCATGGACAGCACTTCTCCCTAAGAGGGGAGTTGCATTCCTGTTGTGGAGTTTATTAAGTCATGATTTGCTTTAAAACTTCAGATACGTTTTCTGCCTGTTTGAAAACTTGTGGCAGACAGAACTCCATAAACATTGTGCCTTGCCTTGCATTTGTCTCTTGTATCCACTAAGAGCATATAAAAATCCAAAATGCAGCTTGATTTTTCTGATTTGTGGCTGTGTAATTTTGGCACTTGGACAAATCTCTTCTACCCTTAAACCAAAGTATATTTGACACAGCAGACTCTGGGAAAGTGCAAACACTGCAGAAATTACCAATGCAGCCCTGCATGCAGGGAACCTGCAGTCTGGGTGTCATCCAGCCCTGATTTGGATAGATCTCCTAAGGAGCAATGCAAAGCACTACAGCTTCCAGCAGTCTGGCTCCTTTCTGCAGCTGGAACCCCTGTGATCACCCTGGAAAGATGTAAGCCAGGATTTCTTGCTCTCAGGCATTTAAATGGTAGAAGTTAGAGAATAATTAATGCTGCTGGCTCAGTTTGGAAGCAGCGTGCCTGTGATACCTTTGGGATGGTTGTGTCCTTGCACTGTAACACCAGGTGCCTTCAAGGGAATTATGTGGTACCTCTGCCTCCTCTTCACAAGGCTGACATTGCCTTCTGCTCCAGTTCAGCTTGGAAAACAGAGCAGTTTCTTGGGCAGCTCCTTAGTCCCCTTGACTGAGTAAAGCCAGCTGTGAGACCACCATGAGTTAAATACATTTCCCAGTCTGTTTAATAAGAGTTTTGCTCTGTGGCTGTTGCTCTAACCAGAAGCATGGTTTGATTTCCAGCAGAGGTGGGTCATTCTGGCTGTACCTGTGCTATGGCACTTGTTAGTTGGCATCCGTTTGGCTCAAGTTTTTCTGAGCCCAAATAGCTGCAGTCAGGTCAGAAGGGAACTGTTTGGATTGTCCACTCTCTCGTAATGAAGGCTGGATTTTCTGAGTGATCTTCTGCTTGACCTCGACCATTCCTCATCTCCCAGGAAAACTTGCAATTCAATTGTTAAACTTTTAGTGAGATATTTCACTTGTTAATAGTAAAAAATAATCAACTTACTCTAATCTAAAGCCGCCCAGTTCTGACCTCTTTGACCTTTGTCTCAGAGGAGATTCCTGTACTGCCAATTTTCTGTTACTCTGGACAGTGATCAAGTCATTGCTTTACCTTCCCTTTCACAAGATAATGAATTGAGCCCGTCAGTGCAGCCAGTCAGACTGTACCAGTCACAAAGTGCCAAAGAGGTGATGGCACCTCATTTACAACCCTGCACGGTTCCTTTTCTGCAGGCATCATTACCTTGAGCGCTGTCACTGTAACAACCAAGGCTGTTTTCCCCCCAGTGGCTGCTGCTGAAGACGGCATTCCCTGTCCTGTGAGCTGGCTGGCATTCTTGGCTCCGGGCCAAGTGGCTGTCTCTTTGTTTTTATTGTAATATGTATTGTTTGCAAGCACCCAGATTTACCAAAAGACCCAGCTCATGCTTAGTAACTTGCTGCTTTAACTCATCTGTGAGTATGATGCAGACTGCTGCTAAGTCACAAATGAGAATCCGGTAGGAGCGAGAAGGAATTCTCATGGGACCCCATTAGTGGCATTGCCATGTGATGGGAACTCTCTCTGCCTTAGTTTTATTTTTGAGACCTGTCAAATGGCCAGACTTCAGCACGTTGAGTGTGTGACAGGCTGAGTTTGTGTCACAGTAAGTCCTCAGAGCCAGGGCTGTGTGGTGCAGTCAGACACCCTGCAGAAAGCAGTTACACCACTGACCTTGTCTCATGACCTGACCAAGGCTGTGTTCTCATCCACGTAATATCAGCTGGACGCAACCTGATTTTTGTTGCCTGCCCTGACTGATATTAGACCAATCCTCCTTCAGGTATGTGTTACTCACTATCAGTCATCTCTTCCTTTGCTGTGGGTTGCTGTCAGACCAACAGCCCTGCAGTGTCCCATTACATTCCTGCCCGGCAGCTTTGGGAGCAGGTGGGTGTCACTGTGTTTGGACAGGGCTTTTGGAGCTGTGGTTGGAAGGGCTGCATTGCTGATTCAAAACTGGAAGAAAGGTAAAAAGCAGATCTTGATGTTCTTCCAGCGTTCCCAGACTTGCAGAAAATCAGTTTTTGTAATGACTTTTCAAAATCTTTTGGATGAAAGTTACCTTGACCTGCTGATTCAAGACTATCTAAGTTTAGCAGCTGCTGTGTAACATCCTCCAGAGTTACTGCTGGGACAGAAAGTGCATCATCATCCTATGATGGAGATAATTCCTTGGGCTTTTGTCCACATACAGAGCAGAAACATTGCAACTCCCCTGACTCTTTCATGCTGGTATCACCTATGCAATTTTTTCCAGGTAATATGAGACCCAACCCCTGTTTTGAATAAGAACTCATCTGCCTCATCTGTACCAGCAGAGATGCTGCTGTGACAGGAGACATTGTCCACAGCAGAAACTTTGTGTACAATTAGTTGACATGGGAGCAAGCAGGGATCTGACTGCAGGAACTTGGCCTGAAATACAGCCCCAGCTGAACAGCTCTGCTCCCTGTTGTGTGTTGGGTTTTGGTTTGCTTTGTTTTTATTAATATTTTCCTTGTAGCAATAGTGATTAGAGCCTGTCTGTCTCCTGGCTGTGAGACTGACTGTGCATGTTTGTGTCTTCTGTTGAGTTCTGTGGTCCAGATAAACACAGCAATCCCACCCAGATTGTATTGCATCTCAGTGCATCTGAATGAAAGGACTTACACATTATGTCTCCTCATAATGTAGAAGCCCTGAAATGTAATTAATATTAATACAAGATTTTGAGATTCTCCAATAAGACGTGTCTAAAACCACATAAACAATAATTCTGTGGTGGTAAATGAGAGTATCATGTGTCCTGGTACTATGGATATTTAATGCCTTACACCATCCAGATGAAAAGTGTTTAGGCTGCAAAACTCATTGCCTCAGGAGATTGTGGAGCTCTGAAAACTAGAGGAATTCAAAAGGGAGAGCAAGAGATTGGGCATTTGCATATTAACAGTGTCGGGGCCAGCGCTGAGCAGTTCTGGAAAGCATCAAACCTCTTGTCTCAGGACTTAAGAAAACTTTCTAACTGCCCATGTGAGTTTGGTCATGATGATCTTTAGGTGGTCTCTTGTCCCCAGCCTCAGAAATGAGGGACAGGCAGCACCAGAGCTGGGCTGGGGATGTCAGGCAGTGACTCTCCAGTCTGGCCCATGGCCTGCCCAGCCTGTTGCTGCAGCTCAGGACAACAAACAGTGAAGTGTGCAAGGTGCTGGGTCAAGATTAAAAATTGTATTTGCGCCTAAAAAACCCCTACCACTTTTTAGAGTGCCTCAGCTTTATTCCATTAGTCTTAATGCACTGACATAAATAATAAAGTAGGAAGAAGCAGAGCTGGAGAAGGCTCAGTCTATAAACATGTCTCCTTGCATTAAGCCTTGTGGCATAATGGAGGGCATCTCCTGCCACCCGTGCTGCCTCGTTAATCACGTCATTATCTCCCTCACTTGTGGTGCTGCATCTCCTTCCGTGGCAATGCTGCTGATAATGGAGCTCCTATTTACCCTGCCTTCTTTCTGCGGGGCGGCTTTGGTTTCAAAGCCAGCACAGTGGCGTATTTTGAATAATTTAGTTCTGGGTGGCTTGAACACTGCGTGTCATTCCCCAGTTGAGACTGGAGGCCGATTTCTGGGAGTGTTCTGCCTGGAGGGCTGGTCTGGAGAGAGGCACTGGAATCACCCAGAGTGGTGGACATCGAGGTGGCTGAGGACTGAAGGCTCACTCAGCAGGTCCTGTGAGTGCTCTGCCCTCTCTTAGTGTCTTAGCAGGACTTGCAGCAGGAAACCTACAGGCAGAGGAAGGATAGGGAAGAGAGGTGCATTAAAAATGAGCATGGAGGCAAAACCATGAGTTTGGGTACCTGGCTGAGCATCACAGGCTTCCCCAGCAAGCCATGGGTCAGAAATTCCCAGGGTCTCCAAACGCAGGATTTTCTTGGCCTGTGGTGGTTATGGACGAGGGGTCTGAACCTCTGCAGACTCAAGGAGTTCTGTGTGGCATCCAGCTGTCATTGGCTCGAAAATTTTGATAGGTTTCTACGTCTGAAACCTCATCAGGAGGCCAGCTCTGGTCACAGTCTCCTGTGCTGGTGGCCTGGTGGCCCTTTGCCACTGGAGCCATCACCCAGCCACGCTCTGTGCGTGCTGCACAGCCCTCACTGGGCTGGCTCACACAAACACAGGGGTGCTGCTCGTGCCTGTGAGATGGGAAGGTCAAGGTGCTACACCTTGGCAATACCAAGAATCAAATCTGATCCCAAGCCCTCTTTCCTGTCTGCCTAAGAACTGAGCAGTGGTGTGCTCCTGAATCTTTTGATTCTCCCGTTCTTGTTGAATCTGTGCTTTCAGTGTCTGTTTAGATGAAGTGCTTTTGCAGAAGGTAACAACAGATGGTAGTAATGTAGGTCCCTTCCCTGTCTTTATGCCTAAGACGGTGGGAGAAATAAATCAGAGCAGAAATGTCTTTACAGATTGGCCAGCTAGCCATGAACCTGGGCTTCAGGCTACCCTGCTCTTCAAGGAAAAGGGAATCTTATACCAGCTCCCTCCATCTCCACTTTGCCATGTGCTGCATGAGACACTCACCCAAATCCGGGTGACAGCCCATCTGCTCTGGAACAAGTGCTGAGCTGGGGAGCTCCCTGCTCTCCCACTGCAGCTTTCCAGGGAGCAATCTGCCTTGGAGCCCTGCTTGGTCAGGGAACATCCCCTATGCTTAAGTGCAATCTGGCTTTGGAGAGCTGGGTGATGTTTCCAGCCCGTGGGTTCACCTCAGGTCAGAGCAATCTAACATGCCCTAAAAGTACTGCTGGGCAGCCCTTAATCACTTTATATTGTCTGGGCAGTGGTGAGTAAATTCATTATTTACAGGGGAGTGGAGTCTGCGTCACTGGGGCACTAATGTTCTACCACACGTGTTCAGGCAGCTCAGACGAGGTGAGGAGCTGCATTTCAGTGTGGATTGAAAGGCACTTACCTTTGACTGGCCTTCCTCTCTGCTGGATAAGGGTTTTATCCTCCCACCTGCACCTCCCACTGTTGGTAGAGAGCAGGATCATTGAGCTGCTGGAAGATCATCACCACCAGGCAGTGATGCAGCTCCTGCTAAAACAGCCCCTGCTTTTTGCCCTCTCATGTGGATTATAAGAATTTCATCTTCTGCCTTGTCATTCCTTTAATCTTCATCAAAGCAGCAAATGCTACATATACTCTTGCCACAATTTGGTTTGGTTTGGGTTGGTTTTTTTAAACAAACAGTCTCTGCTTCTGAGTCCTGGGAAAACCCAGGCTGACTGAGACTTGGAATGGGGGAAAACCCAGACTGGATCCTTCAGGCTGCTCGGGGAATTAGTGAGTAAGATTCCCTGGAGAAATGTTTTTGGGGGTGCTGGGGTCCATCAGTGCTGGTCCCTTTTCAAACATCACCTCCTAATGGCACAGGAGCAGCAATTCCCCAGTGTCAGGAGTCAAGCAGGCGAGGCAGAAGGCGGCTTGGCTGAGCAGGGATCTTCTCTGGAAATAAGGCAAAAAAAGGAAGGTGTGTGCCCGGTGGAAGCACGCAAGTGGAAGTCAAGTGACCCAGGAAGAATTCAGAGATGCTGCTTGCTGCTGCAGGGAGAAAATCCGTGCACTGGTGTGATCCCTGTGCACATCCAAGAATGCTCCTGTTGTGCCCAGTTCAGCTGTTGACTCTCCAGCTGCTCTGATGCCCCCGGGGGCTGTTTGCCATGGGGAGAGGAGCAGCTGGCTGTGCTCTGATGTCTGAGTTTTCCCAAGATACCCATTGTCTGTCTGCAGCACCAGCCTCCACCCTACTTGCTCACTCAGCCGTGTCTGATGTATCTTTAATTAAAGAGGAGGAACAATTTGAGATTTCATTTTCTTTTCTCAACCAAATTTCCTATTTTCATCAGATTTTGTGATGCCCCCTCCCCTTATTTTCATCTTGTGGTTTTGCTATAGAGCCTTTAGTTTGTGGTGTGTTGCTCTAATATAAGGAAGAAACGGGAGAAAAACAGCTTGTTTGGGGCGAGGGAATTAAGATCCTGGGTCAGATGGCTGCTACGGTCATTAACATATTTACATTTTTGCTTAAGAGCCTGGTTGAGGATCAGGGGAGTTAAGGGTGATTGTCATTGAAATGCGGAGGAAACCTTGCATGAAATTGCCGTTAGTGTCCTATTGTCTGGGGGGACGAGGGGGGGCAAAGGGCCTTCCTCATCCCGGCACGTTGGGATGCACTTGTGTGCCCCGGTGGATGGGCACAGGCAGGAGGGACCGCGCTGAAGGAAAGCTCCGTGTGCCTGTGCTGTGGGAGCCGTGCCCGGGGAGCGCTCCCGGTGGGGCCGGACCCGCTCAGCACAGCCCCGCTCCTGCCCCAGGCACTGTCTGTCTGTCTGTCTGTCCCCGGGGCAGACAGAGGTGCCGGGCTGGGCCCGGGACAGCGGGCCCTTAACGAGACCTCATGGACAGACACGTGAAACGGCTTGTGAAGGTCAGTGGCCTCTTTTATAACTGATGGACCCGAGGGCTTTGAGTCTGGTGTCTCGTGTTTTGCACTGGTGCAGCCTCACCTTGAGTGCCCACTGCTCACTGAGGGCAGTTTTGGGCACCACAATAGAAAAAAGGCATTAGAGAGTGTCCAAAGGGGGCAATGAGGACGATGAAGGGTCTGGAGGGGAAGCCTTATGAGGAGCAGCTCAGGGCACTTGGTATGTTCAACTTGGAGAAGAGAAGACTGAAGGGGGACCTCATTGCACTCTTCAGCATCCTCCCAAGGGGCAGTGGAGGAGCAGGTACCTCCTCTCAAAGAAAACGGCATGAAGCTGAGTCAGGGGAGGTTTAGGTTGGCTATCAGGAAAATGTTTTTCACCCAGAGGGTGGTTGGGCACTGAACAGGCTCCCCAGGGCAGTGGGCACAGCACCAGGCCTGTCTGAGTTCAAAAAGCATTTGCACAATGCTCTCAGGCACATGGTATGACTGTTGGGGATGGTCCTGTGCAGAGCCAGGAGCTGGACCCAATGATCCTTGTGGGTCCCTTCCAGCTCAGCACATTGGTGATTTGCTGTGTGTGTGGACACAGGATCCACAGGAGCAGCTCAACCCCTTGATTTTTGTGGCCAGCTGATACCAGAAACAGGGTTTGAGGCAGTTTAAAGTGTGGTGGATTTTGAGCTCTGCGGTGAGAGATGAGATTTTCATGTCCTAAAAGAATTGTTATATGGTTAAAAAATTGTTTAAACATAGATAAGAGAACTCCTTTGCAGGTGGGTCTTAGAGTAGAATGCTCTGCTCCAGGTTGTGGAAGCCATGCTCTGGCCCTGCTCTGAGTCCTTTTATTTCGGATGTCAGTTGTTTATTGTTCCCCTCTTACTCTTTCATGCTGTTCAGATCCACTGTTTTACTTCAAACCTGTTTATAATTAGTATCATTAACATAATGCCAACAAATAATTATACATAATAATGTGGAAGAGAAGAGCAGGCTCCCTAGGCTGTTTGCACTACTGAAAACACCAGCTGCCTTCTGCCACTGCTTTGGTTTGGGTGGGACAAGCAGCAAGACCTGAGCTGGAGGAGGAATGCTGGTGCCTGCTGTTATGAGAAAGAAGCATCCTTGGAGCAGAGGCTCATCTGTAGCCACCAAACAGGCTTCACTGTGCCTTTGGAAAGCCAGCAGCCAGTGACAGTGACATCCTGAGTGACAGGATCTGTCTGCTGTAGCACTAGTGAGTCTGGAGTCATTAGTGTGCCTTTGTGGGCTGGTTTGAAGCTCTGAAGCAGTTGTGTAATTCTTGTTCTTGGTTACAAAATTTTTCTTTTTGGAAGGCTTTAAAGCAGAACAAAGTCTAGGAAAAGTGGTTTGTGATCTGAGCAGCTCTTTTGTGCTCTGGGGACCTGTGTGCTCCAGCTCAGTATCTCCTCTGGCCTTTGAAGGAACAGCCACGTTCCCTGTGGCTGTGGCCCTTGGTCTTTCCTGCAAAGTCCAGCAGTGAGCACAGGGCATGGAGACAGTCCCACACTTCAGTCACTGACTCTGGCCCTCAAAGTAGAGAGGGATTTAAACCCTCAAGGAGCAAATGGTTTTGTCCTAGACAAGAGAAGTTCTGACACCTTAAATGTTAAGATATAGTTAAAGTGGTGCAGTTAAATAAGATGTTGGTTAGGTCAGATGTTTTCAGGAAACAAAGAACCAGTATTTATGGGATTTCAGGTCTTAGATCCATTCACTGAATGACTCATCTCCCAGCTTCTGCAAATTCCCCCTGAGAAAGGTCACCTCAGGTATTATGCTAATGATCCTGTTTTTCCTGGGGATGTGTCTCTGGGATTGGGCACTGCAAATTTAGGCTGGCTTGGGAGTCCCAGCAGGAGCCAAAAAGCGACAGAGCTGAGCCTGAGTGCAGAGGCCCTGACTTCTGGGCTTAGTTTTAGAGTTTGATCTGTTAACTCAAAGCATCAGAGTAGGCCAGAGTAGGGGAGCTAAACTTCTCCAGGGATTATTATTAAGCCCTTGTTTAACAGTAAACAGCTGATGAAATCCACCTTTGGCTCTGGGTGCCAGCTGTCAGGGAGGTACATCCAGGACACTTCACAAGGGCAGGACAACCTTTGGCAGAGAGCAGGGGAGAGTGCCCAGCTCTGACTGTCCACAGGTCACTTGGTTTATCTCGCTTAGTGTAGTCCCCAGGTTCCTCACAGAGGGGCTTCTGCTTTGCCAAAAGGCAGACAGCCCTACTCCAGCAGGAGCTGTGATCTCCCCTCCTCAGGTCAGACACCTCCTCCTCAGCCCAGCAGAGTGCCCGGGAGCAGCAGCACAAAGGTGCTGGGGCCAGGAGGAGAAGGAGCCAGATCCTCACACACGGGCACTGCATCCTCTAAACAAGCTGCCCATGGCTGAGGCTGGTCTGTTTTAGAGCTGTTCTGCTCCTGGTGCCAGCCCTGCTGCTAGAAGGCTGCACCCTCTGCCACCTCCTCCTGCCCACCTCCTCCCGTGCCAAGACAGCGTCTGATCGAGGGCCCGGCGCCTGCTCAGCTTTTGTTCTCCATGAGGAAAGAGCCAGGATTGTCGGGACCTTTTTGGCTCTGCCAAGGCCCTATTATGTCCCAAATGTTTCCATGAAAAGACTCCCTCCTGACCACTCTGCCCCCTGACAGCCATTCAGTCCAGCCAACAAGCTTGATATCATTATCTACAAAAGGAGGCCACTGAGCACCAGGCTCCTCACAGCCAAGTTTGGGAAATCAAAGGCAAATCTCCCAGCAACAGGGAGCTGCTGGAGATCAGACTGCACAGGGCTAGTGAGGGCTGGCCTGGCAGCTTGCAGCAGTTTTCCAAGCACCAAAGAAATGTGCTCGGTGTGGTGCCAGCACTGGCTTTGCCATGGCTGTGCCCTGCGAGCCAGCAGCCTCTCACAGAGGGCCCTGGGGAGCTCAGCATGGCCGGAGGCTGCTGGAACAGCCCTCAGTTTGGACAGCCTTGTAAAGGTGTCTCCCTTCAGTCAGTGGCATTTTTGGGAGATTAACCACTTAGTCTGAGGGAAAACAGTGATGTTTTTGGTCAGAGTGGGAGTCCCTCCAGACCTCACCTGGGACTTTCCTTCTAATGACTCTGGTTTACATTCTCAAAATGGCATGTGGTTGCCTTGTCATTTTTAGTTTGACATAATGCTCACCTGCTTTGCTCCCTGTCCAAAGACTTTCCCTCCAAAACATCTTAAAATAGCTCTTCAGCAGTGAAAGCACCTGCCATTGTGATGGCATCTGTAGAGGTGATCTGGAAAGGTGACTGTCAAAAACACTGAGCACAGAAAGGGCTTGAGGAGGGGTGGCATATTCATGTGGTGCAATCGTGTTAGGAAATAGAGGAGTAAAACCATTTTCAGTATGTTTTATCTCACAGACTGCATCTCTGGTTTGTTTGATAGTCCAGACAGAGAGGGATGTAAAAAACAGACAGGAGAAATGATGATGCAGAGGGAAGGAAGGTGAAGGGGGTGGACGTAGCTGAAGCTTGGGTGGAGATGGGATGGGATGGTGGTGTGGACGATGGTGCCTGTGCTCACCCCTCTCTGCAGGGCAGTGTCACCAAAGCCTGGAGCAGCCCCTGGGGGTCTGCAGCAGGTGATGGATGCACGGGAGGTGTGTGTAACATGGAATGGTTAACTGTGGCCCTTTCCCCTCCCGTCCCAGTTCGATCCTGACAACACTGGCTACATCAGCACTGAGAAGTTCCGCTCCCTCCTCCAGAGACACGGCTCGGAGCTGGACCCCCACAAGCTGGAGGTGCTGCTGGCCCTGGCTGACAGCAACTCTGAGGGCAGGATCTGCTACCAGGACTTCGTCAACCTGGTGAGTGTGTGACTGGCAGGGCCTGTCAGCCCCTGCCTCTGCTGCAAACAGGGGCTGTGCAGGGACAGACTCCCTCTCTCTCTTTCCCTCCCTCTATCAACACCAGTGTTTGCTGTGTGCCTGCACCACATTCTGCTTGGACTTGCTGAAACATTCAGTGGTGACTGAACTCTTAAGCTAAGAGCTGAGTTGCTGCTGATTTTTCCAGGGAAACAAATTTGTATGGGAAGGGACTGTGGGAGCTATTGTAAGAAGATCATGAAGCGATGTCTGCTGCTGGTGTAGAGGCTTTTGCTCTCAATATCACTTGTTAGGTGCAACAAGGAGCCATTTGTTTGCGAGCAGACGTCTGTCAGTCTGGATGTCTCCTGTTTTATCTAGAGATTTCACCACTTCCAGACAAAAATGTATAGATAACGTTGTGTTGACGTGCTGGGTGGAATCACATTGCACTGCTCTAGGCATCAACAGCAGCAGGGAGGAATTATTTCTAGGTCACGTTCATTTTATCCCAGGTGAGACGCCTCAGACTGCATGAGTCATGATCTGGATGCCTCTCTATCTCTACTAATGAGTCAATTAGTGAAGGGATGGCTCCCTTTCTTGTCAAGGCAGTTTGTTGAGTCAACACAAATGTAGACATGTGTTGTCAGATGTCCAGAATGGCCTAGAAATGTTGTTTGCAAGATGTCTTGAGCAGTGGCCAGCCAGGGGCTTTGCCTTTGCACACCTGAGTCCCAGCAGCTTTAGTGCAGCAGTGAGACAAACCTGGGTGAGACAAAGTCACTGAGCAATGGAAGCTAATGTCCCTAAGGTCTCACTGGAAAGCTGGATGTGTTCTGGATGCAGAGTGTAGTCATTTGCCTCTCTGTGTGTTGCTGCACTCAGCGTGGGGATTTGATCCCTTCCTTTGTCGTGGTCACTCATACATGTGCTTTGGGTTTAGAAAGAAAGTGTCTTCCGTATGTCCTGACTTCACATCAATCAGAAAAGTATGATTACGTGGCCTAGCATTGAAGGATCCAGGTCACAGCCTCTGTCAGGCCATGGGCATTGTCAAGGTGACAGTGATGCAATCCCAGACCTGCTGTATCTAACCAGGCTGTCTTGGTAGCCCCTTGCCTGGGGACACAGTAGAAGAAATGCAGCAGCTATTAAAGAGATCACAGTGGTGTGAGGTTTTCCTCAGCTCCAACATAACAAACAGTGTGGTCCAGGGCGCTCAGCAGTGTATTTAGAGCAATAGCTGCTTGTTCTACAGTTTGGGATATTCAAAGTCCCATGCAGGCATTCACTACTTGGGCTGCACTGCACTTGGGTAGCAGGATGAGGTATCATCTCATTTATTTTGCAGAAATGGTGGCCCAGGGCCAGCTAACACAGTGGCACCAGGCTCAGGAGCAGAACTGGGCCTTTTCCTCTCTCCTTGCTCCGCTGGGCTCGGGAGCAGCACGAGCTAATGAGAGGCAGGTGGGAGTGAAATGCTTATACATCCTGCTCCTTTGGGAATAGGGGATCCTGCCAGCTCACACATACCTGATGGATTTCTGCAAAATGGCAAATTTCCTTCACTGCTATTGAATGACTCCTGTAAAGAAGCCATTGATTTTCCTGTCATCAGCCCCTCCATCCTTGTCTGCATTTTTTTGCACTTTCCAATCAATAAGCAATGCAAATGCCAGAACATTAAACTACTTACAAATGACACCTCACTTCTCCTCTACTTTCTATTGATTCCCAACATCCAAACTTTTTTAGGGCTCCTTCTCTTTTCCCTGCCTTTCGAACTTCCTGATGGAAAGCAACAGCACAGTTGACCCAGAATCCCTGTGTAATTAGGGATTTCCTTCACTTCACAGCTGTCGGTCCTGGAAACTCTGTATGGTGGTGTTTAGGTGCATGTTTGTGCTTGATGATCATCAGCCACCTCTGCTTTTTGCTCAAGTTAATTTGTCTATATCAGTAGCTTAGCAAGAATTGACCTGCTCCCCAAGTTGATGGTGCTGGCTGTGAGGAAAGGCTGCTGATTTTACTAAATGCAGAGGTTTCACAAGCACAGCTGTGTATGTGGTTCTCCTTTTCTGCAGCATCGTCATGAACACCAAGAACTCTGCCTGCTCCCTCAAACACTGTGATCCCCAGCTAAAGGACTGTTATTGAGCAAAGCTGTGTTCTCCTCTGATGTCAAAATTCTTTGTGAACTTCTAGATGCACCAAAAATGTTATTATAGGACTCCTGACCTTAATAAGGATGTCCACACGTGTGCCTGCTCTCAGCTCAGGAAAACACCTTAAATCTCTGAAATTGGAAGTTTTGCAATATGAGAATAGACCCTGGAAATCACTCTGGAAATAAATTGAGTAATGAATAAATTCAGGGAAGCTGAAGGCTCCTGGTGTGATCTGCAAACAGAAAAGCCTGAAAAAAATCAGATAATTCATTGGAAATTCCTGCTCCTCTGTATGTATGAATTCATCTCATGTAGTTGTAAAACACAATGCTGCAATCATACCCATTTCTGTTTCTGCACTGGGACTTGCAATAACAGCACAAAGCAGCTTCAGATGGGGCTTCTTATCCTGTGTCTGAGACAGTGCAGAATAACAAACAGTGTTTCCTGTCCAAGGGGGGGCATCTCGTGCCTCTCTGCTGTTGGTGGCTTTTCTGCTTGGGGAGAGGCACTAAAAATGCACAGAGAACATTCTGGCTGTGAGCAGCACAGGTCACAGGAGGAGACAATGGACCAAGGTGTTTAACCAACTTTGCTGCTTCTAGAGAGGAGACAAGCCAGGAGGGAATTACAGCTGAGATGTTATTTGCTGGATCCTTGCTGAACAGCAGTTGCTGTTGGCACTCCTGGACTACTCCACAGAACACCCTGTGAACTGGAATGGAGCTAAAGAAGTCAGCAGTAAGCTCTGAGACAGAGTTCATGTGACTTGGGAAAAAGAAAACACCGCTGCTTCCAACAGAAATGTGGAGCTGTAGCTCTGTAGTAACTTGAAGCTGATGTAGCACCTCAGTAATGCACAAAATGTATTAGCCTTTGTTTTCCAGATCAAGTGTTACCACCCACTTTGCTTTCCCTGGCCTTGCTGGCTCCTAGGGATAGGCTGATTCTACCTCATTTTCAGTGATCAGCACTCATTTTTGTAGCACTGTGTAACAATACTCAGGTCACCCTAATCCAAACTCTTCTGGTGGCAGCACACTCTACCCTTCAGAGAAAGATTTCCCTTAGTTTTTGTGACTCCCTCTGACTTGCTCAGTGTGCTGCCAGGCTGCAAATCCTGCCTCTTCAAGTGAAGAAATAAAACTGGAGAGGGCAGCAAGGAATCTGCAGCCTCTGCTCTTCCCCCTCATGAGTGACAGATGAGCAGGTCTGTTGGCCACCAGAGAAGGCGAGAGGAGGGTCTTTGCAGGAGTTTCTTACTTCATGGAAGAGGCTGGAACATGATTAGGTGTTAGTGGAAGGGTGTCTTGTGCTACAGGCTGCTGAGCAGGACATTCAAATGGGCATTTCTGTGTCAAAATATTGCTGGAATCTTAAAAACAAGATAAAATCTGCGGGTGAAGGAGATGAAATGGCTTCCCAGAGTCTCACGGTCTGTGCTCGTGGATGCAGTAGAAATACAAAGGTGAAGGTTTAAATGCCAACTCTCTTGTCCTGGGGATCTGTGTTTGAAGAGAGGAGCAGGACTGGCTGAGGAGATAAAATACTTTGGGATTGTGTTGCAGTCCACAAACAAAAGCAATGAGTCCAAAGTGGATCCTGGAATGTTGTAAGTGGGAAACGAGCTGGAGGCTTTGACTGGCCCTTTACAGCTTCATCAGTCTATAGGAATTTATCATGTCTCATCCTAAAGGAAAAAACCAGCAGAATAATGAATTCCCACTGTAGTTTTAACACTTCCATGGACTTTTAAGACTCTGTAATGCAGCACAGAAAGATATTTTAAAATGCTCTCCATTCAAGGACAATTAAACTAAGTCCATTAGATACTGGCTAAAAGCAGCAGCAGAAGAGAGGACTTTCTTCCAAGTAAACTAGTCTGGCAAACAATCATTATGCCAATTAAAATGAAACTTAGCATAGACATTTCCATCCCTAGCCATGATTCCTCACCTGTTTTCAGTCACATATATTTGAAACCAGAGAAATGCAATGTCAGCTTAAATGGTAGTTTTAATTGTGTGCATGTCTAAAATACACACATGAGTGGGAAATGTTATAAAGATATGTTTTTTTTAAAAAATTGCTTCAGAAAATTCAACTGGATTAATTTCAGTTGTGGAATCTTTCCCAGCACCCATGGAAAGTGGAACAGGCATTGGGGATTTGAAGTTTCAAACTTGCTGTGTTCTGACACAACGTATTTGAAGCACAATGTTGGTCTTGTCCTGCAAGCAGCTAACTTTGGAATCTGAAAGTGGTTTGCCTTTTCTGTTGGGAGTGCTGGGAGGTCTAAGCCTGGCACATTTAACAGGCAAAACCTTGAGCAGGGAAGACCCCTGCAATGACCAGGATAATTTATTTGGTCTCTTCTGCCTCTTTTTTTTTGAGTAACCACTGCTTGGTCAGACCAAATCAGGATGTTGGTATTTGCTTTTTTCCCAGTTGATACTGTTTGGGAAAGTGCCACCAGGTTGACTCAGAGGATGTGAACATCTGTGACAGATGAACTTGATGCTGAGCTACGAGCTTTGGGAAAAGACAGCTCTGCCCACATTAGCATTTTGTAGAAGTGAGGAGTGAGGGAAGGAAATAAATGTGAATCTTGAAAGCAAAATTGATTGGAGAGGTTGAATTTGTAAGTAAAGTGGATTATAAAACTGGAGCTGGCAGAGGCTTTTAAAAAGCTTGTGCTAACTTTTGATTTAGTGTTCTGTGTCTTGGAGAATCAGAGCTGAATGGAAGGCCTGTCACAGAGCTGGGTGTGTTTAAAAATAGCTCCAGACCAGCCTCAGAGGTGCAATACGTAACGGGCAGAAATCCAGGTTTTTCAAAACCTCCTGAGTGAGACTGAAGAAAGCCATAAAAGGGTCCTGTGCCCCACACAAGCTGTGAAACTGGAGATGGGGGAAATGCTGCATGATTATCTGAGGGAGCCACAGCAGTACAGGTGGCCAAGGAACACAGAGGAGCTGGGCTGCCAGAGGGAATGGACAGCTCCCACTGCAGGCTGCAGATTAGCCCAGCCCCGTTCCAGGCTTTGCACCTTCCCAAAGTTTGGCACTGTCCCACATTAGACAGCGAGGACTCATCCTAAGCTTTGATGTTTTCAGTGTTGAAGACAGATTTGGGTCTATGTAGGAAAATATTTTCCTTTTGGACAGAGGTACCACACCCAGCCTTTGAGTGGAGCTGGAGCTCTAAACCTGGCTTTGTTTGGATATGGGTACCAGTCGGGTTGGCTTGGCTGTTCTGCAAGGGAAGTTTCTTTCTCTCTGCATAATAACATTTTGCAGGCCTGAAGGACTGAGGGAATGTGTTGTTTCCCCACTTCTACCTTCGCTCTCCACACACAGTTTGCTGTGCCCATCTGCTTGCAGCTTTATCATCACACTCATTACAGAAGTCACAGACCAGTTGCATGAAGAGAAGTGGGATGGGCTGCCATGGGCTTCTGGAGCTGCAGTAATGTGCAGGCCAACAATGGGCCCAGTGTTCTTTTAGCTGATGATTAAGTACTTGGCTCATAAATACCAATATTATGTAATTCCAAAATCAAGTCAGCAAATTGTGACCATATGCGAGACTCCGTTTAGGAAGACTTGAGTCTTCCAAAGTCAGTCTGAGGAACAAAACAGGCTTCTGATTAAGAGCTTGTGAGAGCAGCAGTAGTGACTTAATCCTCTTGTCTCTCCTCATGCCCATCTCCTCCTCACTTGGTCCAAAGGCCTGTGGGGTTCTGTGAGTAGGGCCAGGACTGTGATGCTTCCTTGAGCCCTGGCAGTCAGCTCTCATGTCAGCTTCTATGTGGGGTGTGGAAGGTCCTGTGGTTTATTTTCCTCTCTGGAAGGAGGAAGGCAGAGCTTTGTGCTGAACAGAAGGGCTTGAAAGTAGTACAGCCTAGTGATCAGATAAATTGTGCAACTTGGATTCTAACTCCAGTTTACAGCCTTGGGCAAGTCACTGAGTGTTGGGAGGTCCAGATTCCCACCTCCCCAGGGGAGCCAGAGGCTTTGTTCACCTAAGGTGTGACTTCCACAGCGATCTGCAATATTTTGCTCTTAAAGCTAAGAAGACCTTTCCCTCCTGATTTGTTTTTAGTATGTTGAGGAACACCTTCAGAAACACCATGCTGATGAATTTGCAGTGCCCTGGTTGTTGTCTGGGCTCGTCAGCAGGACTGCAGAGAGGTCACTGGGGTGACAGGGCAGTGCTGAGTCCAGGTGACTGAACAGAGCCAGTCCCTTTGTGTCCTGCTCAGCAATAACAGAGGGTTCAGCAGTGCCTGTGTTGGATTCTCTGCTCGACAGACACACGGAAATTGTTGTTAAGAGCTCAGCACAGACATGAACATCAGCAGCCTTTGCAGTTCCCTGTCCATCTCTCTTGGCAGTCTCTGTAGGGATGATCTGCTGAGGGTGGTCAGCACTTCTGGATGCTGAACTGCAACAGTGATTTTCCTTTGAAACAATTATATTTTCCACTGAATGCTGCAGCAGGGAAAAGCACTGACTGTTTGGTGGAAGGCAGGAAATCACACGTCACTGTAATTAGAATAAACACATCAGCAGCTTCAGTCAACTGTCTGGTATCTTCAGGCCAGTTTATAGTTTCAGTCTGGATTTAATTCTTGTCCACAAGAGGAGCAAAGGCAGAGAGAGCAGAATGAACTGTGTGAGGGAGCACTCACAGAACGGCTCCCACAGGCTGCTCAGAACTGACCTGAAGTGAAGCTTTCTTCTGCAGACACAGTGAGCTCACCAGGTGGCTAAAGGTACCTTTGAAACATCTGTTACCTACCAAAAAGCATCTCACACATCCTAAGGAAAGCCTTACACTTGGTGGATGTTTCTCTGTGACATTGTTGTCTTTCAATATGAGTGGGCTTTCTTAATGCAACAGAAGATCACCATCTTCATTTGCCCCTCATCTTCCCCAGTTTTAAATAAAAGCTTTTGGGTGATAGACTTGAGAAGACTGGAAGAAAGATCTTTGTGGACCTTTTTTTTTTTCCTTCTTTGCCTTTTCTGCTTCTTTTGCCAGAAATGTTGTTTTATAACTGTTTTCTGAATGAGCGAAGGAAAGAGAGAGAAAAGGAGAGAGTCGTTAGGGTAAACCATCTTCTCACTCAAAGAGAACAGCAACAACAACAATTTTTTCCCAAGTTTTTAAAAAATTAAGAACATCCGTTCCCTGTCAGTGTTCCTATGGGAGGGACAGGCTGCAAACTGAAGCTGAGGAGGGATGGGAAGCTGCTGGGAGAGTGGGTGCAGCGCCATCACCTCAGATGGCCCCTGGCCTTTCTTCAGTGATTAACAGGAGGTGGTTCCCTGCAGTGATTACTGTGTTTTAAGCAGCTTGGTCCAGCTTGGAGCAATTCCCCATCTGACTGGGCACTGGGCTTTGCTGGCTTTGGGATATCAGCTGGAACCAGCGTGATCCAAGACAACTGGGAGGCAGTGGTGTGTCATCTCTTCTTCAGTTCTGGGAGGCTGGAGATGCTGCTGAGAGCATTTAGCAGTTCTCTCAGAAGAAGGACCAGGCTGTCATGTTTGCTTTGCTGCTTGTTTACTGTAAAAGGTCCCTCTGCAGAGGTCTGTGTGCACAGTGAGGCTTTGGAACTTCCTGCCAAAGATTCAGCCAGTACAGACAGTGACTCTAATGCAGGAGGTTTGTTTGACATCAGGGCTAATTAGCAATTATCCAAATCTTGGAGCAAGCTCTTTCAGACCTGGTTTGTTCCCCCGCCCCCAGCAGGCTCGGCATAAAATTCCATCTGCCTAATTTGCAAATGCAGTTGCTTTAATTATGCATCCAAATTGGGAAAGTGTGTGCTCAAAAAGATAGACAGCTAAATCTATGCATGTAAGATGATAATGTATATACCAATTAGCTGTGAGCCTGCTCCATCTCAGAACCTGCCCCCTCTGAGGATGACTTTTAAAAGAAGCCTTGTAAAGACTTCCAGGCTTACAGGAGCTAAGACAGCCTGTACACAGGATTAATTTGTTGTTTTGTTGCTGTTGCTTGTGCAGTTTTGTTCTACACAAAGAGATGATTTTCTTTGCCCAGAGCCAACTCCTGCCACAAGAGTTAGAGGTGCTGTGAATGTACCTGCTGCTACACTAGAGAAACTTTCTGCCCCAAGAGATGACAAGTGCAGGGAAGTGAGATTGAGCAGGGATGGAGGACACAGGAATGTGGATCGTGATAACTGATGGTGAAGGCTGGAGAACAGGCCAGGGAGCTCAGCCAGGTGCATCAACAGCCTCTGTTGTGCCCTGACCTCATTTATTGGCATCATCATGGCAGCCCCTGGTACTGGTTTTCCTTGCACCCCACTGATCACCCAGGATCATCCTGAGGCTCAGTTCCTAAAGACCCTGGTGGGGTCTCTCTGCTGCCAAACCAGCGCTGTTCTCCCGGGATGGTTGTGCCAGGCCTTGCTTTGCCCTCATGGCTTCTTCCTTTTCTTTTTGACCCAGATGAGCAACAAGAGGTCGAACAGTTTCCGCCAGGCCATCCTGCAGGGGAACAGGAGGCTGTGCAGCAAGGCTCTGCTGGAGGAGACGGGGCTGAGCCTCTCGCAGAGGCTGATCCGGCACGTGGCCTACGAGACTCTGCCGCGGGAGATCGACCGCAAGTGGTACTACGACAGCTACACCTGCTGCCCCCCGCCCTGGTTCATGATCACCATCACTATTGTGGAGGCAAGTACCCCAAAAACCTCTGGGAACCCTCCCCACGCTGCCAAAGGCTCTGCTGGGGCACAAACAAGGGTCAGAGTGGGACTCATTTAGATCCAGGCAAAGACAAACATGAAGCTCGTGGCCACTTCGGTTCCCTGTCGGGGTGTGTGTAAGTAGAACTGTGATCCTGTCATTGAAACAATTTGTGTATGACAGAACTTGGGAAACTACAGCAAAACTTTCTGAGGAGTGAAAACTGGACAGTTCTAAGGAAACTGGTATTTTAATAATGGAATTGGAAGACAAATTTTTGTATGGCTGCCTCTATTATGTGAACGGAGAGAAAGAGGAGGGGAGAGAAACTGGGTTAAATATTCTGACCTGCTCATCTGTTACCCAGATGAGATCTCAGCATGCTGAGTAATGTGCTGGAGAGAGGAGGATATAACGTGGGCCTGATCAGCAGGGTGCTGAGTTCCTGACTCAGTGGCTGGTGTGTTACAGAAGGCCATATACAGAGTTACCTCAATGTGTTGCAGGTTCCTCAAAACAGGGAACTTTCGTGCTGTGTGACGCTGTCAAATGAGAGAAAAATTATTGTATATGCAACTTATTTCTCAATGCTTTTGAGCTACAAAGTGCTTTTCAGTGAGAAAAGGCATCTGCTCACCAAGGAATCTCTCTGCTCTTCTAGGTTGCCTTTTTTCTTTACAATGGAGTGGTATTAGACAGATTTGTGCTGCAAGTCAGCCACCCCTTGTACCTGAAGAATGCACTGCTGTACCATCCCCAGCTCCGTGCTCAGGCTTGGAGGTACCTAACCTACATATTCATGCATGCAGGGTGAGTACTGACAAACTGGAGATTCCCCACAGGCCAGGTTCCCCAGAGAGAGGGAGGAGGAGGAAGTGACAGAATCAGCTCAGAAATAAATTTTTAAAAATCAACTCTAAATTGTGTGTAAAAATCTGGAGCTGTTGTGTAGTGTTGAGCCATGGGGGGCAACCCTTTGCAGCTCTCTGAAGGGAGAAGGCAACACGAGGAACTTCAGAGATGTCTCTCTTCTCCCCAGCAGTGTTGGCACCATCTTGCTGTACACTTCCCAAAACTCACCAGGTCCAAGCCCAGTGTCCCACTAAAGGAGCTGTGCAGGTGGTAGGAGAAGTCTGCAAGGATGCTGGACTGGTATTTAAAAACTCCAAGGGTGTGTTCTTGCTAGACTGCCTAGCTGGGGTTGGAAAAGTCACTTAGATGTGCCTGTGATATGTCATCACTTAGGAATGTCCCTCCTGCAGGGACTGAGGTAATGCCTGGAAGCCAAGACTGAGCTCCCAGTTGGTCCACACTGTACAAACACCAGTGTTCCCAAAGAGCTGCCAATCCACTGACCACATGGACAGAGAAAGGTCCATCTCATGCAAAATGCAAAAGGTGCACAGTAAAATGAATCCTCCTACATTCATATGCAGCAGACTTGGGAAAAGAATACAAGGCATGGGATCCTAACTCTCTTCTAGCCCTCCCAAAATTCCAACAGACTTAGCTGTTTCTGATGCCATGGTGATGAGTGAGTGCCACAGGAAAGTTCATCCCTATACAAAACACTCTACCCCCTCAGAGCAGTTTCTCAGATCATTATCTTCACACATTCCTGGCAGATAATTGCAATTTTCTTTAATTCTGTCATTGAAAAAATTACAGCAACAAGCCTTTCAGCAGTAGTTTAGAGTTTGAAACTGCATAAGGACCCTTTGTTCTTAAATAGAAAGCCTTTCCCATCAGTCAATGTTCTTCTATGAAAGATCAAGCTGATCTTTTTCTTTTTCCATGTTTCTGATGGAAGATATGCTGATGTCTCTTCTCTGCCATGGAATAACTAACTGCCTTGGGGTGTAATTGCCCTGAAGCACAAAATGTGCCCCAGATCTCTGGATAAAAATCACAGGACAGAACAGACTCCACTCCAGAGTAGGAAAAAGTTTTTAGAAGAAACTTCTGAACGTGGCAAAATCTGTACTCTGTGTGTTGAGTCCCTCCAAGGAATCCACTGGACACAGGTTTCAATGTGCAAGAGGAGGCTGCTGGGCTTAGACAGGGGGCTGGTTTTGTAACATGAGAAGTGGGAATTTCCATTGCTGAGGATAGGAGGAAAACTGGGCTTGGAAAAGGAAAGAACACTTGATTTTAGCTAATGTTAATTTGTATTTGGGCTTTCTGCTGCTGCTGGTGGTGTTTCACTGCATCACTCCCACGACCACAGGTTGCTTTGGGATCTGTTTGCAGAGAAGCACCTGCACAGGGACAGGTTTTGTGTCCTGCTTCCCTCAGCTGTGCCAGGTGACCCTTCCCTGGAGCAGGCAGGACTCTGGCATTGCTCACACTCCCAGGTTTATGTCACACACTCCCAGGTTTATGTCACCCCTGTGGCTGGCCCAGAGTGGAGCAGCGGGGAAGGTGTTGAGCAGAGGACTCCTTGTGCTGATGGATTCCAAATCCTTTAGCTACACAGCCTGAAAAACAATGGAGAGTCCCCCTGGAGCAATAAACCCCGTGATTTATCTGCAGTGTGTGGAGTTAAGCTAAATGTTCCTTTATTGCTGACTTCTGTGTGTGAAGCTCCTTTCTCGGGAGGAAAAACAATAAATCTTGGAAAGGTAATAATGTTTTTAGTGGATGCCCATCATTCTCCTCTCGTTTTCAAACGGGAGGATAACACAATGCCATGGGTCCATTGTTATCCTGCTTCCAGCTGAGACTTTTAAATGGAAATGTGGACTGCTCCTTAATTTAGTGCACTGGGTCTTTTTTTGAAGAGCCAGCGGCAGCCAGAAGGTGTTGGGGAAGGCAGCAGTTGCTAGGGCTTGGCTGGCTGTGCCTCTAGAAAGATTCCAAAAATGTACAGGCTGTGTGTTGGTCCTGGTGGAGGCAGCTTTGTCCAAGGCTGAAAAGGCAAAGTTGTAAATTCTGCCCTTCTGCTTTCATGAAAAGCAGACGTTGATTATCTGAAGCCCACACATTTGTATCACTGCCATAACTAATGACTCGCATTGATGCTCAGTCCCATTTGTTTGGTCCCAGGGAAGGAGAAAGTCTTTAATAAATTAATGAAATTGTCATTTCAAGAATGACACATTCAGCACTGGCAAAGGGTAATTATATTTTATGGGTTCTTATTGACTGTGGAGCCTTCAAAGCTCTTATCATGATGGGGAAGAGAAGTGAATGGGATTGCTCCTGGGAAGTCTTTTAAGAACAGCTGTGAATCAGAGCAGTCCCTTTAGAGTCCAGGATAAACTTTGCTGAGCTCTTACAAAAGCTTCCTTTGAAAAATCAGGTCCAGGGCTTTGTGTGAGAATGTCAGGTGGCACCTCATGACATTGTGTGCCAGCCAAGGCTTCTGCCCTCCCCTCTGGGAAAGGGCACTGGGATGCTTTGACTCTTCTCTGTGATCTCAGTCTGACCTTTGCTGGTTGTTCCTAATCCAATTCCTGAGTTCTGTGAACACGCAGGACCAGAACAAGTGCCAGAGTATGACCATGTCCAGTGGCTTCCAAAGTCTTGAGGAAGGGAATGAAAGAACTCAGCTCCATGCAGCAGCTTCCCATGATGACAAATTGCAGTGCTGAGTGTCTCGTGCAGGAGAGAAATTTATCTTTGGAGAGAAATTCAATGCAAACAAAAATATTAAGGTGTCAGGAAAGGACTGTTTCCTGCAGTATCATTTCTAGCAGTTTTTTCCGGTCCAACTTTAAATTCTCATTTATGAGGCTGTTCTGTCGTTACTGCATCTCACCAGCAGTGTTTTTCCCTGATGTATATGGGAAATTGCTATGGTAACATGAAAAAAAGACCAAAACAGTAGAAATGCATACAACTTAAACCAAAGATTGCTGGTGGCTGCCTGTGAGCCACCTTTTTCTTGTGCAAAATGGGATGTAGGTTATCAAAGCATTTAGCTACCTTGCTTTCTTTTCCCCCAAAAGACATTGGCCTTCTGTGTTAAGGTACCACTGTGTCATTTAGATCCACCTGCTTTGTGAGCAGACTCAGGTACTCTCCACACAAAAAGCAGGATACTCTGGCTCCAGTGGGATGTCACAGCCCTGTGAGCCCAGGCAAAATCTCAGGCACTACCTCGGTGTTGAGGACCCTGTTCAGGGGCCTGGTGCTGTTTTTACCTCACTGGAAGATCCTGCGGATGGAAAATACTTTTTTAGAGCTTTGAAAAGTGGCAGGACAGTTTTGTTAAGTTGTATTGATTAGAGCACCAAAGAACTTGCTTTGAAACTATTGATTCAGCTCAGGCCAAAGCTGCTGCACTGGAGCCTTTACCCAAGGTGCACATCTGAGCTGTCCCACTCTGCCCCCAGGCTGCGGGTGGCTCTGCACAGTGGGTCAGGGGGGTTTCTCCAAGAGTTCTCTCAGCTCTTCCCCTAGTGTTCAGCAGGAGTTTTGCTATGGACAGTACTGGGATCAAAGGTAGGTGAAGAGAGAGCTTCAGTGAATACACTTGGCCCTGACCAGAGATCAGAACACCCTGTGCTTCCCATTCTGACGGGGATCACATGGAATTAGGCACGGAAAAGAGTCAAACAGCACACACTGTTAAGCAGCATTATGGTTCAACTGCCTTGGAACTTCCAGACTCACCTCATTCTTGACTTAACACCCCCTCCCCATCATGGCACTGTGATGTGCAGGGAAAGGCTCTGTCATTAGGAGGGGAGAGGAGAAGAGCAGGTCAAATTTCTCCCTTCTGTTCCAGGCTCTGCTGCCATCTTGCTGCTTTTTTTTGACAAGTCATTTAACTCCTTCAAACAAAGAAAAAAAGAAAAAAAAATTCTGACTAAGAACCAAACATTCTATGAGGTCTTTGTCTGAAAGGACCTGGGTGGATGTGAAAAAGATAAAAGCAGCAAGGAGGGAAGAAACATCCCAGCTCTGGGCCTGAGTTTTTCAGGAACCATTGTTTTTCCCAGCATTACAATCTATTTACATGAAGCAGGTGCTGTTTGATTGTTCTTTCCAAGATATCTCTGCCTCAAGGGTAGACAAAGAGTTGGAAGAGAGGACAGCTGTTGTTTTTCCTTGCTGCAGGATAGAACACCTTGGACTCAACGTTGTCCTTCAGCTCCTGGTCGGGGTTCCCCTGGAGATGGTGCACGGAGCGGCGAGGATCAGCTTTGTGTACGTCGCAGGAGTTGTGGCAGGTAGGTGACACCTCTGGATGCCCCGGGTGGAGAAGCAGCTGAAAATGGCCTGTGCTGACTTTGATGTAGGAGAAATGTTTTGTGACGTTTGGGATCAGGAGAAGAGCAGTCACTGATCTTCTGTGCACTGAAATCCTTCTGGGGGCTGGAAGTGGGAAGTGTGGTACAGCTGGACATCTATTTCTATCCAGCCACAGGCTCTGTGTTTAGGAGACCTCCTAAAAAAGCACCAACAACCTGCTACTTTAAAATAGCCTTATTTTAGATGGTCTTGCTGAATGTGGAGGTGATGCTGGTCCTGTGCCAGATCTGCCTCCATTTGTCCTATCAGCTTTCTACAGCCTGAGTAAGCAGGAAGTATTTGGTTGTAGGTTGTGAGCAGTGCACAGCAGTCTGGAAAATTCATCTGATCATGAAGCCACAGGATTTGATTGATTTTCAGCTTGTGCTGTATTGCTTTTATTTATGTTTGGAATTTCCAGCAGTTTGGAGGTGATGGAAGTTAACTGACAATAGATCAACATCTAATTAAAACAGGAGGAGGGTGTGAGAACAACCAGAAGCTTCACAGTGGAACTCAGACAATGACTGACTGCCTCAGTTCCAGATTTATGGTGTTTGGTTGGGTGTATTTTCCCAGCTACGTAATTATTTTTTTCCATAATGAGCAGATAAAGCCTTTGTAAAATGGGCTGTGTTGGGTACTAATAAATCCTACATTCCAGGAGAGAGACTGTGGAAAGAGTAATTGGACTAGGACACAGGACGAGGCCCGGTACAAACACCACACTATTTAATGCAGAGAAAGGAATTAGCAGACCAGCTCCACTGTCCCTGGACTGTGATTTTAAAAAGCACTCACTGAAGTGGTTCCCAATTTGCAACTTCCCAGCTTTTCTGCATAGATACATCCACCAAAGCCTGGAGATTCACTGGTGTGTGTAAATATACTCACCTGTGCCAGGTGAGGGAGGCAGGGGAACACTGAACCTGCTGCAGTTGAGCCCAGGGGAGCACTGGGAGTTTCCAGCTGCCTCTCACCTTCCTGAGGCCACGGGCTTGCCTTTCCCACCTTATGTCCTATAAATTCTAGAAGAAAGTGCCAAATGGAAAGGGAAAACTTCCTTTCTTGGTGCAGAATGGAACTACAAATGAGACCAGACAGTGCCAGGCAGAAAAGCATCCCTTGATACCCATTGGAGTTGTTAGCCAGTTGTGAAACCTGCTTAATTCTTTGATATGTGCCAGGAGAGATAGAAGTAGATATACTCATGATGAGGATGTGGCAATATAAGGATAAGTCAGTTCCTAAACAGTCAGGAATAAACAGTAAAATGTAGACATGGGCCACAATTTTATGGGTTTTTTCTCATCTGTCTGACATGACTAAGAAGACACGTTGAAGCTGAAATTGAGTCTCAGTGCAGCGTCTGAGGACTTAACTGCAAGTTCTCATTACTCCTTCCTTTATTCCTCATTAACATTTTCCTTAATGGCAGTGTTGAGGAGCTGAAGAGTCTCAGAGCCATACAGTGAAGGAGGGAGCTGTCAGCACAGTTGCCTGGTGGAACCTCAGCACTTTCTTGACCCAGAATCAGCTGAGCACTCAGCACAGAAGTTCGTTAGATTATGTACTACTGAGGACTCTCTCAAGATTTGCCAAAGTGTCTTTTTCCTGTTCCTGCTCATCAAAAAGATCTTCATTATCCCTGCCTTGTGACACCAAATCTGCCTTTGTCTCTCTAGCTCTGAAATTACTCTTAAATTTGGCAATGAAAGGAGCTTTGAGCGGATCCAAGCCTCCAGCTGGGATAAGGAGAAGCAGCGTCTGTGTTTGGGTGCATTGTTACCAGTGGTGCCTTTATGTGATTGACCTGTCACTTTGCTGTCATGTGTCTCCTGCCCCCATCCAGGATATTTTTAGCTGATTTTACTCTGAAGTTTTACAAGTAACAAGCTGTGCTTTGATCAGAGGCCTATGCTAAGTTACAAGTCCAGAGTTCCTTCTCCCTGTGCAAATATTTGTCTTGCCAACATGGGAGCTCCTTCTATTTTATCATCAGGTGAGAAACAGGACACAGACATTTGTCTGCCTTCTGCTTCCTTGTTATTTCAATCAGGGTATAAATGCCTTTTTGTAGCACAACTCTAAAGATACTTTGCTGCCTTGCTTGGCTGCTTTTAAAGTAGGTGCAGAGGAATCAATCACTCACCGTCTTGGCAGTTCTAAAGGACTGGGTTGGCTCCACAAGCCAATCGATTCCCCCCTCTTTCTCTTTCTATATTACTGACCTGCAGCAATTAGCATGACCAGGCAGTAGCAGGGATGTGGGGGAGGAGAGGGAGTGGTTTTTTTGGCTGGCAATTGTCCCAAACCCTTGTTCTTTCTGCAGGGTCCCTGGCAGTGTCAGTGGCTGACATGAGGGCGCCGGTGGTGGGCTCCTCTGGAGGTGTGTATGCTCTTGTCTCCGCTCACTTGGCCAATATAGTGATGGTGAGTACCAGAAGGACTGTCTGACCTCTCCAAAGTGAGCCAGGTGGCCCAAAGGGCTTGGAAATAAGGCCTGGCTCAGCTGTTGGTCATTCAGAGTTAAGTCTTGTCTCAGTGGTGTGCTCCTGCAATGGGAATGTGACACTGGGGCTGGTGGCTCGGTCCCCTGATGATTGGCAGCTCGCCAGGAGAAGCCAAAGGTGCTGGTAATCCAAGACTTACCAGTGTTCTCCAGGCTATCAGCTATCCTTGCAAGGGCTGCCAAGTGTTTGAGGAGAAGGAGCTGCCTGGCTCTGCAGAAGTTGCAGACGTGTTTCTGTCTGCATGGGCTGTGTAATTTTACTGGGTATCTAATGAAATTTAGTGCTCAGTGGACTCGTGTGCAGAACGTCCCTTATCTCCATTTGTAAAACCCAGACTGGAGCTGAACCCTGGGTGATCTGTGATACCTCTTTTGGCTGTTTCACCTAATGAAATACTTCACAAAGGTCAGTAAACAGCAGCAGCATCATTCCTCTAAAGCTGGAAGCAGGAGCTCCATCCCAGCCCTCCCTAGGTGGTGGCAGAGCCCAGCACATCTGCCTGGGGGTCTCCTCAGCTGACACTGGCAAAAAGGGCTTCGCTGAGAGAGGACTGTGTGTGGTGGCACAGGGGTGCGTGTCTGTCCTGTGCCAGCAATGCCAGAGCAGAATAACCATAAAAATGATGATAATCCTTCTCCCCTGGCTCTGAGTGGGAAGATAACATGGTTTGGCTGCAGCAGAGAAAGAAGGTCTGTTGGATGGGTGCTGGCAAACATGTGAGTGTGTGGTGGTCCTGGAGTCGAGCCTAAAAGAAAACCTTGTACTTAAAGCTTGTGTGCAGTGCAGTCAGCAGGCTCCAGCTGTGCCCCACAATGGTGCTGCTCCAGACGGGCTTTGGAGCAGCTGGAAGCAGGGAAATGAGTGATTTCCTGAGCATAACTGGTCTCCTTTGCCATCTTCAAGCTTTTCAGAGCATGAATGAGCTGGGGCTGGTGTCCAAATTGGGACACTTGAGGGCTGGCAGAGGCAGGGGGAGTGGAGGAGAGGGGCTACCCTGTACCACAGGGTTTCTGCTGGGGAATTGCCTCCTTAGATACAGCTATTTTTAGTATGATTTGTGCTCCCTGCCACGGTGCCAACAGAAGCAGGAGGGAGCTTCCTCTGCCTCCCAGGGTGGGAATGCAGACACAGGGGTTTTAACACTACAATTCGTAGGAACAAAGGTTGCTTTAGAGGAAGAGGCTCTGCCAGAGGTGTGTGGAAAGTCTTCAGCAGTTACCTTCCCAGACTTCTTCAAACATCACAAAGTGGTCTGTGATTTCACTGCTCATTGGCCTCCTCCAAATTTATTTACCAATTGCAACCTTAGCATCTATATTTCCCCATTATCCACTGCCTCTCTTATCATCTGAAATTGCTTTTACTGCCTTTCCAGTTCTGGTGGAGGGTTTTTTTTGCTTTTCTTTCCCCCTCTCCTCTGTCTTTGCTCACTTCTTGTCTAGATGTGATGCTGAAGGACACTGTGGCTGTTTGCTGGCAAAGCACAGCCTGGCACAGGTGCTTTGGGTGCTGGGAGAGGAGGGGCTGGTCCAGAAAGGGTCTCTTGAAGCCACTGTTCCCCTGAGCCTCCTGACAGTGAAAGGAAATAGGAACATTCCTGCTTGTAAAAAGAAATATTACTGGAATTAAATACACAAAATAACCAACAGGGGGAGGCAATAAAGCATGTCACCCCAAGGAAAAGAGTGAGGGGAGGAATTCAAAGCAGCTACATGGAAATGAAAGCTGAAGGAAGCAGCACAGTATTAATCAGCATGAGCTCAGAGCTTTCTGACTGGGTTAGGTTTCTCTGTGGAGAGAGAGAAAACGAGTTACTTATTTTGTAGAGATTGCATTTTTGCAGCCCCAGAAGTGATTTACAGACAGATCCCACATCAACCTTGAATATATGTAATACATATTGCAAAATATTTCTTCAGCAGGCTGAAAAGTCACTGGGTGCCATTAAAGTTAGGCTGAAGAGTTTACAAGCATTTTTTTAAATTATTATTTCTTCAGCGTGATGAACAGGGAGGTTTTCACAAGAGACCTGACTATCTTGGGATCTCAGACTGCTTTCAATGGGAGAAATTTCATTTAGTCACTGAATAATAATAATGGTGCAGTCATACTTCTGAGTTCCTCAAAATTTGATCTCTTTTTCTGCTTGAAAATGTTGTGCAAATGAGAAAGGAGGAATTTAAATATCTCTCCTGTGATTTCTGATTATCATTCAGAGATTCTTCTTCCTGTATATTGATTAATGACCAAGTCTGAAGAGAGAGGAGGCTGAATCCAGGCTTTCTTATGGCACTGTTTCCTTGTTATGCTTTTACTGAGGTCTTTTTATTTCTGTATGCTCAGCTAAAGGTCTGAGCTGCAGAATTTCACATATCCTTTATGGCCATGGCCTCTGGGACTGACAGATCTGTGTGTGGAGTGGTGGGTGGAGAGAATAGATCCGAGTGTAATAGCCAGGTTTGGATGCAGCACCACTTTGTTTTCCTTGTCTCTCTTCCAGAACTGGTCCGGGATGAAGTGCCAGTTCAAGCTGCTGCGCATGGCTGTCGCCTTGATCTGTAGTGAGTATCACAGAGGCCTTGGCATGCAGGAATCCTGCTTTGTTAGTCCTTGTCATAACAGTTCATGCTGATTCAGGGAGTTTGACTTTGCAGCAGTTTTGGTAGGAACTTGCAGCTGGACCCTCTGGCAGCACAAACCACACCGCTCTCAACTGCAGATTTTGGCTTTCAACACCATGGTTTGTGAACGAGGGTTTGTCATCAGCCAGCTTGTGGTGTTTGTGGAGATGTGGGACTTAAACACCTTCTCCTGGGATTCCTAAAACAAGCAATGCTTTTGTAATGAGAATACTTGGGTTTCCTGGGGCACTTCCTATCTGGGGTGGCAGCAGCATTATCCACACGCTAATGAATTATCTTCTGGCCATATCCCCAGGGTGGCACAACAAGGGAAGCTAAGCCATGTGTTCATCACAGGCAGCTGTCTTCAAATTCCAACTCGTTTTTTTTTTATGGTTTTGGTATAAATTTTGGGAGGTGAATATTGCCCCACCTGTCTACACTCCCACTTACCAAGCACTGGGGACACCTCGTTTCTGTGCACCACAGTCCTGACACAGCTCAGGCTTCCCAGCTTCCCTGAGCTCACCATGCCGGGCAATTTTTCCCTCTCTGTCTCTCTGGGGACGCAGTGCTGCCTGCCAGATGGACTCGAGAAGGGACAGACAATTAATTTATCTTTCCTTCTTTGTTCCAGTGAGCTTTGAATTCGGCAGAGCCGTGTGGCTGCGGTTCCACCCCTCGGCGTACCCGCCGTGCCCCCACCCCAGCTTCATGGCCCACCTGGGAGGGGTCATGGTGGGAATCACCCTGGGAGTCGTCATCCTGAGGAACTATGAGCAGAGACTCCAAGATCAGACTTTATGGTGGATCTTCCTTTCTATTTATGTCATTTTTGTCTTGTTTGCCATCTTCTGGAACATTTTTGCCTACAGCCTGCTGGATCTAAAGCTACCTCCCCCTCCCTGAAACCACGGGACAGAGAACTGGAGAGCGGAAATCATCTGTCAGCTGTGTGGCATGAATGGAGATGGAGGATCTATTTTTGTGTTTAACTTAGGGGAGGATGATTCTTCTCAACACAAGCGTGTGCTGGAGGAGATGCTTAAGGATCTCATGAAAGAACGGGCTGATCAGTTTGTCCACAAATCCAGCAGGTTCTGCAGTCCTGGCTGGCCGTGCCCTGCGGTTTGTGCCCTGCCCCTGGGCACTCACTGCCTGGGCTGCTGGCACACATCAACGTTCTGTAGGAGATATCTGTATTTTCCAGGTCAGTGCTGGAATTAGGGCCAATTGCAGAGTGAATCTCCTCACTGTTACTGGACACTAAAAGGGAAAAAGAGCAGACATTTGCTAATTAGAGACTCACATGGTACTCACAGGGCGGCTTGAGTCTGGTCTCTATGGACACATCTGACTGTTCAGCCATACCAGTGCCACTGTCTAATTACTTGAATGGTTCTGAAGGTATTTTAGCCTGTGGTGAAACTTGTCTTGCACAACTTTCAGAGGAATCAGCAGAACTTGCTCACACAAAGTGATGGAGACTGGGCTCCAACCACAGGTCAAATGAAGTTGCACTATAAACATTGGGAATCTTTAGAGTGTTGTAGACACCCAGGCAGAGGTGACTTCTACTGTGCATGTTTCACTTGATTTTGATTAATTAGTCCCCCCCTCCCCAGCCTACTGTGGCAAGAGGGTGTGGCTGGGGTTTCTTTTTTGAGGGATGAAGAAAAGGAGGGCAAATGTTCATTTGTGGTTTTATCAGAGGACAATCAGGTGCTGTTTTTTTCTCACTGTATTTCTGGCCATGCTGACCTAACACCTGGCCTTGCAGTGAGCTCCTAGCAAGGATCTCAACTCTTCCAGCAGGTTCTTCCTAGAAAAGTGGGACCAGGATCACCTACAGCAGCCCAGGGTGGGAACTATCCAGCCTTTGCAGCCATACAGTCCATTTGGGGCCAGGTCCACTGAAGGCAGTGGAGTTAAATCAGGTTGTGTGCAGCACTGGTTTCCCACAGAAGTGAAAATGGTGTTATGGTGCTACAGTGATCATTGTCAAACAGATAAAACTGGTTTTAAGGTGACTGCTGCATTTTGAGGGTGCCTCTTCCTGAGGCAATGGATGTTCAGGAGCTCCAAACAAGAGTTAGTTGCAATGATGCCTTTTTCTTTAACGTTGGCCAAGGCCAGGTCCAGGCAGTGTGACTGGGCTGTGGCACAGTCCACACAGTTGCCTGCAGGGACCTGAGGACCACAGGGGAACATCTGTGGCATGAGCAGTGCCTACAGGTACTCCTGTCTGTAAGGTGCTTAACTTGTTGTCACTTTAGAGAGCTGCCAAACCACAGTCCAGGAATGTGGGTGCCCTCCTTTTCTCTCCCCTTTACCCACCTATTGGATGGTCTGGATAAAGCAGCCAGAAGAGTCTCTCCAGACAAGGTCCTCTTTTCCTTTTTTCCCTTTCCCTGCTGGTGCCCAGGCACAGCCCCTTGAGCCTTCCACAGCACATCTCACAGGCACTGTGGTAGTTGTGTAGCAAAATGTCTCTGTGTCGTGGGCTTTATTCTCTCAGTTGTGTTATCTGTGCTGCCATATGATACCACAAGCTGGTAGGAGTCTATCCTTCTGGAGGGGATATTCACAAGTGCTTCTCAGCTGCCCCCTTCTTTGCCTCCTGTGGGAAAAATAACTCTGGTTTGAGGGGTGAAGTTCTGCTCCCACAGAATGCACTGGAAAAAAACTTCTGTTGCCTCGGGGAAAGGGAGGGGGGAGAAAATAAGTGAAAAAAGCCTTACCTGAAAAGAAACAATTTTGGCACCCTTGTGCACAGAAATGGGATTTCTGAGGGTGGCAGCACCTTTGTTGTTCTGCATGGCCAGTGCAATGCTTGTGGGCCCTCAGACCCAGGAGCAAGAGGAAGAGAGAAGGGTCAGAGCTCTGTTCAGGTTCCCTGTGCCCTTTCACCTCTGCAGTTCAGATCCAGATGGAAGCAGTCACGAGAGTTCCCATGGATTGTTCCAGGTGCTGGCCCAGGGAGTGCTGTAGCAGTGGAGATCATGTCCTTGTGGAACTGCAGGGGAGCAGGAGAGCAGGGAGAGTGCTGGCAGAGACATGGTTAACAAGTAAGGAGGACATTCCTTCCCTCACCTATTGCTAAGCCTTTCTCATTAAAGATGCCTTTAAACAGAGGTGACCAGGACTGGGAGTTCCCTTGAAGTTTTAGGAAAACTTTTAAAATGTTGGTAGAAAATTCCAATTTGCAAAAAAAACCCCTCCAAACTATTTTGCCTGTAATTTACCAGAGTACAATATGCACCAATTGGCTTTTATTTTTGGTTTCTCAGCTGAAAGCTACTTAATGCCTATCAGATTCTCCCCAATGAGGGTTTCTGTGCCTGCCAGTGTGTGCTCTGGAGTGAAGGAGCAAGATGCAGATTCAAGAGCCACCAGTTTCTTCATCAGCCTGACCATGGCCAACATGCCTTTGGTCTGCTCAGGAGTGGGAAGGAGCTGAACAGAGTAATGCAGACCCCCCTCTCTGGTCCTTTATCCATAGATTAATGGAGTTTACATGAACTGGTTGAAAACAGCTCTGAGATTGAGTTTATGACTTGTTCTTTTAAACTGTTGTTCATCTTCCTGACTTCCATTCTGTCTCCCAATACCCTGCCTGAGCAAGTCTACAGACAGCCCTGGGGACCAGAAAGGCCAGACTTTAAAGCAGTACTAGATTTATTGGGAGTGAAGCAATGAAACCCTCTCACATTCCTGCTCATCAGAGCTGAAATCTCCCCCCATACATGGAGCAGGTTGTCTGCTAGGAATCGATCAGCCCACGGAGTCAGGAGCAGCACCAAGTGCTTAAGCTTTTGTAATTATTTCTTTTAATCACTAAAATTACAGTGTGAAAACTTGTAATGTTTCTACAGAGTACTTTGAGTTCTGGTTATGTTGTTTTCTAACACACCCAGGAGTGCCACAGTGCTGCAGCACCACAGAGCTGAGAGCAGCCAGGCTTTCCTGTTACCTCCAGATGTCCTTGGAGCTGCCGGCTCGTGTCAGAGCCGGAATATTCCCCATCCTGCTCATTTGTGGTTCCAACTTCTCCCAGTCAGCAACGTGTTCCTGAAGGAGTGTCCTCCAAGGGACTGTTTTTGGTGATTCCTATGGTTTTATTTCAGCTGCTGCCAAGATTTTACATCAGTCACATAAAATGTGACTTTATTGACCCTCCAGCTGTGCAGTGTCAGAGCAGGAGTGTCACCCACGGACAGGTTTGAACAGGGCACCTGAGAGGGAGTTATTTTGTGCTGTGTCCCTGAGTGAGGACACAACACCTAAAAAAAAAAATCAGCCGTTTCTGTGCAGGGATTCCCTTGCAGAGAGCACATTGCAGGTCCAGCGGGGATGGGGCAGGAGCAGTGCGGTACCCGGGAGCCGGGAGTGCGGGATGTGGAGCTTCCAGGGACACCTGCCGGCAGCGCGGAGGCAGGACGGGAGCCGGCTCCTGCCTTTCCTAGAACGGGATCCGGCTCCTGCCTCTTCCCCAGGACGGGACCCGGCTCCTGCCTTCCCCAGGACAGGCGGGAGAAGGGGCTCAGGCAGCCGTGGGGAGCAGGAGGAGGAAGGAGGAAAACCAGGTAGATCCAAGTCCAAATGGCACCTTTTATTCCCACAGGTAAAGATTAATTTTCCACAGGGTGATAACACAGGAAGGAGGAGGGAGAGAGTTGTAGTGCAGTAACGGGAGAGGAGGGAGGTTACCAGAAACAGTCTCTGAGTGAGGTGTAGCACTTGTACATAGGCTGATGAATTTACGTTTGCTGAGTTCTTAAGACAACATCTTGTGTCACTGTTCCCCCATCAGTCGAGGAGGAATCTTAGCACTTACATGGCATATTGTGATTTTTCACTACTTGCTCCTTTGGCAGTGGGAAGTATGTTATCAACAGGGAAAGGGGGAGGCTGGAGAAATTGTTACTAGAAATAAAGCTTGGGGATTCTGCATCCCAAGATCTTGCTCCTTCTGATGGATTACACTGCCTATGTGTTTCAGATCAGATCAGACCATTTCAGTTTGAGCTGGGCTAGGAAGGATGAACCTGACACTTTACAGCTGGCACTAACCTGACTCCCTGCTGACCTCGAGGCAGCTGCTGCTCTGTGCCAATATTTCATCTCACAGCATCTCCCGTGGGCAGGACTTTCACACATTCTTCAGTGAGTAAAGAGCTCAAAGTCTGTTTACACAGATTCCAGCTCAGCTCAATTACTTTGGAAACCCCATCCTCTGGCTTTACCCAAAGTGGAACTGGAGAATGTGGGTGCACTTCAACACCAGCCACCTCTGGGGACAAGCTGGGCCCTGGAGCAGCCAGGCCAGCACCTCTGAATGCTGCTGCTCTCCTGTTTCCTCACAGAGGTGGCTGCTCTGCAGTGCTCTGGGACAGAACTCAGAGGTTCCTCCTGCAATCACTGATGCCAAGAGCTGGTTATGAAGGAAAACAGTGCATTCTGCAGCTCTATAAAAAAAGAATCATACTTAAGACAGGAAACAAGCTTGTTTAAGGGTAAATGTATTTTTAATGTCACCATTAATCATTGGCTTTTAATTGGAAAAAGGTTTCTAATGAGGTATTTCTGAAATGTCAGTAGGAGTACAGAAAATTTATGTTTCAGGGTACTTTACAACAGGAGCACAAAATATTCCCTAGGCCTGACTTAAGTAGCAAAAGTACCTTATTTTCAGTGAGCTTGATAGACACGTTGTCACTGACTCTCTCCTGACTCCCCCACAGTGTCTGTTTAGTTTGCAAATAAAGCCAGATTTATGCAGCTTTTCTTTTGCTTAGACTGCTAATGTTAACAACACATCCGAGTGTTAAACACAAAGCACTAAACTAAGTGATTTTCTGCCTTAAAATACTGAACAAATGATACTTTCCCGTGAAGGGCTAGTAAAACAAAGTGATACTTGCAAGGTAAGATGCTATGGTACGTCTCCAAATATTTTTGTATTGTGTACATTCTGTATATTTTTGTTGTAACAATATTATTTGAGCGCAGAATCCATTAAATTTTTTTTGGTGTTTTTTTTTGTTTGTTTATTTGTTTTCTGTTTCATTTTTCTTTTCTTTTTTAATAAAATTAAGTTGTTCTGTATCGCGTGCCAAAAAACAACCAAGAAAAAACTTTCAAGGAGGGTTTTGTCAGTTTGTTTATAATTAACACATTATTTAACAAGAGAGCATTGGTTTGGAGCTCTGCAATGGAATCTTCTAACGATGACATTAGTAACTCGTTTTTATGTCTGTCTAGGAGATAAAGGGGAGAGTAAAGTGCAGCTTCACTTCTTTTGGGACATAATGAGGATGCAGAACCAGCTTGGGACTTGCATGGAAATTCAGGTCTTGTCCCACATTTTGGCAGCTGCCACTGCAGTGCAGCAGTGACCTCAGCACTGCAGGGAAGGTGACTACCAAGAACATTAAACTGTTTAAATGTTGTTATTGGGGAGGAGGGTTGTGCTCTTTTAACATCAGTCTCTACTGAGTGTCTTTAAATCTGAGAGCCAACACATCCTGGTCTCTTGAACCGACAGTGGAAACAACATATCCAGAAAGTTCCAATGTGGAAGCGGGAGGCTTATTTTGAAAAATATTTTATGTTGTTGTTGGGATTTTGTGGGTTAAAGTGTAACTTCCAGGGAAGAAGACGTGACCAGCAGCAGCTCCTGTTAGATGTGTTATTCCTAAGGGAGGAGATCACTGCTGCTATGTGTGGGACTCAGCTCTTCCTGGCAGCTCTCTGGAGACACTTAAATCTCTCTGTTCATTACCCGAGGACTTCCAGCAAGAAGGTGAGGTGGGTTTTGTCGGTGTTTGTCAGGTAACACAAGAAGTCTCACTGCCTACGAGCACCAAACTTTTTTCTTGCTACCTGTTCTTCACATCCCACTTACCTTTTTGAGCACTGAGCTGTGAATATGACACTTGCAGCTCCTCTGCATTGTGTGATAACAGGTTTTACACAGAAGACATCAAGGACAACACTCATTTGCAATTTACAGGCACACTACTAAGGATTTGAGTTTATTGTAAACTTTATTTCACACAGTGGTGTCACAGGAAAGCACCAAACTTCTGTCATCACAGTACAGAGCAGAGGCACAACAGTCACACTGAACCATGTTCATCACAGTCACTATTTCAGGGAGAATTCTCCCAACACCCTCTGCTGCAAAGGGAAACCACAGGAGTTTTGCTGTTATCAGGTTTGCAGAAATCATTCTCATTTAGGAGGTCTCTCAGAGACTTTGTGAGTTTGGATTCCAGCTGTAGCCAAAGATTTCCTTCAGGTATTCTGCTGCCCACCTGTCCTATGACGTGGGAAAGAATTCATTGCTGAAATACAACAAAATATTTTAAAGTCTGAACCTGGGAACTTAATTTACTTCAATTCTGAAGAAGTTTCATCTAATTTAAAGTTAATATTTAATCTATAAAATTTTCAGATTTAATTCTTCCTAATTAAAAAAACATATGATGATTTACAGTTAGCAAAATGGGTACTAAGAACATACAAAGGTGCTGATCACACCACAAACTAAGAAAGAAGGGATTCATCAAATAGCTTGGGAACTTCAGATGCCTGTCCTGTGTCACTGAAACTGTTCAGTCTTTAGGCAGCTCTGTCTCATACCATTTAATGACTTGTTTATCCAGTGACAGAACAGTCAGTTTGAAAGCAGAATGCACAAAGTAGCTACAGACTTGTTACCTATGTTCTCTTATATAATCTGATTAATTCATTTACTATAATCTATCCAGGTGTTTGTGCTCCTTTATTAAAACAAAGTAGCCAGATCCTAATGATTACACATGATAATTTTGAAGACATTTAAAATATTAAAAACACTGAAATGCTTGCCAGGTAAGGGATTTGGGTTTGGGTTTTCTTTCATGTAGTGACTGTAAAAAACAAACATCATGATTTCCTCAGAAGAGGAGCAAGTCAGTTGGACAATCTGGTAAGCACTAAAAACTCTGCAGGAGTTTGTATGATCTGATATTTACACATTAAAAAGCTTCATCTGAAAAAGACAAAAGGCAGGTGAAGCTGCAACTTAAGTTTGACTTGGGTAATACTTTTAAATATAAATTAAAAATTCTGCAATAGCTTCACGGAAGAAACGAATGATTTATACGTAAGGTAATTTTAAGCCACCGCTGTTTCTCTCATGAATTCCTCGAGGACGGTCACTACATTCTTGGCTTCTGGCATCTCTGCATGCTCCACTTTGACAATCTTCAGGAGGATGTCTCCACTGCCACAGTTCTTCAGGAACAGGTAGCACTTGAACAGGGCATAGTGGTTCATCTCAGCCTGGCGGATAAACCTCTTCAGGTTGTTAATGTCCTGGATGGCCTAAAAGAGCAAGCAGAGCATATTCTTATCCTTCTGTGTGGAAAGAAAACACATGACCATGTGGGAAATGAAGGGTATATAGCAGGAGAAGCAAAAGCATTTCCAATAGCAATTTTGTGTTACTACTCAAGAGTAATGTAAGCATGGAGTACTGTCCCTGATGTATATAACCACTGTTACTGTGGACACAACTTGGTGTGCCCAAACTTGCAGCAAGAATTCCCCTATTATGGCAGCTCACCTAAGAAGTGTTAACTACTGAACCCGTGTCACCAGTTACACCATATTGTGTGTGCACAGCTCAGATTAACAGGATTTAAAGAAAGGAAAAAAAATGTGGGTTTTATTTTAAATGAGAAAACACCTTTGGAACATTCACTGAGGAAACTTCCATACTGCTTTATAGGGGTCAACTGCAGTAAGCCAAGCCTCAAATTAAACTTCAGGGTTACTCAGTTAATGACATACAGACACTGTAAATAACCTGCAACTTTTTTTTGCTGCAAGAAGAGTATTTGCTCCCTCAGCAACCCCCATGTCTTCTTCAAGTCTTTAACATATATGAACATGTACCTTCAGTTTGAAGTTTTCCAAAATCTGCCGGAAGAGAAATGGATTGCCACCTTCAGCACCGTTCACAAAAGCCTGCATCCAGTCCTCACAGAATCTGTTGCTCCCTGTTACATGTTCAGGAACATGGAGAAGAGAAGAGTAAATGAGCTCCACATAAATATACAGCTGCATTCATCTGGTTTAATCCCTCTCATGTAACAGCTGATAGTCGTATACCTGGGCCAGAAAATAAGTTTTAAGGAAAAACAGTATATGTGGAAGAGAAAAGCTAACACAGCTACAGTGATTACATGACACTCTGATTGTTGAATCCCTTTTCACAGCATTTGTTAAAATCACAACAGGAATAATAAGTTTTGCAGATTCCCTGAATTGTACAAGTATTTTCATAGGGATGAATGATGGGTGTTATTACCAAGCATTTTCAACCCAGAGTTCCAGTGTCTGGGGTAACAAACCACCCTGGTACTTCCTAGGACAGATGTTGTGGCTTCCAGCCAGAATCCCAACTTTCTGGGCAGGAGCCTACAAGTTTCTGAATATCCTCAACAGCCTCTGCCGTGCCCATCTGTGAGCAGCTGCGGGATCCCAGGGGCGTACATGAAGCATTCCCAGCTGTGATCTCACCTGCATTGTGTAACTGGGGCTGAGCTGCACTGCAGTCTATAACCAGGGACTTGTGCTGTTCCTCGGTCATGGCAATGCACAGGGAGGTCATTGTGCCTTCCTGGACCAGTCCTTGCAGGCTGGCAGCTGCCAGGAACCTGGCACAGAGAGCTCTTGTGAACTGCTTGCTTCTTTACAGCTCCTGGACAGCAGGGAGGAGGCTGTCACACACAGAAGCCAAGTTACTCACAGGTTCCTTGGTCCCAAAGTATCTTTACCTGCTGATGTCCTTTTCTGTTCTTTCATCTGCATTTTTTACTTCTACAGGAGTATAACTCAAAGCCTGAACACAAACAAAGAAAAAAGCTGGATGCAACGGTGCTATTACTGCTGTTGCTATATTGCAGTTATGAGCAATAAATACATAATGTGGTACTTTAAAAATTGTTCTTTTCAAGGCAGTACTCCATGTTCTAGTTATTGCAGCAGGTTTTGCACTCAGAAGAAATTCAGCAGTTACACTCTGTTAGCTATTCCATCCAAAGCCTCCTCAATCTCAGGGATTAGAGCTAGGATTAGTTTCTTTTCTGTTTCCAGTGAATTACAGGAGGCACATACACAATATAACACCCCTTTTTGTTCAGGGGAATTATACCAGGGACAGCCTGCTCAGGCTATTTCTAATTTTCTTATTCTAATTTCAACGTGGGCACTGTTAGGTAATTTTATATGAGTTAACTATAATAATTAATGGAAGAAATTGTTATGTGTTTCCTTATCAATAAAGGAGGGAAAAGGTACTTGTGCTGAATTAAAAGGGGGAAAAAAAAAAGAAGAAAAAAGCTGCTCTTCATTTCCTCCTGCTGGGAAAGCAAATGCAGGAAACATTTTAACTATGTTGGAGTCACTGAGGTGCCTTCTGAAGGTTTTTTAGTTACCCAGTTTTAAATACACTTACAGCGTGTAACAGAGAGGCCAGTTTGTCCTGGAAGAGCTGCACCACCCTCTGGATCGGGCAGATGGCATCCTCAAACCAGCTCCTCAGGTAGGGGCTCACACAGCTCTCCAAGTTCTTTTGCTGTGACAGGTTGAAACGTTAAAGCTTTAACTACAAATTAGATTTCTACACAAATAGAAGCCTATTAATAATCTACTCAACCTAAGATATTTGGATGTCAGAGCCTTCTTAATCCTAAACCACAGAGAACTAAAATAATGAGTTTGACATTTAAAGCCGCACTTTATCAGCAATGAAAGGCTTTGCATTTTAAGGAACAGCCAGAACTGAAATATTATGGTATATATTGAGCAAAGACCATGCAACAGCAGACTGGGTGACAAAGAGACTTAAGAGGAAGAGTTTCCACTAGAAAAATGTGACAAGAAACCCACAAAAAATCCTTCTTTAACATTCAGAAGGGGTAAGAATCGAGGTGGACATCAATGATTTCCTTGTAGACCATTATCTTTTATTAGTCATTCTTCTCTCCAAATCTAACTGTAAGTAACCTTTAAGAGATTCATGACTAGCACAAAAAATATCCTCCCCTTCTCTTTTTTTTTCCTTTTGACTTGTGTGGTTGAGAGCACTTTAGACATTCATTGTCACTACAGTGAATCAAGTATCTCTCACAGTGTTTTACTGCTACTTAAAACACCTATTTTGGCTCTATAGACTAAATCTTCCAGATTGTCTTAGCAATTAATTTGGGTAAATACTCATTTTCACCACTTAAAGAAAGAGTTAGGCCTTACCTCCAAGTCAAGGTTTATCTTCAGACTTTGAATGTATTTGTCCAGCTCAAGTCTGAAAGTATCTTCTTAAGGAAAATAAGGTGCATCAGTTAAGACCTGCATTTTTCCCTTTCAGTGTATGGCTGTCACTGACATTTTCAGTTACTGGAAGGTGTGCACAAATGAGCTGATTTCAGGTAGAAACAGACAAAATGACAGGATAATTTTTACATCATCTCCCTCTCCACACCGGTAAAGGAAGTCAGAGGTAAGGATATAGTTCCAGACCTTTCTCTGAGCCACCTAAGAAACAGACCACATATTCTGGAGCATTGGGGTCCGATTCCAGTGTCCCCATTTCTAGAAGATTTTCTTGTTGGAAACGACAGTAGTAACAACCAACTTTGCTTTCTGGTATGCTGTGGAAAAAAAAAAAAAAGAAAAAAATTATTTTGTTCCAGATAGATCACAATAAATAAGTGCAAAAAGCAGACAGACATGATTTCTGAGAGAATTTTCACCCACTAGCACTGGTGGCTCCTATGGTCATATATAAAGCTCTTAGACCTTCTTTTTTCCTCTGTGGTGTGATTAGAGTAGTTTAAAAGGAAATAATCATAAACACATGGACTGTTTTAAATTATTGACTGCAATATATTTCTCGAAGCTATGTAAAAAAGGAAAGTGCCTTTGTGTAAGGCTGTTATTAACAGCAGCAGTAAACTGAGAACATGGAACCAGGATTAGACCAAAGAGCAGCAGCAGACAGGCAAGATGTGCAGTGCTGCCAATGTTCCCTACAGCTTCTCATCCACAAATAATCTTAAATATTTTACCTGAGCCCCACCGAGGCTACACTGCCCATCCCTTCAAACAGGGCTCCCTTAGTGAGGCGCTTGGCGATAAAACCGCGCAATTCTGTCTCCGCTTCAGCTGGTAAGTTCGTGTCCAGCAAGGTGAGGCTTTACAAACAAGAAGAAATTGTTAGCAAAAATCAAATGTTACCGTTTTGTTTCACCAAGTACAGAACCTGCCTCTAGCAGGGGGACCCCTGTGATCTCTCTCTGGTGACAGCTGACAGGTCTCTGACTTGTGCCCCATCAGGAGCAGTCAGTGATTTGTCCCCTCCCCAGCACTCTGGAGTTATGGTGTCAGCTCATGCTGCCCTTCCCAGCAGCTCTTTCTTCCCATGTTTCCCTAGTTGTGATACAGAGCTTATGGAAACATGTCCACTGAAAATTAATAAATTTTTGTTATCTGTTACCTATACAAAGACCTAAGTCAATACAGAAATATGAAGTAGCAAAGAAAAGAGTTCAAACTCAGATGGTAACTTATGTTTAATACATTATTTGAGCTATGCAATTGTGTCCATTCCTCAGGTATTCCAGAAGAAGCACCCAGGGGACTCCAGTCTGCTTTCACAGGGGTTTGTGCTTTGAAGGCACTGCAATGGACCTAACAATGACCTGACAGCAATTCGGCAGAGACTTCAAAGCGTGTTGCCGGTGATTCTGCAGGTCGGCTTTACCTGAAGTCCTCGGTGGAGGGGGTGTGTGCCCCGGCCCCGCCATCCCCGCCGGCCGCTCCCTGCGCGGACCTGAAAGCCAAGGGATTCCCAGGATTGATTTTTATACCCGTGACACGGAACAGGGACCGCGATAGGGAAAGGTACGGCCCGAGGGCGAGTCAAAGCAGCAGCACGGAATCGGTGCATTATGGGAGGGAAAGAATCTCATCCGGGAGAGAGAAGAGGGAAAAAATACAGGGGATTCAGGGAGCTGGGAACAGCCGAGGCCTGGGGCGGCCTCCCCGCGGGGACCCGGCGCCTCACCTGCGGTAGCCGTAGAGGCCGTGGTAGGTGCTGCCGTGCCGCTCCGGCCGCCGCTCCTCGCCCGCGCCGCCGCCCTCCTCGCTGCTCTCCAGCTCCCGCTCATCGCCGTCCGGCAGCGCTGGCAGCATCGCGGCCCGAGCCCCGAGCCCCGCCTGTCCCCGCGGAGCCGCCCCGGAGCCGCCGAGGCGCGGTGGGTGCGCGGTGAACCCGCCCCGCTGAGCCCGCCCCGGGCCCGGCGCTGGGAGGAGCGTTCGGGGCCGCTGGAGGAGCCACGAGCCGAGTCCTCACCCCGCCGAGAGCCAGCGTTTCACCAGCGCTGGAACGGCTCCGGCTGCTGCGGCTCCTGTTTGCGCAGCGTGCAGGACAATGCGGTACAGACCCCGCGGGGCCCGTGTCAGTACAGGCGATCCTTCACTGACCTAACGGCAGGACCCGCTCAAATCAAGTTTCATAGAATCACAGAATCACAGAATCATTCAGGTTGGATGGGACCTCTGGAGATCATCCAGTCCAACCCCCTGCCCAGGCAGGGTCACCTGCAGCAGGTGACACAGGAACGCGTCAGGTGGGTTTGGAATGTCTCCTGAAGCAGAGACTCCACAGCCTCCCTTGTGTTGTAGATAAGCCTCGTGGGGAGCAGCTCTGACCCCCAACTGCAGCAGGGCCACTGCAAAGCCTTGGATGAGGCTGATGGTTGGACTTGATGATCTTACAAGTGTTTTCCAAGCTCAATGACTCCGTGATTATGTTCTAAGCAGCTGGTGGACTGGCCTCGAGCTGGAGAGCTGTGGGGATAACACAGACACGCCCCGCAATGGGTTGCCAGTGTAACAGAGGGACCAGCCTGGCCAGGCACAGGAAGCTGAGGAGGGTGACAACGCAACACGTTTCAGTTGTTTTTATTGTGTTCTCGGAGGGCCAGGCTCCCCCACACCCCATGGCCTCACTGTCAGCAGCCCGTAACACGGACACAGCTGGCACCACAACACTGCACAGCACAGTCTAAGCAACACCGTCTTCTTGCCCTGTCAGATTTCGTAGGGAAAACACAGTTTCTCTGCATCACTAAATATGAAGACGAGAAACAGTTTAGATTAGATCTTAGGAGGAAGTTCTTTGCTGTGAGGGTGGTGAGCTGGATCGAGCTCTGAGCAACCTGGTCTAATAGAATGTGTCCCTGCTCACGGCAAGGGGGTGGAACGAGATGCTCTTTAAGGTCCCTCCCAACCCAAACCATCCCGTGACTCTATAACTCTATGACACATGTCGGTGCCTCAGGCCGCGCACCCACAGCCCCCACCGGACAAAATGGCGGCGGCGCCGTGAGGGGACTCGGGACAGCCCGAGGGGGCCGCGCGCGCGTCACGTGGGCACTCCCCCCTCCCTTCCCTCCCGGCGCGGTGCACGCTGGGAGCGCGGAGGCGGTGGCGCCTGAGGGAGCTCGGCCGCCATTTTGTACCTCCTCGCTCGGTCCGGGGCGGTCGCGCGGGCGCTGCGGTTCTGAGGGAGCGCTCGGCTCTCCTGCTCTGTAGCTCGGGGTCGCTACCACAGCCATGGGACGTAAGAAGAAGAAGCAGCTGAAGCCTTGGTGCTGGTATCCTTGTGTGTGAGACGCGGCGGGTGCGGGGAGCTGGGTGGGGGAGGGGAGCGGCCTGGCGCGGTCGCCGTTCGGCCTCGGCCTGCCCCGGGACAGGGCTCCCCCCTCTCCCCACCCCCGTTACGGTTTGTTTCGGTGCTCGGCGCTGTTCTGTCCCAGTGCTGCTCGGGATGGGCCCCGGTCCGTGCCTTTTTTCTTCTCAGGGCCGCTCCTGCCGAGGCCGCGGCCTCACACTCGCTCCCTGAAGCCGGGCCGGGCCCGCGGGGTTGCCGGCGTCGTGGGGAAAAAAGAAAACGGTCTTTAGCCCCCGGGGAAAGGATGTTACAAGCGAGAAAATCCTGCTCCTAATATACACAGCTATTCAAGGAGAGGAATTTGATTAAAAGAGAGTTTTTGGAAACTTCTTTCTTTTTTTGCCTTTTTTTTTCTTTTTTTTTTTTTGTGGCCGGGAAGGCTTTCAAATTTGTAATTGCTGCATCACCGTCAGGTGGAATTTCTCAGTGTCCTGAAATACCGGTGGATTTTTCTTCGGTCCCTCCTTCAGAATCTGCTGTCTATTGGGGAGTGGTTACAAATTTACCTTTTCTTTCTCTCAGATGTTTCTGCCCAATCTAGGATTTTTTAATAAAGGAATTTATAAGCTCCTCTGAGATATTTTGCCATTTTATGTTGGAAGGCTTCTGTGTTAGATGTTAATGTATTTCACGTTTTAGCGGAAGCAAGAGACACTTTGTGTTAACAATGTTAACATTGTGTTAATAACGAATTGCAAACGTGTATTTGTCTTGCCGAGGAAGATGTGTGTGGAGTGTTTGCTGAAATCCCAGTGCTGACCTGCAGGAAGGAAATGCAGTTTTGCCTCTTCGGTTACGTAGATATCCAGAAAGTTCCTTGTTTAAAATACTTTTGTTTAAAAGCAGAGAATTCTTTAATGACTGCAGCAAATTATGCAGTGTCAGAAGAATTGATAGTTGGGTAGGAAAGGAATTTTTAACTAAGACCTTTGTTCTCTTTTATGTTTGTTAGTTACCGGTACTTGTTACTAAAGAGACACTTTGAGTCTTTATCATGGCTTCCCTTTTTCTGATTTCCAGTCTGTTTCTCCTTTAATGCTTTTGCAACTTTATTTTAATCCACACCCTTGAAGAGAAAGAGTGAGTCCACTTAAAAAGAAGTAGGACTTGAAAACCATGTGACAAAGGACATGGAATCAAATTATTCTTATTGCACATAGTTTTATACCTGTCTGATGAGGGAAATGCTGGATCACATGAGGGTGGTGATTTCAGACATACATGAAATATTTGTTACTCTTTGAATGCTCAGAGATGCTTCCTGTGTCTTTTGCTTCAGCAAAAATCACCCTGGTGCTAATTACCTTGATTTTGTCTAGGAGGTCACTTTCAGGGTTAAATGTTTCCTTAACAGTCTTCTATAGGTATTGTAATAGGGATTTTGACGATGAAAAAATCCTTATACAGCATCAGAAAGCAAAGCACTTTAAATGCCATATATGTCATAAGAAACTGTATACAGGACCTGGTTTAGCTATACATTGCATGCAGGTAAGGACTGTTAGATTTACATGGGTTATTTCTAAGAGTATCTAAAATTTGAATGAATAGTGACCTTAAAAAGGTGGCGTTTGGGGCTTCCAGCTTTTAAAGACTGATGCAAAAAAGGCAGCAATGGCCTGTTTCCAGCACAGGAGTCCTGCTGTGTCAGCAGTCAGATGGACACTGTGCAGCAGAGATCTCTGCCCTCAGTTCTGGAGGAGGAGTGAAGGAATTGTGTTGTCTTGTTGTTCTAAGACAAGTCTGTAAAGTGGTTTTAGAGCTAATAGTAGTTACCAGAGATTAGGAAGCACAATCAAGGATATGCTTGGCCAGAGAGATTATTCCCATTAAGAATGTTCCTTTTTTATCTTGAAACTGGCTGAAGAACACAGAGAATTGAACCTGAATTGTGGTCAGCAGCATTTGTTTGGTTTTCTTTTTCTTTAGGTACATAAGGAAACAATAGATGCTGTTCCAAATGCTATTCCCGGAAGAACAGACATTGAACTGGAAATCTATGGGATGGAGGGCATTCCAGAAAAAGATATGGAGGAACGGAGGAGGTTACTTGAACAAAAAACTCAGGGTAAGGTGTCATGTGGCTGGTTAAGTGTTATTTCCCTGCTCTGGTCCTTACTCAGCCGCGGACACAGTGAGGGTTGGCTTTAACGCGTTCTCTAATGGCAGCTCCAGATTGGAATTTTACTGGTTTTGTTCCAACCAGAACACCCCAGATAAAGTTAATTTAATGGAATGTAATTTGCATTCTGTCTGACCATCCACTGTCCTGTCTGCAGAGAGCCAGAAAAAGAAACAACAGGATGATTCTGATGAGTATGAAGATGACGAATCTGCGGCTTCGACTTCATTTCAACCCCAGCAAGTTCAGCCACAGCAGGGGTACATTCCCCCAATGGCACAGCCGGGTTTGCCTCCTGTGCCAGGTGCTCCAGGGATGCCTCCAGGTGAGAGGGTGTGAAAAGCTGGGTAGAAATTACACAAATTGCTGCTGGTGTGCTGAGTAATAATCTGCCCTTTTAACACTGGGTCTGGGAGGTCACAAAATAGTTCTGTGAGGTGCAGATAAGCAGTTTCTTCATTTTGTTCCCCCGTTCTGTGTCCTTCCCCTGCATGTCTTCCTTCATGGAGTAGATTAAGATACCTAAAGCTGGTATGTAGATTGAAGGCATGTGGTAGTAAGACAGCTTAGTGCTTCGAAGAGATGTCTACCAGAGATGTTTGTTTGTGGGGTTTTGGAAACAGGGCAGAAAGGCTGTTGTGTATGTAGAGACTGCTCACACAGAACAGGCAGTTTATACACAGGCCACAAATATGTGAGGAAAGAATTTTGCTCAGTGAGTGAAAAATGGTCTCTTCTCCTTGCAATAAGGTGTGTTCTTTGGAGACCACTAAGAAAATTTAGAGTCTTGCAGGACTGAGAGCAACAAATCCAAGTCAGATTCGCAGGTGTTTTATATTGTGTTGTTTGTAAGCAACGTTATTTCAAAAGCAACCTTTTAGAGCTTCCTGTAAAGCAGTTATCCAGTCCACATTTATTAGATGCCATTTGTTAGCAACTGTATATTGTCAGAGTTGCTGAAAATGTGTTTTTCTTTTAAGGTATTCCGCCATTAATGGCAGGTGTTCCACCTATGATGCCTGGAATGCCTCCAGTTATGCCTGGAATGCCACCTGGGTGAGTAGCAAGGAAGACTTGATATTACATATAAATACTGTGCATTTCAAACTGTCACAGAAGAAGTAAAGCTAATTAAAAAAACGTGTTTAGGAAATTGTAAACTCTGTGACCTAAATATTAAGACTAACTAGAGAACTGGATGGCTGTAAACCAACATGTAAAATATGGCCAAGCTGTGAGTTTATGTGTAAAGTATGTTGCTTTTCTTTTAACTTCATTAAATAGTAGTATATTAATTTAAAGTTTTGCTGTGTTGGTTTAGAGCCTTCTGTGAGCCACTTCCCTTGTGCACTGCACATATGTTGTGCATCTGCTTATCAGTCATCAACCTAACAGGAAAAAGATACTGGATGGTTTATATTTTTCTTGTATTTTGGGCAAAAGGTGTTGGTTTTTTATGCTTGTTTGGGGTTGACACCGTACCCTATCACAATGTGTTTTGAAAATTCACAGTTAGATTTTTGATTTTGTCATAAATTTTCACAGATTACATCAACAGAGAAAATACATGCAGTCATTTTGTGGTGGAAACATGTAAGCATCTCATTAATGTAATTCTAGGTACATTCATTATGCCATTTTATGTCATGTTTTTGATAAGCTTGAAATTGTCTTACTGAAAACCTCTGAATATTGCCTGAGAATCTGGGGGAAATGTCTAGTTAGGTTTTGTTGTTGTATAATATGTTTTTATGCTTTATCTAAATATTACAAAACTATGCCTGACATGTGCTCTACATAATATTAACAAAATAGACCCTTAGGGGTCTCTTGAACCAGAGTAGAGCTCCATGTGCTCAGTTCTTTACACTGCAGAACATACTGCAGGAACTCAGTTTTTAAGTTTTAAAGTTCACTGAGGTGGAAGGTGGTTGTCTTTTGGGACATAAATATTGATTTAACAATCCTTGAATTTAAAAATCATGTCGTAGTCGAATGTGTTGTGGATGCTCATCATGACTTTAGCTTTTCTGAGTGGAAACTAAAGAGAACTTAATCAGTTTTTCTGGTGCTTAGTCCTGACTAAACTCCTTGTTAATGTCAGGTGACTGTTACATCACCCAGTAAAAACACAACTGGATTTGCCAAACCTTCCCTGCATTTCCATTGGGGAGCAGAGGTTGCACTGCCATTTTAATCTAAAGTTTTACTTACTTAACGTGATTGTCTTGTGTCTAAAAATGAGGAAAGAGGAATTAGGACACAGAAAGCAACTTTGTTTTTAGTTTGACAATATTTCTAGCACTGTCTCTGCAGTTCCTCGGGAAGTTCCCTTTCTGGGGGCAGCAGGCAGGGAGCATCCAGCACTTTTTTGTGTCTAATGTGTGTGTCAGGACTGACTTTGCTTCCTCTGACCATCACCCCAAAAAGGGGTAATGGTGCTATGTTTGCAGCCATTGCTGCTCCTGCACTGGGTGTTCCCTTTAGCAGTGGCAGAGGAGTTGGGAATAGAACTCAGGCTTTGCAGAATGAGTGCTCACCTCCTCATGGTGATTTATTTTGATCCTGAAACACCAGTGGTGAAGGTGTCTTGACTCTGTCATACAAACAAACTGCTTCTTAGTGGGGTTTTGGGGTGTTGCTGCACATCTGTTTATCTTGCTCACTAAAGTAATGAGTGTTCCCTTATTTTGTTTCCCTTATCTGTCTTCGAGCATCTGCAAAAAATTAAGCAAATTAAAGCTATACTTGGTTTGTTCCCTGTAAAGCAATCACACATATTCATCTAGGGAAAAGCCCTTTTTAATATGAAGAAAAATATATTATAATGAGAACTTCTCATATTAAAAAAAAAATCCACTTTATCATTAGTATGTGGATTATTTACTGTAATTGAAACTCCAGCAGCTTTCTTACCCTCTGCTTTTATCAATATTTTGTGGATAGTTGCACACATTTGGGTTCTCTGCCATTCACTTGTGGTGTCAGAGGAGTAACAGCAGATGCACAGTGATTGAAGGGTGATTTGAACTGGCTGTTTTCCTACATTCAGACTCCCTGAGTGTTCTTGGAACACTTTGCTGCAACTGGTAGCCTGAAATAGATTTCAAGAGGGACACCAGTTCTGGAAATTTCATAATAGTGGAAGTGAAATCTTAAGAAATTAAAGTTCAAAGTTTCTTGGGGTTTTGGGTGTTGGGTTTCTTGGGGTTTTTTTCTTGTGGAGTCAGCTGGTTTTGAATTGCTTCTGTTGGGAGCTTCTTGGAATTATTTATCATGATTTTTTTGTCTAATACAGGTATATGCCAATTGTCTTAACAGTTTATCATGAGTGTTCATACCAGTGTTCATTTTCTGTTTAATAGGATGATGCCAATGGGTGGAATGATGCCTCCTGGGCCAGGAATCCCACCTCTTATGCCTGGTATGCCACCAGGTAGGTCAGGGTTGTCGAACTCGTACTATGGTGAGAGTTATATTTATTTATTTTCACTAAGATATAGGATTTATATAAGTGCCACCACCTTGATGTGGTTTGATTGCCACAGAAGCCACTCTTGTGCAGAGGTGGCTGATTTATGGCTTTTTATTATAAATAATTATTTGAGTTTTACTCTGTTGTTAAAGTGAAAAATAGAATATAGTTTTCTTATTGCATATCCTCTGACTGTTATGTTGCCTCATCCCTTTTTTTTAATATCTGTGGCTGCAGCTGGAAAATAGTAATGATTGAAAATGTGGAATGTGAGGAATAATGCTGGTGATTTACCCAACTAATGAGCCTTCTGTTTGAAGAAACTTAACTGCAATTTTGGTCTCTTACCATAGCTGGAAGAGATGTCTCTTGAGCTTGTGCAGCTCTCGAGCAGCCTTAAGTTCACAGGGTGTTCCACCTGAGCAGCAGCTGTGTGGTAATGAGCTGAGATTTGCTGGTTTGCTTGATGGAACCCCTGGGAGCTGTTAACTTCCCACCTGACCCTCTCCTAGAGCCCCATGCACGCCAAGTGCAGGTTTTGGGATGACAGACTACAAAAAGTCACTGTGCTGAAGCCCCCCAGCAGCACTGACGGTGTTTGTCACAGTCCTGGTGCTGTTCATAAGGGCTGAGGCTCTTTGATTTTGTACCAGTCTCATCCACACTCGTGGCAGTGTGTGTTGGAAACAGTTACTGCATTAATTGCATTGGTTTAATGAGGGCATAAACTTCATTATGGAAGCTTTAGTAAAAAAGTGACTTATTTCAGTACTGCTCTGAAGGGTTGGAGGTTACTGCCTGTGTTACTGCTTGGTGATTGCTGATGTTACCCTGTGTCGTGTTTTGTTTTACTGTTGCCTTAGAAATACATCTTCCTTGTGGGAGATGGTTCTGAGGAACGCTGTGAACAGAATTCTTTAAAGGAATACTCTTTCCCCCTGGAGCCTGATCCGTTGGCAATGCTTTGTGGTTGCAGGTATGCCTCCCCCCGTGGGGCCGCGGCCTGGCATGCCCCCAATGACACAAGCACAGCCTGTCACAGCTCCAGGCATCCTTAACCGGCCTCCAGCTCCTGCTGCAGCAGCACCCACCCCACAGCCTCCAGTCACTAAACCACTCTTCCCAAGTGCGGGGCAGGTAAGGGATCCCAGAGCCTGGAATAGCTGCTGTTATATCCGTCAAATTGCCACAGTGTCAGCAGTGGCTGTTTATTACTGAGGAGGCCCCAGAAATGACTGATTTCTTGCTTGGGTTGATTTTGAAGTTTAATTCAGTGTAGTGCTTGAGTGAATTGTAAGAGATTCTTTGTCTTGCAACAGCCGTGAAACGAAACAATTCTGTAAGCATGTGGGCAAGAGAGGAGTAGGCAAAACACTTCTTTGTTTAATGCCTTTAGTTTGTTGTTTATAAAGGTGCTTTGGGTGGGTGAAGGGATGTGTTAGTCAGCCACAGGAGTCTGATTGCATAGAACTCTACCTAAAATTTACAAATTACGAGTCTTGGCATGACTTGTTCTCAGCTATTCTCATAATGGGCTCTCTGCCAATTGATAGACTGATTTATTCTGTCATCTTGTTAAACTGCTTAAACATTGCCTGAGTTAGGAGGTTCTTTTCTTCAGAAAGTTTAGGAGTAAGTTAGGGTAGTAAAAAATTCATTTGAATGTGTTGGGGAGGGAAGTGGGGATTGATTGTGGCTTGTGACCTCTTCCCTTTGAATGCACTTGTGTGTAAGTCCTGAAGTCTTTACTTTCTTTCAAGTATGTTGCAGAAACCTTCATAGTGTATTATTTGCATTTTGGACTTCTGCAGGGAAGATACTTGTTTACAAAAGCCCAGTCCTTTAATAAGAAAGGGTTTAGCATAAGAAATCCTTTCATGTGGATACTTTCCACCCATTTGTTTGGAGACTTTTCACTGTTTCCTTTCTTTTATGCTACAGATGGGGACACCTGTCACAAGCTCAAGTGCAGCTTCCTCCAATTCAGAAAGTCTGTCAGCGTCTTCTAACGCTCTGTTTCCTAGCACAGCACAAGTACGCAGGAAGTCACAGTTCAAAACAAAAAATTGCTTTGCAACTTAACCCTTTGGACCGTTCTGTGAAATCTAAAATTGACTAAACATCTTCAGATCGCTTCTGTTACCTTCCTGATTATGTTTAGCTGGTAAAACCGCAGAGTCCTTGATTGGGAGTTGTATCTTACTAGAAATAAGCTTGTCAAAGTGCCCGATTTTTTTTTAGTGTGAAAGAATGTTACATCCTGGTTCTAAAGGGTTAAAAAAGCATGAAAGCAGTTAAATGCATTTTAGTGGGCAGTGGTTAGCTTGATGCATGGTTAAGGCTTTTTAGTTTGTTGTTTAATATGGTACATCACAATGTGTAGGGAATTTTTCGTTTGCATTATGTGCAAAATGTTAGATTTTTTTTTTTTGTTTTGATTGGGAAGTTCAGATAACTGTAAATACACAGTGACTAGAAACAAAAGCATTCTCTCATAACTAAGGCTTGCTTTGGAGATTGCTATGTCTTCTGAGACAGCTTTGTAAAGCAGACATTTGCAGGGTTTTTTAAAGAAAAAAGTAGGAAAGGTGAATTGCTGGAATCTGTAGTGAACCTCGTATCTGCTTCCGCTGATTCTTCATTCTCAAATGAGATTAAAGTTCTGTAGATAGACATAGTACTTTGTGACAATGCTTCAGAGTTTTTATGCAGAGAACACTTCAAAGCCCTGACACAATAGAGCTTTCTTAAATATTGGGTTAAAATATTACTTAACTACTAAATTTTAATGAAAACTAACAGTTTGAGCTGTACTCTGAACTAATGATTGCTAAAGTATGTTAATTAGTGAGAGAACAATGAATTTATACTTAGAGCTCTTTACAAAACAGTGGTTCAGGAAAGATTCGGACATCTACCAAATTCAGTATTTCAGATAAAGGTTTTGATAGTGGGGTTTTGGTTTTTTTTTGTTTGTTCCTTTTGTCTAGTTGTGGCTTTTGACCTGCGAATTTTAGCCTTTCCAGTGTGTGTGTGTATATGTGTATATCCTGGGTTTTGTTTTGTTTTGTTTTCAGTTGCTCTAGTGTGCAATAAGGCTGAACTTTACTTTTGTCAAGCTTGTTATAATTATGTATCTCACTGGAAGGTTTCAGAGCTCTAAGAGACATCATTATTTAAGTTTGCTTATGCTTTGAGATACAAATATTGACCTGTCCCTGTGTTCCACAGGCTGCAGCAGCTGTGCCAGGGCCAGTTGGTACTGATTTCAAACCTTTGAATTCTACACCTGCAACGACAACAGAGCCCCCAAAACCTACATTCCCTGCTTACACACAGTCCACAGCCTCAACCACTAGCACCACCAACAGTACTGCAGCTAAACCAGCCACATCTATAACAAGTAAGCCTGCTACCCTCACCACAACCAGTGCAACCAGTAAGTTGATCCATCCAGATGAGGATATATCACTGGTAAGTTAAAATGTTTTCATTGTCTCACTGAAAAATGCAATTTGTGCTGGTATGGCTGATTAAATGGAATTTCTTCTGCGCTCTGTATTATTTAATAATGGTGAGAGTGCAAACTGTGCAGAATTAATGTAACTGAGATGGCTGGCATATAGCAGTGCTCTTGCTGCAGTTCTGTGCCTTAGCTTTGTTGGTGATGGGAAATCACTCAACCCAAAATGTAATTTGGACTTTTCCTGCAATGTGACTTAAGCTTGAAGTTTAATACATACAGGTAGTGTAGAACAAGAGACTGAACAGTTTGAAGTGGTTTTGGTGCTGTTACAGCAGTCAGAAAATGGAATTTATGGATAAAACAAATGAACCTTAATTTCAGGTCAGGTATCTTTAGATTTGCGTTCAGCATTTTTGTCTCAGCTTAAGAGAACAAGGCTTTGTTGAGCTGGGGAGGGGCAGAATTTGTGTTGTGTGCAAAACACTCCGTTGGCTGATATTAATGCAGTAACTCTGCAGGAAAGGGGAAAATTCAGGTGCTCCTGTGTAATGTTACTGGTAGTCTCTGAATTTGTAAGGTGGTTAAAAATAGTTTAGTACCTGTAATGTGCTTTGTTGAACCTCTCTTTACTTTGCTTTTGGAGAGTTTTAACACACTGTTGTGGTTGTGTGTTCTGGTTTTAGGAAGAGCGAAGGGCTCAGTTGCCCAAGTACCAGCGCAATCTTCCTCGGCCAGGACAGGCTGCCCTGGGTAATCCACCAGTTGGACCAATTGGAGGTATGATGCCACCACAGCCAGGAATTCCTCCACAGCAACAAGGAATGAGACCTCCCATGCCACCTCATGGTAATCACAAGTTTCCCAGCTTTCTTTTCCTGAAAAGCTTTGTCTTTGCTATAAACCTTTTTAAAACTTTGAAGTGGCCTATTCTGGCAGGGAGGGGTGAAGCTTTTCACAAAAGGCAACTTCTCGTTATTTAAAAAAATAAAAAAAATTATTCTTTGCATCTTAAATGTTCTGTTTATAGGTCAGTATGGTGCTCATCACCAGGGCATGCCAGGATATCTTCCTGGGGCCATGCCTCCATACGGTCAGGGACCTCCGATGGTGCCCCCGTACCAAAGTGGACCTCCTCGACCTCCCATGGGAATGAGACCCCCCGTAATGTCGCAAGGTGGCCGCTACTGACGCTCCTACTCACGCTCTAATAGGTTTGGAGATTAAACCTTTTCTCATCTTGTGCTGTTAATATAGCAGAGCTTCCGTCAATTAAGGCTTCATTGTGACTTTAAAAATATAAGTACCTTCCCACATGCAAGGAGCTATTGGACATTCTTATTTTACATGGGAAAAATTATTTGGAATAATAACAGGAACTTTTCCTGATGTTGCAATTTATACTGTATGGCTTCTTTTTCATGTTTCATCTAGGTTTTTAGAAGTGAAGTATAGTAAATATGGTTCGTTAAATTGTGAAGGCGCTGGAATTACATGAACATACCACCTTAAAGGCAAGTTCTGTGATGTTACGTTGCTCTTTGTGAAATGATGCCTTCACAGCACTTCAAGTGCTGTTGGACTTCATGTCCCCAACATAGTTTGGTGAGGGCTGTAACTACTCCCAACTACTTGTACATTAAAGTCTGAACTTGTAACAATATTTAATGTATTTAGAGTTCCTCCTGTTTCAGGGTTTAAGTAAACTGACCCGCTGAGGTCATGTGACTTTTCTGTACTGTTATAAACTTCATTGTAATAAAAGAGGAGAAAAATTTATATGCCTTTTTATTCGTGACCAGCTGTGGACAACTGCCTGAAAGGTTTGTACAGATGCATGCTGTGGTAGCCATTGGTGTAATGAGCACAGTTATAGGTGCTGTTTTGATAAAATCTGAATTCCTTGTTCTAAAAAGTCACTCCTCTAGCTGTACATCTGAGTAGACAAAGACCTGTACACTTATTAACAGACTCCTCAAAACTGAGGCTGCAGGAGGCACATCCTAACTCTGGTTGTAACTTCTCTTAATGCATATGTTTCTTTATTTGTGCTTTCTTGTCCTCAATAAATTTTAACTGATTTCTAGTCCTGGCACTTACTTGTAGGATGTGAAAGTGCTCTAAGACACATCCTCGTGCCAGGTGTGTCCTGTTAGTTCACTCTTCAGCTGACCCCTCTCAATGTGCAAGTGCATAGGAATTGCAGGAGTCTTTCAGGTTCATCTTTCTAGAAGCTCAGGTGCATGTCACATGGGTGAGTGACTCCCAGTTGATGTATTGAAGTTGACCTGCAAAAGAGAAATAGTAGCTTGACCTTATTAGTGTGTGAAGGAGGCAGAGCAGGCAAGAGTAATGTGTTATACGCTGTATTTTTAAGTGTTCAGAATTTCATGAACTATCTGTAACCATCTGTTGTGTGATGAGATGTTGACTGAGCTTCTTTCTTGAGCCATTCAGTGAAAGTGTCTGGAGTAAGAGACCTTTTTATCAGAGAGGCTTTTCCCTATGAATTAGTCATTTATCTGTTTATAAGACCAGAGTCATAAATTCCTGTCAAGATTGTAGTTCTCTGAGTATCTGACATCACTGTGTTGCTGTGCTATATTTCTGATGAAAGTGAGAATGTAGAGAGAGACTTTTTGGAGGGGAGGACAGTGAGAGCTTCTCTGGCCTCTTTATCACAGGAGGAAACAAAATGAGCGGTGAATTTTTTCATTTGCAGGTCAACTTTAAATACATGTTCCAGCCTCAAGCCTTATCTGTGCAATTTAATTGATGGGGATAGCTCTTCTTTTAGGGTAGGTTAGAAAGACTGTCAGCATTTTTGTGTCACTGTTCCACAGATGTTTTTGTAGATGGAGTTTTTTTTAAATTATATTACTGAGCATTATGGCTCTGTTTCTTGAAAGTCTTGGGGTTTTTTAGCTGCACGTAAGTACTTCCTGTGGCTTTGTACTGTCTCTTAAAAGTGCAAAAATACAGTACAGCTAAAGCACTACATGGTCTCAGCTTCTGACCTTGGGTCACAGAATGTCTCCTAAAAGCACAAGAGCATCCAGTGCAGTCTAATTACAGCTGAATGGCCTTATTTTAACCATGAAGAATTGCCAGGCACTTTCTCTGAAGTGTTTAGCAGTTGTAAGACCATAACTCCAAGCCTCTGTTGAGAAGCAGTCCTCTCTGATCACTGGTATCTGCTGATCACCTGTCAGATGTGCAGTATTTGGCTTGCAAATGTGCTGAGTGGGCCTTGATGTCAGATCTTTTGTTAGCTCTTCATCTTGCTTTACACATAAGTCTAACAGATAAAACTGTTTTGCTGAGGCAATGCTTTTATACTCTGGTTTTCTTCTGTTTACCTAATAAGGATAATTACACAACAATGGAGAGATTATTACAATGTCTTATATTTATCCATTTTGTAATACTACGTATAAAATTCGTACTTTATAAAGTGATCTTAACTACTGCTTGTAAAACTGTAGAACTTCTTGCTTTTTCTGGAGATCATATTGCTGCTGTAAGGATGCTTTGCCCTCCTGCCCCAGTCAAGTAAATCCCTTCTTCGTTCGGTGTCTTTCCATAACTTTCTGTATGTTGTTTTCAGGCCCCTCCTTCTCCTGGGATCAAACCTTACTGCATGTACTGTTAACTCAGCATATTCTGCAAGTTGTATTAATTAAGAATTTCCCTCTTTTAAAACAGTGAATGTCTCATTGTTCTTGTAATGGTACCATTTGGTAGCTAATACTGCAGAGACTTAAAGCTTGGATGCACTTTGAGATTGAGCTTTCCTTAGTTGTAATGTTGTGATAATCCCTGAAGTAAGTACTGCCACATATTTTTCATTGGTACTCACATAGAAGCAGGTGAACAATTTTTTTCCATGATTTTCACGTGGATACTCCCTTTCCTGCTCCTGTCATTCCTGTGCTACAAGAGCTGTGATGTGGCTGCCTTTAGTTACTCTTGTCTCTCGTGTGACTCCTCTGTAAACAGGCAGGTATTTCGGTGCCTGTGTTGTCTGCTGGTCCCTGCCTTCATTTCTTTGGATACTGCTTCTTAATGTTCAGAGAGTTGGATTTATGGTGCATTTACCCAAAAAGAGTTCTGAAAACTACTTGGAATGTTAGTAGTGGCTTGTGTCAAGACTAAGGCTTGGTTTACAGTACCAAGTGTAACCAACAGCACTGTGCCAGCAAAATCCCAAGTGTAACACAGCCATGGGAACAGGCTTCTGCTGTAGTTCATCTCTCCCTGGAAAGAGATGACAGAAGCCTTTATGATCACAGAAAAGCATCTCTTGTGCTGCTGCAGGACTCTGCTACTGTAATTACAGGGGCAGAAGCTTTGTTTTTCAGTCGTTGCCTAAATATGCCACGGCAGATGTTACAGTAAAGTTAACACTTGCAAGAGCATTTTGACCAGTCTTGGAACTGCAGTGTAATGCAAATGTTGAATACAAAAAAATAACACTACAAGAAAATCTCAGACAGAGGCGGGAAAATGTTTAGCAAAGAACATACCAGAATTTATGGCATTTAGGACTTGTTTGAAAGGTTCTAAATTATTTTATGCATGGTCTCATAATATTGTTATGAGCAGCTGACCTTTAGGGCGAAAGGGATGAGACTGGCATGAAAGAACCTTGAAAAAGCCTGGGCTAGTTTTTCAGAAGACTTGATGTGACTCTTTCATGCTGCCTTTAGAATGGCTTCCTGCCTTTGGCAAATAAAATACTGACCATTTAGCTGGCTTATGTGGACTAAAAATTTCTTCTGAAACTCCTGGATTATTTTTTTTTTCCACAGATAAGATTTTAGGTGGTGATTATAAATTTGAGGCTGGGCTGAATATGTAATAACAGTGGATAACAATTCCTCACTCTGTGCATGCAAAGGAGAGTATAAACAAGCTTCTAGAAACACATTCAGCTGCATCTGCCTGCTGTGGTTTCTGCCATTGGTTTAATGTGTGGAGCTCTTGAACAGCACTTACACTTAAACTTATTAAAACTTGGATAAAATTGAAGGGGATCTATAACCCACAGTTATTTTATAGGAATCAAAGAATTCTGCATACAAGATAAAAAAATAAAATACCAAGATGACATTAGTTGTAGGAACAGCAAGAAGGGCATTATGACCTTCAGTTAAATTGAGACTGATACACCAGTCCATGAGCTGGGGCTGCAATTTAAAATGGGAACTGATGGCACTTAATAGTAAATGTCTTAATAATTGTACTGGTCTAGTTTCTACATAAACACAAAGACAAGGGGGAACATTTCCAGTGGCTGATGGAATCTTTACTTTTCATGAACTAGTACAGTAAGTACTATCAGTTATGGGAAAAATGCCCCAAGAGAACTGACTGACGTTCCATTGATCAAGATACAAAGCAAAACAAACTGTCCAATTCAGAAATAGCTACCAAGTTCAAAAAATACTGTTTGGTCCTAACCAAAGAGGTGCTATTGCAGTAATTTTCTTTTGTTTGCTTGATCACTGGAATTTTGTTAACTTTTGAATGCATGTCTTTCACTTAATTGGGTCATGTTTTTTCTAAAATTTAAATTTTTCTTCTTCCTATAGCCCTGCCATAGGACAGGCTGAGGCAGAGTCTCAGTGTGCCCTGTTCAGTCTGAGGCAAGTGGGATTTATTTTATTCATTCTGGGGGCTTTCACAGCTTTATGGCTGTTGGATATTTATGTCCCCAAACTTGCAGCAAGTTTGGTGAAGGCCCCTAAATTTATTTTAATTTAGGTTTTTTATTCTCTTTTGGTAGATGGGCTCTATATTAATATTTATCTTTTTATGATCGTTGTGATTTTAAGAGTCTTAGGGGGAGGGAGGCTGTTTAAGATGTTTGGGTACCTTTTCTCTTGGAATGCATTTCCTTTGAGGCTGCTCAGGGGGTCCTTCAGCCACACTGCCCCTCCCCACCTTTCCCTGCATTGCATCTGTGCTGTATTTGTTTTGGGGTTTGGTAGTGTTGACTTTGTGTAGTCTCTGAATTAGTGGCATGTAAATACCAAGTACTAATGTTTCCTCCTCTGGGGAGATGTATCTGTTGAAGTGCTTAAAATAGGTTTTACCCAGCAGGTGACATTTATAGGCACCAAATTGTGTAGCCCAAATTCCAGAACAGTTTCTTTGCAGAAGGTTGAGATGTTAATCCTGCTGCACACGTGAGCTGCACCTCAGCAAATATTAATGTAGAGCCCTGGGAGGAACCTGAGGTTTGACCCAAGTTGGTAACACAGAATAGAAGAGTGAGAAATGGAAGCTGCAGATTTTTCTTCTGCAGTTTCTGGAAGAACCTTTTCCTCAACCTCTCCAATACACCAAACTCAACAGTATTTTGACTGTTGCAACAATAGTGAAAGTCACAGCAGTTTTTTTGAAACTTTGTGAAATTCTGTTGCATATTCAAAATTTGCTTAGTTATGTTTATTTGAAGTTCCTTCTCTCACACAGTGACTAGCAAAAAATTGTACCCTTTGTGAAGGAAAAGCTGCTCACTGTGGTGCAGATACATTGGCCTTGAATGCTTGAGGTTGCCTAAAGACAACTTCAGCTTCAGAAGAGCAGGTTTTGTCCAAGGAGGTCTTGCAGCCTATCAGCAGTGAAATAGAAAAAAAATGTAGGAGTCTGATTTTACAATTTTTTTAAGGTTTTCAAAATTTATGGTAGTTTTTGATGAGCATACAGTCTGTCTCATTTCTCCAAGATTTTGCTAAATAATGACCCCCAGTGGGATTTTCAGTAATTTGAATTCAAGGACAGAGTTGTAATTCTTAACTTAGAAGAGTGATTGCACATTCCTGTTGTGCCCTTCTTTGCTTGTACTCTGCCCTTTGCATTTTTCCTGGAGAAGGCCCCTCCAAGTCACCCAGTCTGGCTGGAAAATTGTCCTCTTGACTGTTCCAAAATGGTTACTGAGCATGGCCTTGCTTTTCTAATTCTCATTGTGGTGCTCTCCCAATAACAGTGAAGATGAGAACAACTCTTCAACTAGGATTTGTTTCACTTTCTTAGTTTACAGGAGCATTTGGTTTATTCTTATTTCCCTACAATATCCAAGGAAACTGTTTAACCCAAAATAATAGTGTGGGTTGTACTTCTTACTTTAAGTATCTGAATCTTGTGGAGACTCAAAGTGAAAAATAGGCAAATTTCAAATGCCTGATCCTGAACTTTTTTCCCAGTTTCCATTTAAGACTGATGCAGCACTAGGTGGGCTTTATCCAGCTCCTCATGTTCAGCCTGTCATCAAGCCCACAAAGCTAAAATTCAGATACTTGTGCTGTCTTGTGTCCAGTGAAGTACCCACTTAGATCCACACTGGGGTTACGCCTTATAAATTGATACCCTGGTGAGAGCTGAAAGTTTCCCAGTTCAGGGAGATTGCTTTTATCTGGTTTTGTTTAAGTTATTTTTTTTCCCATGAACATGTCAAATCAGTTCTCCAAAATGCAGTTCCTGTTTTCACTGTGTCATTGTTTAACCTCTGTATACTAATCCTTCAGAGCAAATGAACCATTTCTTTGTGTTTTGGCATGTTTTGTGAGCAAAATATAACATTTTTTCAGCACCACGTTGCTGTGGGATTTTTTTCCTTAAAGGTGCTTTTAAGCAATTCCAGGAAGTTTAATTTCACACTACCTGCTTTTGAATGATGCATTTGACATTAAGACAGTTCTGTGGGGCGTTACTGTATGAATTAAAGGTTTTCTGACTGGATTTTCCTGCTCCACTGCAAACACTGCTTGTGGTTTCTGGTGGGTAGTTCACCCCCTTCACTTCCCTCGGGCAATCCTGTCCTTTCTGTAAGTCACTGAAGGACTGGATGGGACAGGTCCTGTTTCTTCCCTCTTTGGGAGCTGGTGCATTGGCAGATGGCATTGGAGTTATTCTGATGTTACCACAGACTGATGTTTGTCCTTAAATTGGCAGCAGTAATGACTTTCCTTTGATTTGTGTTTTGTCCTTAAGTGACATGTGCAAGTGCTGCTGTCCTTGTAGTCCCCAGGATGGCATAAAGTGCTTTTTGCTGAGAGTATCTCCTCAGCTGTTAGACCAGCTGGGCTCTCATCTCTTTGAAATGACTCCTAAAAGTCTCATCTGGTGTAAATGGTTCATGTCTTGCTCTTTTTGTGACGTTTCCTTAGTGATATTTCCCTCCCTGCCTCCTCGTGTGGATCTAAGGGGGATAGTTAAAATAATTTGTAGTCTTTATTTTGAGGGATGAAGTGTGTTCCTCCTTGCATTCCAGTATTGCAGCAGCTTGTGTGTCACGAAGCTGTACATCTCACTGTTTGTGAATATTCTAATTATGGCAATGTTTTAGTGACTTTTATAGATTTTAACAGAGGTAGGTCTCGGAGTTCAGGGGGTTTTTAAACTTAAGTAGAAGTACATGACTTTTACTCGAGGGGCAGGAGTTACTGATACTCTGCTAAATTGGGTAAATTTGCACCCACTGTTTTAAACAAGAGAAGTGAATGGGAGATGTGGTAAATAAAGTACACATCACACATGAGGGACTCCAAAAAAAATCTGTGCTTGCCATCAAAATACTCAGAGCAGTGAAACAGTGCCTGGGTTCTGTAGGAATGCAGTGCTGGTGACTCCCACATTGTCTGCAGTAGCTGGGCTGGGGAGGTTGTTCAGAGTAAGGGAAGTTTTGGGGCAGCTCTTGAAGGGATCAAGATGAATTCAGGTGATTCTACAGTGTAATGTGATAACATTCTTTTGGAGGTCCTGAGGAACACGTGGTGTTTCCTTGCACACTGTGAGCCTTGGTTGGCAGAGCCCACATTCCCAGGAAGGCTGGGCTGGAGGAAATGCAGTTTTACTTTAGTCTTGTGCCCCGAGGGAACTGGGCACTGGAGCCTCAGCCATGTCCTGTCCTGACTGCAGGATCCAGGGGGTTATCCTTGGGATTTGTTCTGGGCATCCTGGGAGGCAGTTCTGACTGACCCTGGTGCAAATAGCTGGAGGGTTGGGATTTATATACCTGGTCCCTGCTGTGAGTAGTGAGGCACTGGCACCTTCTGAACAAGCTTTCAGGAACCTCTGACATTCTTAGGGGCTTGCTTGCAGTGGGGACAGTCAGCAACACGGCTGTTTTAGTGGCAGGGAATTTAACCTCTCCATAAATACGATCTTGAACTTAAGGTTTTTTAAGAAAACAGAATTTTAATGCCAGTATCATCTTAACTGAAAGTGAGAAAGTACAAACTTTGAGAGCTTGAAAGCTTCCTTAAAAATTCTCTTGTTGGCAGCTAAACAAGGTCTAACTGCCTTAGAAGGGATTCAAGCTTCTGATATCTCAAATTTTTTTCCTTGAATTTTGTCTAAATCTTTACCATGTTCCCAGGTGCTATTCAGAAGTGGCTGGGGATGGTGTGTAGAATTTCAGCTGCTGCTGCCCTTAGTAGCCAATGAGTAGCTGTTTTTTGGTGACAGTAATTTTGAATTATCAGAAATTAGTGCAACACAACCAGGGGAAGCTATTTCACTGTCTCCCAACTTAAAAAATTACATAAAGCTTTGAGTTCAGGGTATCATGCAGAGCTTTTTTTCTTTCTCTTTTTTCATTGAGTTACTTGCACTGAATTCTTTAGCTTCTTTCTCGTAAATCTGAGTGGAAGAAAATACATTTTGCTCTTTCATTTGTAAAGTCCAGAATAAGAAAACACACTTTATGAGACTTAAATGAAGGAACCTGGCAATGTAAGTATTGTAATTTCCTTTATGTTTGTGGTAGGCAATAGGATGACCTTGTTAAATTTATGGGTTATGTATGAAAAAATATCAGAAGAGTAAGGGCAAATTGAAAATAATTTTATAGTCGCCTTTACTTCATATGCTTTTCTTAAGCAACAAATTGCAATAATTGAAGTTTGGCAGCTTTTTTTTTTTTAAATAAAAAACTAAATTATGGGTTAAACACCTTGGTTTAATACAATTTGTGTTTCTGTTAACTAGCAGCAGAATTTCAGCATTTGCTACTTACTGGTAGAGAAGAAAAATTCCACAGCACTGCCAGTACAGGTTAGTTTAATCTGTAAGTACCTGATGTTCCTATTTGAATTAATTTGTTCAAATGATACCACTTAAATACATGAGGGGAATTTTGGTCTCTGAACTGTGATTGTTATCTACTACTGATTTCAGTAGTGAGTGAACATCTAGATTATTTTTTTTAAGATCTGTAATGGATTTAACTGTGCTTGTGGGCAGGTAATAAATACCTGCAAGCACCTTTAAGGAAAATTTAATACAGAACCTTAACAAATACCCTTTGATGTTACTGGAAAGTGTGAAGATCTAAAGTTGAAATCACTTCAGTAACATGCCTTTATCAATGAGGCTGTTTTTTATCAGCAAACCAACAGGATCCTGTGTTTGTTGTGTTGGGGATTAAGCATTTCTGTTTGTAAACTCCATAGCAGTAATGTAATCCTTGGATTTTCTTTAGCTATTACTAATTACCATTTCCTACCAACAGATTTTTACTTTGCTAGGCCTGTGAGCCAGGAGCTTGTTCTTCTGCTTTTTTTAATCATTATTTTTGTTAGTCCATTGCAGCACTTCAGAGGCTACCTACAAATGTGGTTTTGTCCAGCTGTTTTATCTTACTCCAGAGTTACTGCTGTGCCTCTATTCTACTTCTGCCCTATCCCATATTCTCAGATATTCTGGCATTTTATTTTTATTTTATAGAATATTTTACACCTTAAAAGAAAACAGGAGAGGTTCTTTGTGATGGGATAGAAGATGCACCTTTCTCCAGAATGGCTGCATCCATCTATTTTTATTTAGACTTTATGTATCTCATTTCTACATATCAGCACAGGAGATAAAAACTTTTTCTGTGCTGTAGCACCAAGCATAGATCCACAGCTGGATGGGCTGTAGATCTGTGCTTTAATTCACTTTTTAAGGCCATGTTATCACACTCTGAGGGACTTTTGACATTGGAGGTGGATAATTCCATAGACAGTAGGTACTGGGAGGGTCAGAGTAAAGTGGGAGCTGAACAGACACTTCAGTTGTGCAGCTTATCTGGAGGGGCTGGAGTGAGTTTATGAGTGTCTTGCCACTTGCAGTGGTACTGTTTATTTTAGAATTCTGGAATCTTACACAGTGCTGCAGAATTCAGACCACCACACACACTTTCAAGGGGATTGTGTCTTCCCAGGCTCACAGGAGTTATACTTGCAGCCCATCTCTGGCATCTTCTTTACACCAGTTCTCAGTACTTCCCACTAAACTGCTTTGTCTGCAAAACTAATGTTGCACATATGCTTCTCCCTAGCAGGAAAAAAATAGGGCAGTCCTATATAGTGAAATTTCTAACTTAGCTTTACCTGTATTTGCTTCACCTTGGTGGCAGGTGTGTGTGAGCAGTAGGGATCCCTTGCTGTGAGGCCGTTCTGGTGACAGGATGTATCCACGTTTCTTGTAACCTCTGTGGGTGACCCTAGTTCAGTGCTAAGTACTGAGCTGGGGTGAGGAACTGATGGCTCTTGGCTGCTCAGGTACCTCATGAAGTCCTGGTTTTCACAGTGGTTGGGTGCCACCTGCACTGCTGGTACCCCAGCCTGGCAGTCCGTGGGGATAACTAACGGGTACAGTGTGTTCCAGGCTGTCTTAACCAAAACCAAGTGCATCTGTCCAGGGTAGGTCCTGCTAGGCCTCTGGTGGAACATCATCTCTGGGATGTCCAGTCTCAAGTGGTTCAGCACTCTTCTTCCCCAGTTCTGGTACAGTATATATGGAAGAGGTTGGCATTTCCCACTATTTCCTTAGACTTCTTGCTGACTCCCAATTGCTCCTTCAGGGTTTCTGGACACTGTGCAGTGAACCCAAACTGAGCAAACTCCAGGCTGGTTTTAGTACCTTCATAGAGCACGTGAGTGAGTTGTGTCCCCTCTCAGTAGCAGTACAGCCACAGAAATGAATGTGTTGTGAAGGTTTTTTCTGTCACTTGGTACTGCTTTTGTGTAAGTGGTATGAAAGGGCTGGGATTACTGATCTTTTTCAAAAGACAGGTGGTGGCAAAATACTGATGTTGAATTTAATTGGACAAAGTGAGAGACTGGTAAGTATGTGCATCACTTTAATGCATGCAAATAGTAATGTAACTAGCTTAATTTTATAGCATTCAGTTTACAAAGAAGATTCAAAGAAAACATGGAGCAAACATTTGCATCCACTGGGAACCTTCTATGAACTGTGTGCTTCAGCAATGGATCATTGCACATATCTGTAATGTGTAACCACTTTGTAACAGTGTCTGATTAAAAGAAGTGAACCACTGTTTCTGTGTGGTATTTTTTCTCTTGCAAACCTATGTAAGTTGTTATTGCAAAAAATGTTATCGTGTGAATAACCTGGTACCAGCTTTTTAAATGTGTGTAAGCTGCAAAGACTCACTTAGGTGAGTGTTATCTTAAAACAAAATGGAGACAAGCAAGAGAATCCTGACTTCTTAACTGTAACTTCCTTTTGCTGTTGATTTGCTGTCTTGCTGAGCAGACTTTACAAGGAATTTGACTACTGAAGTTGGAAGAGTTGGGAGAATGTGGAGGAAAAGTTTGCAACAGCGTTTTTTTCATAACAGCTGGTGGAGCGGGTGTGCTGTGAGATGCTCTGTTCTAAACCCTTTCCTAGCAAAACCCTGGAGAGATGAGGTAGCTTGGAATGTATGTGTCCTTGTATCTCATGTACAGGATGAGAATGGATTGCTGTGCTGGGCTGGTTTGGGCTCATTTAGCTACCGCTCTACTCACAGATTAATTTCTAAGAGAGTGTTAAAAGGAAGATCAATCCATATTTTAACGCTGCCTGCAACAATTGATGGCATTTTGAACGGGGGATGTGTGATGAGCACTGAGTTAGAGGAGCCTTCAGGGAAGATGCTGCTCTGCACAAGCTCTTTTTGTCCTCTGGCCCTTTTGGCTCCAGGGAAATCTGAGGGGACATTTGGAAGATGGGAACTGCTTTGTCCTAAAAGCTGGCTAGAGCAAGGAGGGTGGTGTGTGGCTGGTTAAAGCCCTCCCAGTGAGAATGTGACTGGAAAGGAGGGGTCTGTGCCTGCTGCCTTGGGAGCCTCTGCAGTTCGTGTGTGCAACGTGGGACCCCAAGAGTTCATCTGTAAGTTTAGACTTTACATCTTGTTTTTATTGTGGGCTGTGGGGGGTGAGGTAAAGAGTTTGCATCCAAGCTTTCAGTTTCTTCGAGGTAAAAATGGGTATATTTGAAAAGACTTCTGTAAGGAGAGACTTGAGCATGTGCAGTGGCGGGGCTACAGAGCAAAGCTTTGTTACCTGCAGAGTAGAGTTGGGTGTGTGCAGGCAGGAAACAAGGTACAAGACACAAGCTGGTGTTAATTTTTCATCATAGTAACAGTTTCTTTTTGTAAATAAAACCTGTGCTTCTGCTACAGCATTCGAGCAGGTTGTGTATCTGTTGAGCAGCTTTTCAGTAAGTTTGCATGTCCTGTTTCTGCTCTGGGTTGAAGCCATCCTTATGCCCCATTCTAGACTAGGAAAGTTTCCTTGGCCTAACTAAATTTTCAAACATACCCCGTCTCCTGCATCAGGGCTGGGGGGCAGAGGGGGCTTTCTCTGGCCCTCCAGCTCTCTTGCTCCTGCCAATTGTTTCTGCTCCCTGAGGCCAGAAGGTGAAGGCTTGGACTAGATAATAATCTTTGGTTTCATCCTGTTTCTTCTGAATTCACAGTGGCTTGCAATTCCTTTTACAGTTTCTGACTGAGCCCAGATCTTGTCTGAAGTTGGAAAAGCAAATCATACCTTGCTACTGTTAGAACTACATCTTCAGGTAGGGTAATAAAGCTCATGTAGATATGGTAATTCTTCATAAAGGATGTTTATTAGATAAAAAAGTTATATGACAGATTTTCTGGCAATTTCAGTCACAATATCTTCTGTCAAACAATACAAAACTCCACCCATATCAGACAGCTTTATTATTAGAAACTGAATGTGACATGATCGTTGTAAACAGTGCTAAAAAACAAACTCCCTTGCATTTCTCAAAGAATGGGTATAAATTTAGGACTTGTACTCTGTATACATTTCTTGGATGATAATGCAAAAACACTTCACCAAGTGCAGGAATTGTTTAGACTATGGACTCATAACAGTGCTTACAAATAATCTTTTATGTCATCCACGTCTTAACTGCTCCTGTGTCTGCACCCCGCCCCAGGTACAGATATAATCTAATAAGGTAATATTTACCCAGAGAAGCAGTGGAGTTAGATAAAATTTGAGGCCTGTTTTTTTAATCATATCTGATGTTTGCAAAGTCTGCTTTAAAAATGCTTCTCTGCTGGGTGTTGGCTTTGCAGTGGATGGGTGGCTCATTTCATCCATGGCGTGTGTCAGTGAGTGGAGTGTGTTACAGCCAGAGCACTGGGCATGGTGTGAGTTCACTTCTCTGCTGCTGATTCAGGAAGAAAAATGTTACACTGGACAAATTCTGTTACTGATCAAGACCACCCAGAAATTAACTTAAAATCCTAATATGTGAGCCGAGAAAAAAGGGATCCCACTAGACCTGTTTTATTCCAGAGCTCAGTTCTCCAGATATTGGGGGGAAGAGAAATAGTGAGTCTTTGGCAGCAATTATTGCTGTCTTGAGGTTGAAATCTTGCTTTCTGTGACTCCAGAACTATCAAAAGCTTGTCTCAAGGTACACTTTCCTAGTAGGTTTCAAGGAGTTAATTGTGGTTTTCTTGCTCCCTGGTGCTCAGCCAGGGCAGTCCCGTTTTTGTTTCAGATGTGTCAGCAGACACTTGCAGTGCTGTATGTTCTCAGAGCACAGGGCCTGTTGTTGCAGTGCTACACCCCTTAGGTTCTGCTGCAGGCTGCATCGTTTTCAACCTCAATATTGAAAGCAACAAGCCCATTAAATGAAAAGCCTAAATAAAAGGTGACATTTTCATTTCCAAGGGGCACTGATTCATGATGGAGTGCCAAGATGGGGAGCTTCTTTTTGTGACCATATATAAACAAATTCCTGTCCTCTGTCCAGCCAGAAACTCTTTTGAGACTGTCACGAATCCTGGGAATATTCCATACACTTCCATGTAGCCACTTCATTCTCCTCTCATCTAAGGGCCCTGTAATTAATTTATCAATTTTAGCCTTCTGCACAATCTTACTTAAGCCATAACCCTTTCCCAGAAAAAAATGGGTGTAGATTCTTCTCTTCCTGGTAGGAACATCTTTCCTCTTGATGTCACATAAACGTTTCAGGGTTTGAAGGGCTAAAGTTAGAATTTCATCTTTATCTGGATTATGATCTTTGTCCAATGCCTCATCTGGCCAGTACAGCAAGGTGAGCAAAAAATAGGCACTTGCTGGAAATGGTCTTTTTGCTTTGAAGAATCTTGTACTGAGCTCACGAAGAGTTTGCAGTGGAAGAAGTTTGGCTGATCCTGGTGCTAAGCAGGCTAAGGTGATGTGGCACAAAATATAATTGATCAGGTCATTGTCCTCCAGCTTGTCCCTCAGTGGGTTGTCTGGATAGAAACTGAGAATCCTTTCTAGCTTTTCAGCTGACCTCTTCTCTTTCTTATCTGTTAAGAACGACAGGATATTGGTGACATTTCCTCCACCATTCTTGTAAATGCTCATGCATCTGATCAGCTCGGTTTCAGGGCCATTGTTGCTCTCCTCAATAAGTGATGCTGAAATGAAGTATTTAGCATATACCTCAGACTGTCTTTTCAGCCATTTTCTAGGATTATAAATTTGTTCTTCCTTTGCATCACTTTCATCATCCTTGTCTTGGTTTTTATCTGTCTGGAAATAACTTAGTTCTTCTGAGATCCATTCCAGAGCATTGTACAGGTTCTGGCGCAAGCCCTTCAGGCGGGAGTGAAGCCTCCCCCATGTTCTTTTTATCTCTTCAGGAATGTAATCTGTGGTGAGGTATTTCACAAGCTCAGTGTATTCCCCCTCTGGACTTCTGCGGAATACAGGGACTGTGGACAGGAACCGGAGGAGTCGGCAACCTACTTCTACTTCTCCATGAAAGCCAGCGTTGTTCATAATTTCACGTTCTGCTTTTGCAGCCTGTTGTGCAGCCCTGAAGCATTTCATAGCTTTAAGAGCAATCTCTATCTTCTTAATGACCATTTCAGGAGTGTCCTCCTCTGTCATTTTATCCACAGTGAAACTAAACCATTTCCTGTAGACTTGACCTTCTGTATCTAAAATAAAAGAATCATCTGGCAAATGACCTTTTGCAACCTCTGCCCAATGTTTTGCGTCTTCAAATTTTTCATTGGTGTAATTTAGCCTGGCAAGCTGCTGGGCAAAAAAAGGATCTTTTCCAAGGAGTTCATATGCAGCTTTTAAAACAGCAATAGCTTTTTCACAATCTTCAGCTTCGCAGACGTGTTCAATGAATGGGGAGAAGAGCGTGTCGGTGTTGTCACCCCTGCTTCTTTTATCTCGTCGAATAAAGAGATGTTTGATAAACTTTACGAATTCTTCTCGTCCAAATCTGTTTTCAAACAGTGTCTTTTCCTGGATAAGATTCATTGCAAGTTGACTTTGAGATTCATTTCCTGAAAGCTGATGGAGAATTTCTTTTGCAACCAGGCAGTGTATTATCCGAACAGATGAAATATAACTGGTACTTTCCCTCAGCTCGATAAAAATCATTCTCGCTTGTTCACTCAAGCGATGTTTGAAATCATATACTCTTGATGTACTCTCTGTATATGCCCCCAGTCCCAGAAAGGCCTCACAGTGTGACAGGGAAACATAGGAATTGGGTACATAACAATTGAGCAAAGCCACGTAACGCATCAGGCAGGTGTCCCGAGAGTGAAGGTCTATGCCATGCAGTGTGTGTGCTACCAAGTCTGACACGTACGTGGCGTTGAACTCCTCACACATCAGGACAAATGTAAGTATGAATTCTGGCTTGACATCTTTCTGCTTCAGTTTCTCAAGTTTGATGTTGAACAGACTTTTCTCTGACTCTGTCAGCTTGTGAGTGACAGCGACTGTGTCCAGTGGAGAAGCCTTGCAGAGACTTTCAGGGTCATTGCATCGTCTGCAGCATATGAGGATGAAGTAAGGTCTGGGAGTGTTCATTTTCCTGGTTGCTGCAGCCTCCAGTAACACAGTCTGTAGTTCTTCAAAGTACTCATCATCGTAATCTTCAATCAGGAGGAGCACAGGAAAACAGTGAGTGATTTCTCTTTCTTCATAATCTTTAAGTGCAAGCACATGGTTACAAACAGTTGAAGGTGGATATGAGGTCTTGATAACAGCACATCTGAAGTGCTTTCTGCTTTTCCACAGAACTTGCCGTGCTATTGTGCTTCCACCGCTTCCAGGGTGGTGAAATATCTTTAGTTTGGCCACAGGGTAGTTCAGGACACTGCCTCGTAAAATGCCGTCCAGGAGTTTGCTGGCGTCCTTGCATGCTTCCCGTTCAATGATGTCCCCACAGAGCCTTTTATCAGCAAGCCACAAGTTTTCCCAGATGATTTTTCTCCCTCGGTAAAAATTTTGTTCTATTTCTTGTATTTGTTTTTCAGTCCAGTGGTTTGGTTTGATATCATCACATTGGTCAGCACAAAGGATTTCAAGGGAGTAGAGTTTCTCTTCTTCCCTCAAGGGGAGTATACACACCCCTCCAGTGGACACGGGCAGGTGTCTGGGCTGAGCTGTGGAAGGCAGCATTGCCTGGACAGTGGCATCGATGTGACTGAGTTTCATGCCCACAACGCTGCGTTGTTCCAGTGTCTCAATGCTGCAGGATGCCTGAGCCAGATTAGCCCACCTTCCATAATTTTCTCTGGACTCTGCAATGCAAATGATGTACTCCATGCCATTCATCTCTGTATAGAATTCCTGAAAAGTGTCCACAAGTGGTTTTTGCACTGGTGATAGCAATAGGAAAAGCACAATGAAAGACCTCTGTGGCAGGATTTCCTCACAGATACAAGTAATTACTTTCTTAAGGTATTTTTTTTTCGTTCTAATCCATGTGTTTTCATCACAAGGTTTTTCATCCCCGAGGAAGTCACTGCGCCCATTGCAGAATATCCAGCTGGTCTGATCAAACAGTTTCTGAGAGGGAGGGGTATCAGTCTTAATTTCATTGAAAAAATCCTGTAAAAAATAAGAACTTGCTTCATGGTGCTCTTTGTACTTGCTGCACAGCCCTGACACATTGGAATGCTCATCGAAGTCAAAGACACAGAAAATGTTCAGGTGCATTAGAAAGTTGATATAGTTCAGATTATCCTGCTCACATCTGTTTGTGACAAGGATGTACCGCAGGGAATCATCCATGTAGCTTTTGCCATCGTTTAATAGAATTGATAACTTTCTTCCTAAATCTTGAGGTATTTCTGTGTGCATTTGTGTGCTAGAGAGCTCAGCTTTTTCTCTCTGAGCATCCCTGTCTGGCACGGCCTGAATAAAGGCAGTGAGTTTGTTGCGCTGCACAGGTTCAGACTTGGCTCCTACTCTCTGGTAGAGAGCTGGCTCTTTGGTCAGGATCACCTTGTGGCTGCTTTCGTTGTATTTTGGCAAACACACTTCAAAACACCTCTTCTATACTAAGGTGTATGCTGGTTCAATGTCAACCTCCACCACAAACCTTTGTTCCTGAGGGTCTTTTGAAATCACTTCAACAAAAACAGGTGGATGAATGCATTTCCTTGCAGTTTCCTGTAAATTATCACAAAAGCATTTTTCTATATATAAATCCAGTGCATCAACATAGTCTTCTCGCTTTTTGATCTTTATGCCAACGATCTGTCCGTGTTTCCAACCCTTGTCCTCAACACTGTCCATGACACCAAAATGGATGGTGCCGTTTGTTCGAATGTTCATGCAGGCTGAACCAAATCTGATCACTTCAGAGGCAAACTTTGATTGCAGTTGCTCTTTGCTCAGTTCTGCAGCAGTGGCCAAAGATTTGTATTCATGGCAAGGAATGATTAAATCAGTGACTCCTGATTCTGGAGCAAGAACTGTGTCTTTCACGTACTTGAAGTCAGCATCCTGACTTCTAAAGGGTCGGCAGTTTCTGAGCTCCAGGACCTCTTCAGGGCTTTGAAGCTGGGCCTTGTCACGCCTCCTTTGCCTCTTGCTGGAGGCAGGAGCTGTGTTGTCAGTGCCGGTTGTTCCCGTGGCCCCAGAGCTGCCTCCCCCAGCCGTGCTCTGAGCAGGGGCAGTGCTGGGAGTCACAGGGGCTGTTTGTGCCTCCCTTCTGTCCAGCACTTTGCTGCTGGAATTCTTGGCTTGCTGGGCATTGTTCTGGAGCTGCCTAAGTTCGTTTCTCTTGCGGATTAAGATCTGGATTTGGCCTCCCTTCATACCCATGTCTTTGAGGAAGGACTCATCCAGTTCCATTAGTGCTGGACCTGTCACTTCCTCTGTGTATAGTTTTTCTACATACTCTTTCTTGATTCCAGTAGATTCCAGCCAGCATTTGACATGGTTCTCATCCCAGTCATTCACAGGTAATGTTTGGTAATCTAGAAGTTGAAATTATGTATTAGAAATATAAACTAAAAACATGTCAAGGTGCTTGACAAGGCAGAACTGGCCACACTGAATGCTAGATTGTTTTCTTTCTACCAGTCACAGTGAGAGAGCACGTCTCAACTTCTCAAGATTGTCAGCTCTGATGACAAAGTATCCTTAACCTTAATCAGAAGCAGTCCTAGGCAATGGTACAAGACTAATAAATCAGCAAAGCAGGAAACTATGAAGGAGGTTTGGAAGTGATCCTGATGGGGAGTCATGGAAATAACCCAAATGTTTTGCAGGGAAGGAATGATGTGATAAGGTTATGGGAACTGGCAGGGCTGGATTGTCTAACTGGAGAGGTTTGGGCAGATCATTTACCCACTTGAGGCTGATTATTTTCTGTTAAAGGAAGGTAGCATCAGTACAAACCCTAAGATGATGTTAAGAGTACTGATTAGTTCCCCACTAGAGATGAATCCTTAAAATGCAGATATTAAAAAACAAATAGCTACATATAAAGTACAAATTTTTCTGAAAGCAATACTTACCCATTGTCTTGGGTGAGGGAAATCCTGCTGTTAATGCACAAAACCCTAGAGAGGGAAAAAATAACTGTCTTCAGATTTACAGTTAACATTCCTGTGTTAGTTCAAGCTGACTTTGGTGTTCTCCCAGTCTTCTCCCCTCCTTTTTGGTCCCAGGTAATTTCAGTATTTCTGGAAGCCTGGCCTTACCAGCTGTGCTGCCTCTGTACAGCTGTTCTGTGGGAAGGCAGCTGTTGGTGCTCCTGACACACGTGGGTGTGAAAGAAATGGGGACTGCTGGAGAAACTTGTGCTGCCAGCTGAGCCCTTCTGACAGCTCCTTCTGTTGGATACTGGAAAAGAGGAGGCCCATCCCCACTGCATCCCCCAGGTTCCATCCCTTGCTTTCTAGCGCTTTTTCTCACTCTCCCCTTCCCTACCTTTTTTTCCCTCATACTCTCTTTTTTCCGGGTACAGTCTTCCCCTCTCCCTCTTTTTTCCACATTTCTGATGCTCACCAAAACTTCCATGAAGCAGTTCAGCTCAGTGCCTGACCCAGCAGAAGGGTTTCTGTTCAGCGCGGTGTCCTCGCCCGAGACTTCACATCCATTGCCAGGGGTTCAGAGAGGGACAGCAGGGACAGCTGGCTCTGTACTGCCGGAGGAATGGGATAAATACACCTGCTCAGCATCCCAGCATGGGACATTGACACATCAGCCACAGCCACCCAGCGAGCACAGGTCACAGCGACGGGTGGGTGGTGGTGGTGGTGTTCCTTCCCTCACAGTGTGAATCCTCAGCTCTGCTGGCTCAGCGGGTGCAGGAGCTGTGCCAGCTCCCTGCCTGCAGCTCACAGCAGTGCCACTCACAGCTCTGGAGGGGCAGCAGGAGCAGCACAAAGGCAGTGCACGGTGCTGTGCAAGCAACACTCGTCTGCAGAGGTGTAACTGAGGGAACCTGGGACCGCGGCCTGGCACGAGGTGAGTGCGGCAGAAGGTGCTGGTTTGGGTCTGGTAGAATAAGGGATGGTAGAATAAGGGATGCTAGAAAAGAGTCGCACTTAGCCTGTCAGCACCTGGTCAGCCCTGCAGAGGCTCTGATGAGGGCGGGTGGCTCTGAGGGGAGGCTGTTACTGGACTGCCCTGGTGTGCTGTGGGTGTGAGGGGATCCCTCGCAGTCAGCGTGAACAGGCTGGTTGGGAAAATGGTGGGAGACATTTCCATTGATACTTGGTGCAGCCTTCCCCGAGAAAGAGGGCAAAAAGTGTCCCTGAACTACGGGTCTTTTAGTTCCTCTGGTCACCACCCGGGGCGGGGCTTGTGGTGAATCCTCCCCCCCTTCCCCTGCCTGTCTCTGTGCCACAGCGACACTGTGACAACGACGTCAAGGATCGAAAACGAAACTTGTCGGGGAATCGAAACTGGAGTGGAGGGGGGGCAGGGCTGCGGGAGCGCGGCCGGAGGGGCCCGCGGGCCCCTGACCCCCACCCCGGGCTTAAGAGCAGCCGAGGGCGGCGGTGGATTCGTGGTCCCTGCAGCCCATGTGTGCTCCAGCGGGGCTTGGGTGGGCAGGGAGGGGATGTAGCTGCAGGTGTCGGGGGGCAGAGGGGTCTGTGCCCACCTCCCTGAGCTGCTCTGACAGTCCCACTTGGTGCTGCCGAGCAGCTCTTACCCCTGCGGGATGTCGGGGGCAGAGCTGGGCTGGGGGCACTGGAGGGACAGCCTTGCTTTTCCTAAAGCCTGCTCCCGGGAAGGTAACCCGCCAGGTTACCCCCATCCCCCGCAGGACCCCTGGGCACAGGGAGGGCTGGAGGCTTACCTGGCAGAGCCCGCGGGTAACGGGATGTCTCCAGCGCTGTCCTGCCTGCAAGGAAAGGCTTTTCCACAGGAGGGAGGGAAGGTGCTCCAAGCTGTAGTGTCAGGCTCGGGGGGCCTGTCTCAACTGCACGGGCAGCAGTTCCAGCACTGTGTGTGTTCTGCAGGGCTCCTGTAGGTTTGATTGCCAGGAATAAAAAAAGGAACTACTTTTGAGAAAGTCTGATAAGCCACCAAATCTCCACCCCGTTCTGAGCAGGGTGGTGCTACTGGGTGGTACTACCTTTGCAAAGTAAGCTGAGCCCCACTGCCATGTACGTGTCAGGGTGTGTGTGGTAGACAACGTTGTCTTGCCAGCTTTTTTCTTCCTGGAAAGCACGTGATCAGTTACCAGCTCAGTTGCACCAGAAAAATTAATTTATGCCTATCTCTGGACTGCACAGCAGCACAAATTCTTGCAGCCATTTTATCTTACCTGCTCACCTGCCTCAGCCTCCAGGAGGTTGGGAGCCTGGATGGTGCCTGGGGCCTGTCACAGTAACACAGTGAGGTGCCCGGGCCCTCCAGGAGGCTCAGTGCTCACCCACCCCAGCAGCTCGGTGTGGTTCCTGCACTGGAGCCCCATCTGGGATTAGCAGGCAGGCAGTGGTTCGAGCAGGCTCACAAACCAGGCACGTGCCTCTTTTCCAGGGAGGCAGGACAGGCTGCTCAGGCAGGAGCCTCTTCCCTGCTCACTGCCCCCAGCCCAGTTCTGGCAGCAGACCCCAGACACATGTTGTCACTAAGAGCTGTGGGGTTTTAATCTGAGTACAAGTCTTTATTTAGTAGATTTATAAAAGAACTTTACATGAGAAGTACAAAAATATGAAATAGGCTTTGAATCTTAGGTAAAATTACCATTATTTTTTTTCAAGCTTTAGAAACATGTAACCTGCACAGTTTGGCATCTTAGGTAAATCGCTCTCATACATTATAAAACAAGGAAAAAAGCTTCCTTTAAAGTAGCTGTATGCACCCAATCATACACATTACTGGCAATAATTTATTAGTTTAAGACACAATGGCACAGTCATACAAACTCCCACTCTATATAATTTCTCCTTTAATTAGTTCATTGAAAGATGCAGTATCACTTTCCTCTTCCAGTTGCTATGAGGTGATTAAATACAAACACAAACCCGATTAAGACTGATTTGGCATGTTTCATAGCTGTGCCACTTGGATTTGATACCACTTTGTAGTAAAAATTAAATAAATATAAATACCTTAAATAAATACATAGTAAAAGAACACCCCAGTTACATTACAGAACTCAGCATTTCTTCATCCTTTGCACACACGATGCTTTGTCACAACTTCAGGGCCAGTGAAAAGAAATACTGCATCCTTACACACCCAGGCTGCCAGGCATGGAATCCCCAGCCCACACAAACAGCTCCAAGGCACCCCTTGAACACTGCCCTGGTTTCTCTGCTCCTGACAGCTCTCCTTGTTTCCTCTTTAGCTCCTTTTCCCCAGGACTCTCTCACCTCTGGCTCCGTTTCGGCAGCGTTTTCCTGCTGCTGAGGGACAGCTGATGAACCACGAGCAGCTCTGGGCTGCCAGGGCTGTGCTTCCTGCACTGGCTTGTGCAGAGCTGTTCTGACCCTGTGATTTAAGTCGAGGGCTGGTCAAGCTCTTCTGTGAATACTGGTTGATATTAAACAGTGAGGCTTGTTTTCAAAGAAGGTAAACCTTGAACTGATTTTTCAAGTCAGTATTTTTTAGAAGTTCGTTGTATCTGCTTAAGTACAAGGGACTAATTTTCTGGGGCAGTACAGATTAACCAGCAGTGGTTCTTTCCTACTGGTTTTGGATAATGAGCGATGATTCCCTTTGCAATCACTGGTGTGCCCAATACCTCACGGGGCAGCAGTGCAATGGCAGGTTTGGATGATTTGCTACAACCAAAGGGCTCCTTTTGCAGTTCCCAGTCCTCGGTAATTATGATTTCAATCGCTGTATTTTGATTTGATTTTTTTTTTGTAGAAAAACACATCAGTTACAAAATCACACACAGTACAGGGATGTTGGGTGATGGTTTTATCCAGCTTTTGCTCTCCACTTCCACAGTCTTGAACACTGCCCTGGAGTACGACTCCATCCCCAGGGTTCCCCGCTTTACCTCTCGCTCCTTGGGCTCCCACCACCTCCTGATCCAGCGCAGGCAGAGGGACAAGGCACTTTTTGGAAGCTTGGTTTCTTCAAAGAGAGAGAATTCAGCTCTTTGATCCCACTTTTCCCTGCTAAAGGTAGGCCTGTGCTTGGAATGTTGGTCCCAGAGAAGAAAGCTCCATCCCTGTCCTCAAACAGTGTCTCCTGCAAGGCTGAGCGCTGCAGAGTCCTCGGGGTAGTAATGCTGGAACAGTCTCTCCTGGCAGCAGATGTGCATGGCGTGGTAGGTGTGCAGGAGCAGGCGAGGGAACCGAGCTGTGAAGTAACACACAAAGTCCTCTGGGATGGAGCCCAGGGTCTCCTGCACTTCGGGAGGCAGTTCCCTGTAATGGTGCTTCTGGGGAGGAAAAGAGAAGATGGGAAAGCTCAGTTCATGTACAAGGAGCCTGTTGTAAATAGAGCTGTTGGTCTTCCTGGACAAGGAAACCTATTCTGTCGTGAAGGAGCTCAGTGCCTAAACCAAGGGATGGCACAGGCTGGCACCAAGCGGGGGGGGTGTGGTGCTGAGGGAAAGGAGTCCTTTACCTTATTTCTCATGGCCCTCAGAAGGTCCCGTACTGAGCCTCCCTTATAGGATCTGAATTTTCGAAGATCTGCAAGAGAAATGACACGATTTCTTCTTGTGTTGTGATGCAGTTTTAGCTGCTGGGGTGTGTCCCCACACCACAGATCCTTGTAGGGGTGTTTCAGTACATAAACATGGACTTGAGTTTGAAGAAATACTTTACTGACAAGTAAAGGTCATGTGCCAAAACAGAGACTGTTATCCTTACTTTCCTGTCCCAGCAAACTGGGAACAACATCTAACTCCCTTCCCCTCATTAAAACACTGCCCATTACCTGTCTGAAGAGGAACAGTGATGTGCTCTCTCCAGTCCATTTTCACCACTTCTCTTCCACCTCTTTCTAATTGCTTGACTATTGGACCATCTAAAGATTCTTTCTCTATCCGGTCACTGACATCCTGGAGGAGACAGTCAGGTTATTTCTAGTTTTATTTCTGAGTTTTTCCCAACAATTTCAAATTGCTGCTTCTGGCCAATTACAGCCTATCCTGGTAATGAAGTTAGAATTACACTTCACTCCTTGACAGTGCTTGGGAATAGGATGCAGAAGTTTCTGAGATGATTTGTTTCACCATCTGCCAAAGCCTTTTTAGCACAGAGGAGATAAAGCCTCAGGTCTTCAGCCAGTTCCCACCCCAGATCAGGACTTACTGCATATTCACTGCTGTTCCTGAAACCCCCCTGGCCATGTTCTCAGTCCTGTACTGCTGGAGACCTTCCTCACAGCAAGGGCGTGTTTTGGCCTCCTAGACAAGGTGGTACTGGGTCAAAGGTTGGACTCGATCTCAAAGGTCTTTTCCAACCTCCTTGACTCTGTGACTAAGCCAATTCCTTAGGAGCTACTCCCAGGTATTACAACTTGGCTCTTCACTCCTCACAGAAAGGCTGTGGCTTCTGAATTCAAGTCTTGAACAAAGTCTGCAGGAGTCCTGAGAACTCAAGGAGAGAAAAGGTCACCACAAACCTGAAAGAACTGGAGCTGTTTCTCTAAACTCCAGAAGAAGGGGTGTTTCAGCACACAGCTGGCAGACGGCCGTTTCTGAGGGTCCATGTTTATCATCTGCTCAATTAAATCACGAGCAACTACGTCTTCTGCAAGGAAAAGGGTGCAGGGAAATTTATGGTACTTCTTTTGTTTTATTTCATTTTTCCTACACTCTTAGGCTGCGGGGAAATGTAGCATTTTGTACTTTTACAGTATTTTGAACTTCACAAATTCATCATGGTCTCTACTTCCTCCTGCCCTGCTAGCTCAGGTGTGCCCTCAGAGACATGCTGGGCAACAGCGGGAAGGCAGAAGGGTTGACTCAGAGACTAAGAATATCACAGTGCAGCTCTGTCCTACCCTTTAACTACAGGAAATAACTTCACAGGGTTCCAAATGTGTACCCCAGAGATGCTGTGGGGTACTGTAACTGAGACCTTTAGGCCCTTTACTTCAGGAGTACCTGAGGAGTACAACTGTCACTGCTGCCAGGCTGGGAATCCTGCGGGCCATATTTCTGTCATTTCTGTTGGCACTTAACACCGTGGGATGCTCCCTGATCTCTGTGGTGTGTCCTTACCATGTCTCCCTGCATCCAGGGCCTCCAGGCTGTATGCTCCCAGCAGGATGTTGGCTTGCCGCTGCAGGGACTTGCCAAAGGGGTGGCCACCTTCTGACACCACGTAATAGAAGACACAGCCAGCTGAGAAGATGTCCACGGTGTAGGTCTGCAAAGAAACAACCTTTAAGAGCAAGGACATATTTTTCCCCCTGAAGACTCTGATCATCACAGGGTGGTTATTTTGCATCTTGGAGCAGAAGGAAATTTCCAGAATGGCACACTGAAGCTGCAAGGGAGCCTGAAGGCCCAGGCACCAAGTCCTGTGCATTGCAGGGTCTGGGCTGCTCCTGGGGAAGGGTGAGGACTTACAGGGTTCTCTTTGCAGTCCTCACTCAGCATCTCTGGGGCAATCCAGCCCTCGGTGCCTGGTACACCCGAGCGGCGGCTGAAGCTGTGCCGACCCACCGCCAGCTTCTTGCACAGCCCGAAGTCTGAAATCATGGCCTTGACCTTCCCGTGGGCATTGGGCATCGAGATCAGGATGTTGTGGGGCTTCAGGTCCCTGTGGACTGTTACAAACACCCATTTACCACTCAGGTACTCCCAATATTTGCATCTCTTTCAGTGAACCTTTCCCAGGGCTGAACTTTGGCTTGTTAAACCGAAGTGCTGACTTCAAAGGATTGTCATCACTTTTTTATTCCATCACCACTACTCCTCATGTTCTATATGACTTCTATCCAAGAAATGCAGCACCCTGCACTAACAGTAAGGACTAGCTTTAGTGCTCCAGGGCAGCAGAATGTTACAGGGACAAGGCTGGCGTCAAATCACAGAATGGTTTGGGTTTCAAAGGACCTTTAAAGAGCATCTCATTTCAACCCCTCTGCCACGGGCAGGGCCACCTTCCACTAGGCCAGGTGGGCAGACCAGAACCAGAGCAGTTTCTCTTCTTTTTCCAGTGCAGAGAACGTCCCCCTCATGCAGCCCTGCCAGGAGAGGCTCTCACCGATGCTCAGGGAGTGCAGGTACGCCAGCCCAGACGTTGTCTGCTGCAGGACAGTGATGGGCTGTAAGCCATGGTGGCTGAAGGCCTTTTGCTCCACGTACTGCAACAGAGAACAAGCAGAGTCAGCCCCAACACTGCTCAGCAGCTGCATAAATGGTAAATCCATGCACTTCACCCCCCCCCGAAAGGTTCAACTGGGTACGTTGTGCCAGCTGATAACACAGGGAAAAGAGCTTTTTTTTGGCTGAAGGTGCTGATCTCTAAGCGTCATTCAGGGCTAGAATTCTGTAGAGCACTGTGCTCCACCAACAAGGGCAGAGAGCTTTCAAAAGTCTGGGTGGTAGGAGGGGGAGAATGACTAGAAAAAAAAATCAAAAGACAGCAGTGTCTGTCCTTAAATCAGTCCAGGGTTAGGGGTGTCTTCCTGATGGTCTGAAAACACCCCTGTCCCAGGAATGTGGAATTGTCACAGAGGTGACAGTGGCAGTAACTGGAACATCCCTGTGTCAGGCACTTCAGCAGCTGAAGCTGGAGGGCAGTGAGGGCCTTGCAGGAGCAGTTCCCCGTGTCACCTCCTGCAGCGTGGCCGCGCAGAGCTCGATGGCGATGTACTGGAACTGCCGGTCCCGCTCCGTGCAGAAGTACCGGATCACGTTCGGGTGCTCGTCCGACTCCCGCAGCAGCTGCACCTCCCGGTCTGCGAAGCTGAAGCACTCGGGGAGGATCCTCTTCACTGCCACATCCCGGTTGTCAAAGGTGCCCCTGCAGGCAGCGAGGCAAACCACAGCAACCTTCACACTGTGCACAAAGCGTGGCCAGAGGAATCAGGGACATCTGGGCACTAAACACTTCTTAGGGAAGTACAGTAAAAGTTTTTGCTGCTGAAGAAAATGCATGAAAATACTCCAGACACATGCAGAAAGTTTCACTTCTGCTCACATTAGGTATGTGAGGGCATTTATAAAAATAAATTAAACGGGCCTAATGCAAACACAACATTCATTGGTCTGTTCAATGCACACATTCTCTTCTACCTGTAAACAATTGTCCCTTCAGCTCCGTGTCCCAGTACATCTTTGGGGTTAAAGGAAATCTTGCCAACCATCACTCGGTTTGCATCTTCATCTGAACAAGAAAAGAGGAACAAGGACTGGTTTAGGATGGGGCAAGTTTTTTTTGTTTGTTTGTTTTTTTTTTTTTACAACTGCACAGCCTTTGGGGCCAGTCTAGAAAAGTCTCTTTGCTCATGTTTAAATTTAACACACAGATGATGAAAGCAAATGAGCATCTCCACACTGGCACTCACCCTGAGGAGGGAAATACTCTGTTGACCAAATGATCCAACACTGAGAGTCAAAACACACACAAAACACCTGACAGAGGGTCTGCAAAGATGATGGCTCAGGGCAGTGAGAGATGAGTGGTTCTCAGCAGCCAAGCTCTTTGTAAAAATTTATAGATGTTGAATTTAGGAAATGCTGACTGACAGTTATGGAAGTGGGTTTAGTAGCAGTTCCCCTGAACAGCCTTTGAGGGGACAAGTGAGTGCACAGGCAGACCAGGCAGGAAGACAGGCAGTGTGTGCAATCCTTAGTCCTTGATTCCAGTTAATCACCATAATATGTGTTTTTATTTAAATGCCCCTCTCCCTGGAATGGCTACAGGTTATAGGAACACACACTGCCATGGGCAGCACAACCTCTCAGCTATTTGTGCAATGCAAATAATCCTGCAGAGGGTCAGTGCCCTGGGGTGTGCAGAGGGTCAGGCTGGGTGAGGAGGATGGGTCTTTTCATTTGCTGAGCTACAAAATATCATCAGTAACTACTTCAGTGTATCAGCACAGACTGGGGAAAACAGACACAATAAACCCCGCTGGGTCAGCCTTACCTCCCTCCTCTTGCTCAGTGGAGAGGCAGCTCCCGCCGTCGGATGTGGAGATGCTGGAATAGGCAGAGTGGTTGGAGGCCCGTGGGGACAGGTTTGGGGTGCTGCCAGCTGAGCTCTCCGTGCGCCCGTACGATGTGTCCAGGAAATCCGCCTCGGGGGGGAGGTCACTGGGGGCACCAAAGGGCAGCTTCTGCTGCTGCAAGAGCTGGATCTTCTCCTCCAGCTGATGCTGCCTCTGCTGCTGCTGATGGACACTCTGTGAGAGAGACCTCAGTGAAGACTGCACAGTCAGGTCACACAGGGGAGCCCTACAGCTACTGGGGAGCTGCATCTGAAAGGTGGGAGCAAAACTCTCCTGCCATGTCCCTGCCAGCCCTGCAGGCTGGGGAACATTCACACAGGGTTTCAATTTCATTCTGAACTTCCACTGCCAAGCTGAGAAATCCCAGGGGTTGGTTATTATGGCAAAAGCTGCTACTAGGTTGGCCAGGTGTCTTTAAACCACATAAGGATAAAGGCTTGGATCCAAAACCTGGAAAACCTGACAGTGGTTCAGGTGAGGAAGAGAGGAGTGAAGCAAATGGTGTTAAGATCTTATCTAAAAAGAGTAACACCTACAAGAACCACAACTGGTAGATGAAAGAAGAAAGCTCTCCAGAGTTGGCTCAAAGAAATCACTGTTAAGTCAGATTTGTAGCCTTTGCTCCCCAGTGCACATCTGTGAGGAGGGAAAATCCCTGGAGTGGGTAACTAACTCCTGTATCATTTCTCGGCTGTCCAGTGTTACCGACTCTCCCCCCACCCAAAAGCACAGGAAGCCAGGTCAGCATTACCATGGGGTAGGTGATGATAAAAGCCACCCAGCCCACGAGCAGGAAGGTGCTGAGGATGATGGTGGCCATGTCCTTCAGCATGGAGTCCACCGGAGCCTCCGGCCGCGGGAGGGGCCGGGCAGGAGCCTCCTCGATGTCCTGTGGGGCAGCAGGAGGCCCTTCTGTGGAGGAACCTTCCACAATGCCAATGACCTGAGGCCGAGAAAGCTCTGTTAGCTCAGTACATCCGGCCTTTCTGCCACATCATTTTTAGTCATTTCTAAACCTGCCAAAGTCAAAGTGAAGTCACCCCTGCATGTGGGGGAAAAAAAAGCAGCTGAAAGCATTAATTGTGAAATAAGGAATGACACAGCATACACCAGTGATTCTGTGTGCTGAGGACATGGAAATCTGACACAAAAAATGTGAAGTAATTCCATGCATCTTCCTTTCCATGTCCTTCCCCAACTTCTACTCCTTTATATTCTTTTACCACCCAGTAAGATAATTATTCTCATATAGTTATTATATATTATCTTATTGTCACATATATATAATATATTATTCTCATATAATTATTAATCACAAACCTCTTCAATAGTGGCTTTCTCAGAGTCAGCTGGAATCACGTTTTCAGGCCTCTTAGGTAAGTTGCTTGGGAATTTCTCCAGGATCTTTGTAGGGGCAGATAATGGTGTTTCATGGTGCCCTTTAAATAAAATACATTTGTTGAAATAGAAAGTTGTCCTTTTTTTAGGAAAGATATCCTTGATTTCAACATCTTTGCTGAAGAGCAGATATAAAGCTGATTTACAAAAGGCTTCAGAACACCACAAAATAAGATGCAGGAGAGGAAAAGGGAAAATGGAGGGCAGAGGTCCCTCAGCACAGAGGGCTGCACAGGAATACAAACTAAGGAAGTGTCTGTTGTGCTGCAGGAGTGAGAGTATTAACAAGGAAAGGGATCATGGGAAAAGAAAGGTGGCACTTAAAGAACCTGAAAGCTGCACACTGAGCAGAGCTCCTACATCATGTAGGCATCACTAAAAACTGAACTTCAGACAGTTCCTCATTTTGGAAGCAAAACTATAAATACCATGAAAAGTCAATTCCAAAATTTGGAGATTTGGGATTTACAGGACAGGTTGAGACTTAATATTCTTCAGCTTCTGTGTTTTAATCCATTTATAAAATGGGGAACACATGACCATCTGATCCATATGGTGAGAATGAAATTAAGAATACAGTATTTACAGTACATAATAAATAACCTGTGCCCCTCTCTGAGGGAGGGGACAAACAAACAACAAACAACTTTCCACACACGGAGCTAAGCCCTCTTCACCCTGTCACTGAGTCACAGGAGCCTTGGGAAAACCAGTGTCCAGTGGATACTTAAACACATTAATTCATATGCAAATGAGGATGAATTAGAAACTATGGCTAGAACTGGGTAATTAAGGCCAGGCAGGGCCTCCCACACCTATCAACAGCCAGTCGTTCCAGTAGTTGAGCTTGTGCTTGTCCTTCAGCCTCCCTGAGAACTTCACATCCGTGCTGGGGGTGATGACACACTCGCCCTTGTCCTCGATGGTGACTCCCTCTGTTTTTGGCCCCTCCAGCAGGGGTATGGCACTGCCTCGGGGCTGGGGAGAAATTATGATTACAGTTATTGCTCCTGTGACCTTGGACTATTTAAATAGGCAGCAAAATAAAAAAATGGAGGTCAAATGGGGGGGCAGGCAGAGATTACTGGCAGCACCGTCACCGTGAGCAAACACGGCCACTCTGCCCTCAGCAGCTGCTTCCACAGCCTTGGACATTGGACCTCCTCAGGGATATGTTGCCTGGGAGATGAGATTACTCCCCCTATTTTTTTTCCTAAACAGGATCTGTATTTCCTACCTCTTCAGCCACAGTGAGAAAAACAAAACTATGATGCAGTTTCCTCTCTGTGGGGAGTCACTTTGATGAACAAATCAGCGATTTTAACATGAACCACAGAGCACCACCAAGAGCAGTAACCTCAGGTCCTCTCCTGCTGAGCCTGCCTGGCACAGCTCCTGAGGAGCTGCAGTTCCTGCTCTGTAGCATTGAAATGATTCCTGAAGCATGGCCATGTGTCCTCAGGCTCACTGACAATTGTTTCAGGACACACTGAATTTGCTATGCATTTCTCGATAGCAATCTGCAATAACCCCACATTTCTGTAGATGTACAATGTTCAGTGTTTTATTTTCCTTTTTAGTTTAATATGTTTTTATGTGTGTTTCCATTTCAACCCTTTTTTCAAGCCCACCCAACTCACCACGACAGTGACCCCCTCGTGCACCATGGAGGGCGACGCGTACAGGCTGGTGGAGTATTTCCCCACGTACAGGGTTGGGCTGGGGAGAGACAGGCAGGGTTAGCAACAGGCAAACGGATGTTTTACCATCTTAGCTAAAACCTGGGCAGCACAATCCTGCAGAACAAGTGCATGACTTTCCCAAATCATCAGGATTTGTTGTCCTGAAAGCCAGGATCTGTATAACTGTTGGAGGTATTGCTGAACTATGAAGGCATTCTTTCTAATTATGAAAGCATTGTTAGTTCATCACTCCCAGCACTTACTCATTTGATGTAACTCATGTCCTAGTTCTGTATTTTTCAATAACTGGCATTTCCCAAAACACTGTGCACCATTTTTATAATGTCAAAGGCTTCACGTTAGGAAAAACAATTTAATTCTGCATTATGAGAAACTACTCAACAGAGAACATCTGATAAAACTTAGGAATATACACTTATGTGTGTATAACCTAAGTTTCTGATAAGTTTTTTGGTTTGGTCTCAGACTTTATACAGTAACACATCAAGTATTATATGACATAGCAGCTGGAGAACTAGAGCTGATTTTATGTATTCTTTTCACTGTGTTGCAACTTGGAGCACAACCCTTGACTTGTGTGTAGACAAGGTTTTAGTGACACGTGGCCAGTGAGAACAACAGGAAATCCACACTCACGTCAGCTTGCTCTTGGTCTCCGTTTCCTTTGGGAAGGGGTATTTCCACTTGGTGATGTGTCCCACCTCCCCGGACATGAAGGTCAGGTAGCGCAGGGTCTCGATGCCCACGTTGGTGTGCAGGACCTTCCTCAGCCCCTCCCTCTGCCAGATGTAAAAGGCCACCACGGGGGAGCCGTAGTTCTGGATCCACAGCACGTCCCCGGACTCGCTGTCCACCGTCACCACCAGCCCGTCCCCGTTGGACACGAAGTGGGACATCTCTGCAACACACACACACAGGGCACCTGGACTGCTGCAGCTTCAACAACACAGAACAGTTATGCCTCAGTTAACAGGAACCTTTCCTGGCAGAGCAGCTCATCAGAGAGCATTTGTCAGAGGGGGCCGATACCAGCTCAGCTGCCGTCCCAGAGCACTGCGCTCCGGTGCTCCCGGCAGTCAGGTGCAGCACAGCTCAGCCCTGCTGCCTCTTCTGCCATTTCTCACTACATTTTAAGGAAACACCTTCAAGAGCTGCACCTTCTTAGATTCACTTAACCTGGAGCTACCTAACAGGGGTGAGATATTGCAGTATGTGAAGGATAAAAACTGGCAGAAGATGAACTGCACAGAAATCAGACAGACAGTCTCACCAGTTAACTACAGAAAAAATCAGAATATTTCTGCCTATACACAAAACCCCAGTGCAGGGGGAGACAGCAATCAAATTCTTACTGTATTTTATGTCTTCATCAGGCAGAGTAGCTGCATAGTCAAAATAGGTGGCATTCCATCGCAGCTCCTTCTTCTTGGTGTCGTACATGGTGATGGTGTACTCTGTTAAAAAATATACAGTCTGTGAAGCAAAAAAACCTATGAGAGAACAGAATCAATCACCTCAAATCTGAGCCACTCCTCAGTCACCACACACACACCCACTGCTCTCTCACTGCATTTTCCCAACACTATCCCACTCAAGGAACACACCGATAGAGGGGTTAAAGAACAAGTCTGCAACACTTATTCCTTTTTCCCAGTCAGCACCTCCATGGTGTTGGTGTAACTCCAACAGTTACTTCACACACTTGCAATGTCAGTGGATATGCTCCATCTATTACCAATTCTTCTGTGTACAGTCTAAAATCATAATTTACAGAAGCTTTCCTAAGAAATAAACTTGAAAACCTGAACATCAGGTCATTTGTTATAAGCATAAACATTAATAAACACAATTTTCTTATAAGCTACAGGAAAAAAAAGCATATGACCTGTTCTGCCCAGATACAGGAGGGATGTTGACGGGCAAAGACTTTCTGTGAAGGAGGAAGTCAAGGTCTGCTGTTTCTCCCCAGTCATGAGGTCAACCACGTACCAAATATCCTGCTTTTTACCTGAAATCATAATTTAAGCCATGTTACCATTCAGCTGGAAAAACTGCACTTCCATCCAGCTTTTCAGTCTTCTTTTTTCTTTAGCAGCCTCATGAACTTAGCACAAATAAAGTGTTTTTAATAAAACAGTTTCTCATAGTCAGGCTCAGCTTCATCACTGGTCAATCCCAAATGTGAAAAAAAACCCAAATACAACATTTAGAACAGGAAGTGCTTGGCTGAATGATTTTTCACACTGATAAAATCTAAGAGAGCTCTGAGTGCAGATCCCACGAGCTCACAGAGGAGACTGAAGGGCTCATATTGAAGGACAGTAAATGGAAAAAAAAAGTGAGGGTCACCTTTCAGATTGATTAAGGATTGTAACCAAACATCCCATGCAAGAATCCGTCACCCACAAGCTTAAGAATGTCTTTGACACCAACACATGTTTAGAAGCTTCAAATACACATTTTTCACTCCTTTACTGGAAAGGCACCAAAGTGGAGAAGCAGAAGTAATACTGGGCCTTTAGGAGATTTCACAAAAACAATGCTAAATTCATCCTGATCTTCACATATTTTACTGTTGTGATAAGTAATAACTGTCCTTCTTTCTCCTCTTCTCCTCCCAAATCCATCTGCAATTAAAATGAGTCGGGGCAGAGAGCCAAAATGTTATCATTTGTAGCACAAATGAAGTGACTGTGCCTCAGATAAAGGAGGATGTCTGACTGTGTGGCAACGGGATTTCTATTTAATTCTAACTGTCTGGCAGTCAATGTCATTTATTATTGTAAAAAGACTTTAAGCAGAAGTCACATCAAAAACAAACAAAAAACCCCATACAGGCTATTCACTGCTTAGAAAAGCTGTTTTCTCCTTCAGGAAAAGCAGTTGGGTTTAATCTTCAAAGAGTAATTGAATTCTGTATTAATCAGATTTTTTGTCATCAGAAAGGCTTATGAAAAATCATAATTACTACCCAAAATAAAGCCTATTTCCTATTTTCCTGTCTGGGATTCTCCACATTTTGTAGTCACTGAACATCTTACAGTCTAAAGGAGATAAAATGTGAGCTCACCCATGTACAGGATCCCATCAGAACTGCGACAGGGAGATGCCTGCACCAGCTCTGGGATAGTAAATGGAAGTTTCTAGAGGAAAAACAAACAAACAATAAAAGCTTCTTCGCATTGATGTGACAGTCCTCACACTTGTTCACAGAAAAGGGTGACAGGTTTTTATTGGTTGGTTGTATTATTGCAGTACCAGAGAATTCAAAGTGTCAGGTCAAAGCCCTGCTCTGCAAACCCAGAGCAGAGGGAATTCTGTCCTGGGGAATTCACACCAGGAGAAATGCAGGGAGAAGGGAGGAGCTGCCTGGAGCCAAGACTGGGGGTCCAAGGTCTCCCATCAGCACTGACACTGTCTGGGTGGTTTAAATCCTCACCAACAATGAGCATTAAATGCTTCCCCCTTGGACTCAGCAGGAACTAAAGGGAACTGTTGGGACAGGGAAGAGGAATCTCCAACTATTTTATAGTAGGGATTTTAAGCAGAAATTACTGTAATTCAAAAAGAGAGATTATCAGAATAATGGAATAGATTCAAAGAGATTGCTGCTCCCTGGATTCACCCAGGAAAGGTACCAGGAATCATTTTGCAAGTTCTGATCTGGTTGTTCTGGAGGGTGGGAGGAGTGGGGAGTAAATAAATATTTACAAAAATGTTTAACAACACTGAAGTTCTGAAGGGAAATCATCCAGCTGCCAGAGGAAAAAACCTGTGGGAAGCCAAACATTTTATCTGAGTGTCACCACAAAGTTTAAAAACAAAAGTCAAACATTTGCTAGTAGCTGTGGGCTACAGGGACTGGGGACTACTCTGAAAGGTTCAGCACTTTTGTCTGCTTACTGGATCTTCAAAGGCACCTTCTAAAGGAGTCAGCACAGCACAGACATTAATCCTGCCTCTGGCAAATGGCTTTAGAAAATGAAGCATTTGGGTGAGAGTGACACATCTGGTATTATTTTGGGTACACCTTTCCCATCAAATCACACAGAGATTATTCAACATTTGGATAATACCACGTTGATTTTATTTCAGCAAGTTACAGGAAAGTTGCACGAGTGGACAAGATGTGGTGTTGGTATTTTCAAGCAGAAATCATTTCCTGACCATCCCATTCTGCTCTAATAAAATCAGTGTGTTTTCATTCTGCAGAGGTGAGGGGCTGACTGGGGCACTTCCCAGCAGAGAACTGAAATACTCACAGTCAGGCCTTCACTGTTCTTGCCCCCGAGTGTGTACAAACTGCCATCATTGGGGTCTGGGAGGAACGCTGGCCTGGGATTTAAGCAGCAATTATAAATGATAAAATGTACTGTGCTTCTCAGAGGACAGGAAAGTAACTGTGGTCAGTACTGGCTTTACAGACAAGTTCATCCAATGTTAAATTTTTTACTTTTTATTATGCAGTTTTTGGAGTTTCATTTATTAATGTGAAAATTTAAAAATATAAAGAAGCTACAGAACTGATATAATCTAAGATTACTAATGCATTTGAAAATTCAAAGACCCAAACATGGCAGGCAATGACTTGAGTGAAAGCTTTTAAACAAGATTTATATGCTTTTAAAATGCCACAGAATTAAAACCAAACCAAATAAAAAATCCCAGAAAGCATAAGGAAGGCAAGAAACAAGAAAAGAGTTGCCAGAACTAAGTAAATTTGAGAGATAAAGGCAAACCCCTCCCAAACTACACAAATAAACCCAAACCCTGAATGTCTAAGGTTCTATACTCAAAACCAAACCACACAAAAGAAAGGATGTCACCACTGACTTCACAGGCATAAAGTTAAAGCCCCAAACTTGGATTTCAGCTAGAAGCTAAATGTGAGATTGCCGGAGGCACCACTCTGAATTTACAGCTTGAGGGTGCTATTTGCAGATTCTGGTCGTGGTGGTGGTTGGTTTCCTGTGCTTCACTATTTTTAGTCTTTATTTGAGGGGAGTAAGTACAAACCCAGAGTCCCTCCCAAGCTGTCTCTCATTTGACAGCTCTCAGTTGTGGCAGAGTCACCATCCTGATCACCAAACTGAGCAAGGGCTCCAGAGAACAGGATGCAGACACCATGTTTCCTCTTAGCTATTACAGGTAGCTAATTCTATCCTTTCTGTATCTGCTCCCAAAACCATCTCAGATTGACTCCTGCAAGGTTGGCAACTTCTCTAGAACACGGATTGTTTGGGTTCAAATTAAACCAAACTTTAAGACCTCAGTGAAAATCAAACAAGCAGCAAACGAGATAAAGGGAACACTTACTCCTCCACATGTATCGGCACCTGGAGCACAGGATCTGCACACACAGAAAAAGAAAAGGTCATAACACTGGCCATTCAATCCTTGAACTCACCAGGTACAGGGTTAAGGCAGGCCTGGCACATCTTGCTCCTCTTTGAAAGGCTGATGCCCAGTTTGGAAGTGCCACCTCAGCAGCCTCTGTGCTCCTGGAACTCGGTTCAGAAAACGGGAAACTACAAAGCACCTGAGGAATTTTAAGCCTCCTGAAATTCATTGCTCAGCTTTACCCACATATATACCTCAAAATATCTGAGACCTTAGCAAATCCTGAGTCATGATGCTAACACCACAGAAATACCCTGATTTATAAGACATACTCTGCAATTCCCAAGAGAAATGGGCCTATTGGCAGTGCCTCAGAAGGCCAGAGGAAGCAATCCTCAAAGTATCTGCACTTCCACAGGGAAAATCAAACCCTTACACTGGAATAAGCCTGAGTAAGAGGATGAAAGATGACCAGGCAAACACTGTTTTTTCACCCCTTCTATCTCCACGCAAACATCATGATGCAACAGGAGGGAAATAAGAACAAAAACAGCTATGTTTTGAGAGCCTTTGATTGGGAAACTGGCACAGATTCTGGGCAGCCAGAGAGCACTGGGATATTTGCAGAGCTAAGCAAGACAAGAACAAGAAATTCAGGGTCCATGACACGGGACTTACAAAGTCTGTCCCACTCTGCCCCACAGCAGCTGCTGGGTTTGATGGTAATACCTAGAACAACATCCTGGTTTTACAGAACAGATTAAAAACACGTAAGAACCCCCCAGCCAGACAGATCCCTGGCTGCAGCACAGCTGAAAACAGCACTCACCCAAAGATATACACAGAATATCAGAGACAGAAAGCAAGTTATGAGGGATAACAGTACAATTATTCTTACTTCATTGATTTCTGTTTACAACAGCAAACACTCTCAAAGCAGCTTTGTTCAAAACATAACTACATGGATGTAATTTTTTTCTCTTTAAGCCTATAAAACACTCCAGGTACATTCTCCAAGGTGTCAAAATAAACTCCATTGAATTCATTGAGAACCCAAGCACACATCAAAGGCCCTAAGAATAATTAACATTCAAACAAAGCAGTGACTCAGTGCTCTCTCTGTGTCTCTACAGACCACGCTGCTTAGTCAGACCTTTACTCCATTAACTACATCAAGCAATTCATTTCTATCCCTTGTGTGAAGAAAGTGGTTTCAGGATGTGCTGGGAGAGACACCCCACACTCCAAACTTAATGTCAGTTATTTCTCAGTGTTTGCTCCAAGTATTCCACAAGCTTTATGATATCCATGTCTCTGTTGCTAAAGAAAAGCAGGTAAGAAAGAAGCATTTGCTGACCATCATACAAAGTGGATGAACTCGAGCACTCGAACACCTTCTTGTCAGCAAAACACAAGAAAACAGTTTCTTGTTGGAATTAACTTCAGAAACTTTTCATTTTAATAAAAGGACTGCTTATTCTCGGAATGAAATGGTGGTGTGAAGTTGTTATATGGAATTACAGTATAAAACTACTACCATGTGAATCCAGCCCCAAACTCCCTCACTGCTCTGTTACTGCCCTGACACAACTCACTCCTCAGCAGGAGGAGTGTGGGTTCCTCAAGCTCATCAGTATTTCAGGGGTTTTTCCAAAGAATGCTCAGGAAAACCTGAACAATTACAGGAAATTTCAAAAAGCAGATTATGTTTTCTAGGAACTGATCCTGGTTTGTCCATGACATTTGCAGGACAGCCTGGTTCATAATACTTTCCTACAGCTCCCTCTCTGCCTCAAAAATACACTGAAAAATAATAACACACTAAAGCATTTTGGGACTAATAATTTGTTTTCACTTAATTTTCTAAAACTGAGCAATCTATTTTTATCTACCAAAAAAAGTGCTCCACTCTGCTCCAGTTATCTCAAAGATCTGAGAATTTTGGCATAGTTTTATCGAGCACACAGTACCACAAAAGTGAAAGAACACACACACACACATGTGCAGTATGTACTTGCATTAATCTCTTACCCCCAAGCTTATCTTTCTGAAACGTATTGGAAAAATGTCACTTATAACAATTTCCAATTTCATCAACCAATGTCTCCTCTAATAAAAGATGCCAGAAATCTCATGAATGTATCTTCAACTCCTCCAGTGTGTTTTTCTGGAGCACTGTTGGATATCAGATGACACGAAGGAAAGCCTTGTGACAAATCCCAAGCTGTTCAGTGTGTACAGAAGCATCTTTCTCATGAGAAAGTCCTTGAACTTCTCTTTAGTACCATCATGTGCTTCACCAGAAGTGAAAAAAATCCTGCTTTTCCTTGTTTTCTTAGTAACTGAAATTTGATTTACGAGCAATGATAAAGAGGGAGATGGAACAGATTAAGAAGTTATTACAAAGCAGCAGGAATTTTTTTAGCACAGGAACCAAAACACTGATTATTGTGATGGCTTCCTGCAGCACTGGGTGTCGTGTAAGAACTGTCAGAAAGCATTTACTGGTATCTGATTCGTTTCCATCACATGGAGCTGTTCACGAGGAGTGAACACAAACCCAGGGAGGGTTCATTTGCTGAAGTGAAAGGAATTCTCTCACTAGCACCTTCCACCTGGAAAGACAGGCCTTGGAGAGCCATTTCTCTACATTTTTTGTTACTGGGGTGAAGCAAATTTTCTCATTTTCTTAACACTTTTATGATCCTGAACTCAGGTCGTAGCTCTGCAAAGATCCTTTGAGACAGACAATGAGCCCTTCACGTTCACTTTCATGTGGGTTGGGCTGTGTTCCAACCCGATGTCAAAGTTTGTTTTGAAATAAGAACTCGCTCTGAGATAAAAAGAGAATCTTGACTTTAATTAATTGCTGCCAGGTTTTGCAATAGTTTTCATATGCTTGAATACAGAGCAGTAAAAGGATGAGCTGGAACTGAAGTCACCCTCTGCTCTACAACGGGTCAAACCCAGAGTTCTTGCAAAAGTCAGAGAGTGAGGCCTGGTCTCCTCTCCAGCTGCTGCCCACTCAAGTGTTGACATGCTGGGACTGCAACCACGTCATCCTGCTTTCAAAATTTCCCTGAACTGCAGTTCCCTGTAATTAGGTACAGTCACTGCAACAGCCCCATCTGTTCCAACGCCACCATCAGGGTGATAACCCCTGAACAAAGCACTAACTATTCGGCATCAGAACAAAAGCTTTCCAAAGAAAACATGATAAAACTCTGATAAAAATGCATTTCTCTCTCCCTCCAGCTTCCATTCCCTGTAGCAGCACAAAAGCCAACTTCTTGCAATGTCCTACAGATGGATTTTGGTATGAAATCCTGTCTGAAAACCTTTCCACCTTCTCGACTAAGAAAACAAAGATTCCAAAACAACATTGATCCTAGATTATAAAGATTTATTTTAGAACTCCAAAAGTTTATTTACAAGCAGTTCTTAGGAACCTGGTAACATAATGACTGTCCAGATATTTGGTAAAATATTATTGTTACACTTCTCCAGAATGAAGGTTTTCACCTGGCAGCAGCAGATGTCCCAGTCAAGTTTTGGTTGCATCATGGCCAGAATATATTTGTGAGTGGGCAGAGCATGTTTCAGGTTGTTCTAACCCACACTTTGCATACATATATGGAAAAAAGCCAAATATACAATTTCTGAAACTATACCCATACTGCTAAATATAATGCATTTGACTTTTCTCCATATTTCACAAAGACACGATGAGATAAAATTCGTCCTTTGACCAAAATCTGAGTGTTCTTTAACGTACAAGACAAAGTTGCCTGTTTTCATCACTGTAACGTGCCCAGTGACTCAAAAGGAGAAGTGGGAGATTCTGAAACAGTGAGTTGGAATGAGCTGGAAAAACGGTTTCCTGGCCTGAGGCCACACCATAAGGTTTGGGCTAACGGGCCAACTTAAAACCATGTCAGCCTTCCCTGCTGTTGCAATCACAGCAAATGAGGTTAGAGGTACAAACTATGCTCTGGAAATTCCTGAAACCCATCCTGTCCTACAGTTGTTTTGCTTTGACAATCCTTACTAATTTGCAATTATGCTATTTCCATATATTTAGGCTAACTATTTACAAAGATATTCCTTCTTGCCTGGGAAAAACCACTGTTACAAAAGCAGGACCTACAGATCTCAGACTTTCCCTTTTAAAATCTACATGTGGCATCCCATTAATAGATAAAGTTTTTCTATCTTTATCTTATCACAGAGCTCACTGAAGTCCACAAGTTATAAGTAAGGTACTGGAAATCCAAACCTTCTAAATTGATTGTGGGCCATCAATTTTTGATTACTACAGAGAACTGAAAGTCGTAACAAAATTTCTGCTGATTCTAAATCTAGATCCAAATCTGTATATATTATATATTCTTCTGGCAAAATACTTTGAATCAGTTCTCAAGGGAAAAGCTTTTAAGGAGCTGCTGAATGAAAAGAGATCTCTTTGAACAGTACAGAAGGACACACAGAAGTGACTCTCAGAGCAGAGAAACAGCCTGTCCAGGAGCACAGTTTAAAACAACTGCATCTTTAACATCTCCAGTTCAATATGCTATTCATTGAGCTAAGCCCTTGAGTTAACAGAGACGTACAGGATGAGTTTTACAAAGATGTGAGGGAACAGGACAGTCATAAAATCACACTCTTAAAGCTCACACTGAAATCAGAACTGTGAACATGAAGTCTGACACCAGAGCATTCTCCTGATTCTGCCTTCCAACAGGGTTTCCAAAGAGGTCTATAGGAAATGACAGAGGTTGTTTCATTTCCAGCAATTTTGGGGAAGATATTTCCTCCCGAGGAACCTTACTGAGGATGTTCACTAAGGATCTTGCTAGAGGCAAGTGCAGAAAACAAGGGAGCCTGCAGGAGCCTGTCCCACTGTCACCTGGCACTGACAGCTCCCTGTGTGGGTCAGAGGTGGCACCAAAAGCCTTTTCAGTCTCAGACCCGAAATGTGCCACAGCTTTTCAATGCCCTTTCCAACGAGTGCCTTCAACACAAGGTGTGAGTTCTTTCTATAATCTTTCCAACCATATTCCAGCTTTCCAAGGCCCAGGGAATGAGCAGCAGCAGTTACCTGGTCACTGAAAAATCCTGAGAGCTGTCAGAGAGCAGGACCCATCGAAGCCAATAGAGGAAATGAAAGTACTGAGCACCCTCAACAAGTAAGTCCCCAGGGACACACCTTATTTCAGTGGAAAGTCCTATTCCCAAGTGACCCATTTTTTGCTTCATGGGGAGCACAAGTATTCCAAGTGCCTTTCTTGCCAGCACTAAGTGAAGGCAGGAAACCCAAACCCGTTATTGTGGTGATAAGCACTGGCTCATTTACTCTGCATACCTAAGATAAGCTTCAGCACTAAATTAAAACAAGCCACACAGGGCAAGATTTTCATGTTTGTTTAAGCACTGCCTGATAATGAACAGTGCCTTGGTTTCTTCCCCCAATGAAAATAATATGTACCTGAATTGCCCTTTGTTAAATACCTTGCTGCTTAAGGGCAGTAATAAAATGTTCCCTTCCTGGTGGATGCCAATGCAGCACTTCAGGTGACCTCCTCAAACGTGAGCTACAGCACATGGTTCATTTTTCTGGTAATCAGGGTAAAATGGCAGCTGCAAGAACACTGCAGTGCAGGCAGCTTCCTACTGGTAATTCTCTGCAACACTGCCAGATATTGGTGACAGAGAAGGTGCACCCAGCAACTGTATCACACACTAATATTAATACTGAATCCTGCACGATTAAATCTCTCCAGGGATTTAGCACAGAAAGTTGGTGAGGACTTTCATGAATTATTTGTTTCCAGCTGTTGGGCTTCCCACCCACAGAGCGACCACACACACGCAGAATCATAGCAAGTTTTGCAAAAATAAATAAAACCCCTCCCATTAAAAATTAATTTACCAATTTATATGTACAGGCCCTTGTTCCATGTCCACTTAGCTAAGTTAACTCAGGAGGCATCTTGGAACAATGACAGCTACCACTAATTTTTTTTTCATTGACCCTTGTGTGTTGCTCTGTTGCACAGAAATAAAGTAACGGGCAATAAGTGCTTTCCAAAATTCAAGTGAACACCCTTCACGTACATAAGTTGCAGAATAATTCGTAGTTAGCAGCAGAGAGAACACAAGGAGTGCTATAAAAGTGGATAATCCAGTCTGGCAGTTCTACTGTACCAACTAGAGTTTTGCAACCTTTCTTTTTTTTTTTTAAACAAGGGAAGTTCCTTGAGCAACACACTGACAAGGATCCTCGTTGATCCTTGACGTTACCAAAGTGGGATCATTTCTTCCTCAAAACACCTCTTGCCACTCAGTAAGTCTGGCTGCAAACTAATGCCAGTTGTGGCACCTTTCTAGGCCAGGACTAAGCAGTGTATGTTTGTGTCAGTGGAATGAGCTTTTCTTAGCACTGCAGTAGCCTCTAGCAACAACAAAGCAGGAGATGGATAACTTGCCTTAGCAAGGCTGGTCAGGGAAAGGAGGGGTCTAAATTTAAACAGGAGACAGGGGAGAAAATGTCATCACACCTATTAACCAGGATCCTTCAAGAAAATACTTGACCACCCCCTTTTTACTCCAAGAGGAGCTACAAAAGCCTTTGCTCATTTAAGAAGTTAACTTTTTGTCTGCTGGATTTGCTTTCCAATATGAGTGGCTTCACAAAGAACAGCAGCTGGTTTGTACTGCAGACATCAGATATGCACAGTCCATTTCCCACCATTTCAGCTCACCTGCTGAACCGAGAGCAGGTTAAAAATAGAGGACAGAATGATGCAATCACTGACTCCTTGCATTTGACCTTCTATCTAATTTATTTCCAGAAGTGAAGAGAAAGTGCTGCTATCATCTCTGCCATATGTCATGAGTCCCACTAAACCAAATATGTGTTAACTACCAAATTTTTCACGAAGATAGCTCTGATCAGTAATAAAAATTACAAAATCCATTCCAGTCACTGAGCAATGGTAAATTTCTTTACACAATTGCAATTCTTTTATTTAAAAATCTGTGCTGTTCCTAAACATCTATTATAGGAAAAATCCCCAAGGTTTACAGATATGCACTGTACCAGTGAATGCAGGGTATTCCAGAGGCAGGATCATGCAATCCCTTTGCCATCAGCTCCACAAGCTGACACATCTATTGTGCTCATTCCCATAAAACATGTTACCTACCAATTATATCACTACAGCTTAAACATTCTGGGAGGAAAAACAAACAAACAAAAAACCCCACAAACCTAAAAAAACCACACACAAACCTGGAAAATATCTGCAAGTGAAATTACGAAGGTGAACATGACTCCAGAAACACTGTAGCTTAATTCTGGAACAAGAGCAAAATTAAGAAAGAAAAGAAAGTATTTACCAGGTCCTGCAACAGTTGGAATTACCCATTAATTTGTCTGTTATTACTGCTACTGAGGGCATCAGGACACCTCCTGCTCACCTTCTTTTAAAGTCCACTTGATGGCTCCTGTCCTCTTGCTCACAGCATGCAAACTGCCATCCAGGGTTGAGACAAACAGCAGTGTTTCTGGCACAGTTACTGAGCTGGTGTTCTGCAAAACAAAAACCCAGATGCTGAATGTAATTATTTACTACAGAGTTTACTCATAACTGTCAAACAGCACATGGGCTACAACTTCCCTTCTTTTAAGTGCACAGACTGAACAACTTTTTTTGAATTCGGTGATTTTTGGTTTGGTTTGGTTCAGTTTGCTGTCAGCACTGTGGATCTCACTGTGTTGAGTTCCCCTAAAAACAAAGTGGGACGTGCTTTAACTCCACCTCCATCTGCAGTTTTGCACCTCGTGTCTCCCAACACTGTATTTCTGCAGAAGAGAGTAAATAACACTGTTTAGGGAAGTCCATGTGTGTGAACACATCCACAGACACCCCTGAGAGAGCAGCAGGCTGAGGGTTCAAACCTCAACTTGAACATTCTAACCCTTCTGGCCCTGGGACACGTCACTCTGGATTTATGGGATATGGAAGTTTGGTGCTGCCTGTCCTTCTCCAGCCCAAACAGCTTTTGACCTGGATACTGCAGAGCATGGAATTTTATTAAAAGGGCATCACACAAACATTGAGGACTCAGAACAGTGCAGTTCTTGTGGGAACAGCAAGGCCAAGTGCAAGGTGTCTCACCACACAAAGCAGAACAAACATGTTAATTTAATGCCTATCTTCTCTTCCTAACTAAACTAAAGATGATCCCATACACTCTAAGAATTACCAATTTCCACTTTCCAAGTCTCAAGTTTTCACTCAAGTAACTTGTCATTTTTGGGCTGTATCTGCATTGCTCATCTGAAAATGTGCCACCTGCCACAGTTCAGAAGTTTCACAGTTAAATATAACTCTTAACCTACCACATGAAACGAAAGCGTATTCATTTTACATCATTAACAACATCTTTGATGATTCAAATGGTAAAAAAACAATTATTGGTCATATTAGAATTACTGCAAAGCAAAATACTTAATTGCCAAATGACCATGCATGGACATAAGAGTAACTTTCTTTGTAAACTATACATTTTAGTGTAATTCAAGTAAAGCATCAGACTTCCACGTAAAGCAGAAAGCCAGAAGGATAATATAATACAGTAATAACTACCCAATGTTCAGGCTGCACCTATAAATATTGTACATGCTTCTTTCCAGTCATAATCAGCTGGAACAGACAATTGTAAAATACACACTGCAGAAAAAATGAAAGTACAAATCAACAGTACACAAACCACAGATCAGGAATAACTGCAGAAAAAATGGGAGAAGTATCTTAACACATAAATATAATTTTCATTACCTGACATTGTTAAATTATGCAGGCTGACCAGGCATCTGCACTTAGATAAAATATTTACAGCTGCACTGGGATTAAACTTTGCAGTGTTTGTTCAAACAGCGACAGTGAGTACCAGTTCCTCTCATGCTGCCCAACAAAATATGCAGCTCAAGATGTTACAAAGCAGAACTGAACTCAGAGTATCTCCCAAGCCCAATGACCTGACTGGATGTAAGAACAAGGGCAAAAAGAAAATACAGCTGTTAAAGACAAGAAATCGAAATTATTGAAGTTCCTTTAAATTGCAGGTGGGAATTTGACCCAGAATGTAATGACTAGTGTCGAAGTTCAGTTGCGAATAAAATACCACACAGAGCAAATTCACCCCATTTTCTCCTTACAGAGACTAAGATTGTTTTTCTAGGCTACTCCTTATTCTGTGCACAAGTGTTATCTTTTATCTTCTTATCTTACAGAATCAGCATATTCTCCACAAAGCATGTTCTCTTCCTGTCTTCTTAGTGAGAAATAAAAGTGTGTCATCTCCACAAAAAATAATCTCTAAAATAACCACCATGATTGTGGTTGGGTATCACATATCAGGAACATGTAGCACATGGAACACTACTTGCTGCAGATGTGTAGATTTAACATTTGAATATCTATTTATTGTGGCATCAAGGCTACAGAAATGATGGAATTATATGTGGGCTCTGAAACTCTCATCAAAACATCAGTAGCCAGTATTGTGCTCCAGATTAGTGACATTTGAGAAGGTTGGTAGGATTTGGGACCGAACAGAAAGTAAGAACATGCCAAGGGTTCCTCTGCACACTCTGCATTCTGAGTAGGAAAATTTCTGTGCTTCCCTCAGTCACTCCCAAACTGAACCACAAAGAAAGAAAACCATGAGGGGTGAAGCCAATCATGCAAGTTCCTGTTGAAAACCAGATGAACACCTGAGTGTTGCCACGGGCAGAACGACCCAGAGAGTTCTCAGATATGACCGAGATCATGGAATCACAACAGCTTTTTTAAGCTTTGTTTTAAGTAAGATCCTTGGTGTGGGGGAAAAGCACCGCTCCCACCTCCCACCCCATGGTGCCTGATATCGCTCCATGGACAACAGGGAGATGTGAACCTTTCCTGGGACAGCAGGACTGAAGGGAATGGTGCCTGGAAGAGCCAGGAGGTCCACCAAGCCAGGGAAACCACCTGCCCCGGGCTCAGCTCTGCTCCCTGCCCGAGGAGTCTCACTGGGAGTGAAACCAGCAGGAGGCACAGAAAGGTTCTGCCACACATGTGCATCGTTTCCCTTTAAAATACACCGAATTTCCAGTGCTTTCCTTCACCTCCCCCAGAGCTCTGTGTTTAAGTTTTACTGCTTCTCAAGGGCTTTCTTATATTCAACCATCAAAGTCACATTGATGTGGTCACTGCAACCCTGAGAGTCACAGATATCATCTCCTTTGGGTGAAAGACTGAACACAGGGCAAATTTCATTAGGTCTTCCTTACTTCTAAAGCTGTATTTAAACCCAAGTGAAATACATAAAATACTATGCATTAAAAACCTTCCTTTCACTCCTACTGTTCAAAGCACATGATACCATGCAGTGGGATCACCCAGCTCAGTAACACACTGACACTGCTGAAGCTTATGACCTAAATTTAAAAAAACCCAATGACTGTAGACTTTGCAATGCAATATTACTCATTTATTTTGACCAATGTCTGCAGCAGTCACTTGGAGAAGGCTAGGGAATTAGTATGGAAAAAAGGTTTTATTCTTTCAAATTGTATCAAACAATGGCCATAAAAATGAACAGATTATTTAAATAATTACATGTGTTTCACCCAGACTCAGAAATAAAAAACCACTTTCTCCTGATTTTATTTGTGACTTTTATCAGTGGCTGGAGACTGTGGTATCAAGGTTGGAAATACCCAACAGATTTTATTTTGAACACAAAGTTTTATAATTAATTGGTTAATTGATTAATTAAAGCCTAGGATTAGCACTGTTATGAAAAGCTATGGAAATTATAAAACCCTGTATGTACAAACCAAACTTGTTTTCATTTCTGTGTGTGTAAGAACACTGTCCACCACAAAAATCATAGTCTCAGGCCTGAGACAGATTCTTTATACAAAGTGGTATCAGAGATCCTGTCCTCCCTCCCTGCAGGGGTGGGGTCTCAACTCTTGTGTTGCAATGCAAGTTCCTGAAAGACATTTTTATTTCATATTACAATTTTATTTCTGAGAAGACGCAACAACTGAATACAAGAAAAATATGTCAAGACATGAAACAACTAAGCAAAAATAATTTAGTGAACAAAGAAAATGAGACAGAATGAAAACCTGGTTTGGTTCTTTCATTTCATCTGAAACTGCAATAAGGTCTATTTTAACAACTGCCTTCTTTGGAATTCAGGGAGAGCTTCTACTGCCTTGGCAGTCTGTACTCATAACAATCTTCCACATCAACAGCCATGTTAAGCGAAGGGTTTACAATATTTTGAAATTACTTGGGGACTGCTTTAGAATTAATTTTTAATAATTTCATTCAAAAGACAAATTTTCAAGCTCCCATTGGATTTAAATTTGATTTGGATTTAAATTGGATTTAAAGCTCTAAAAGCTCTAAAGTGCTGACTGCTAATAATCCATACCAACCTAAAATTTGGGACTAAAATAGAATTTTTAAGCTAGAATTGAAAGATATTGTCTAATAGAAATGCACTTTATAAATACTCGTCAACCCTTGCATAAGAACCTCCCTCTCAGTCGAGACCTACCATATCTTTAGATAAAACATTTTAGAAAGCCAAGTAACAAAATTACTCAAAACAATTCTGAAGGACCCACGGAGTCAAAGGCAGGTCAGTGAAAGCCGTAGAACAAGTTCTGGTGTGTGTGTGGTGCAGTTCAGTGTCCAGGTGATAACATCTTCCTTCACCCCCACAGCACGAACTTTTCTAAGGGCTGGCAAAGCAATGCCCCAGTTTGTTTTATTGTCTTAGAAGCAAACAAATCCCCCCAGCAATAACTTCACCCATTAATTCATCTGGTTAAAGCCAGCACTTCAGAAATGCAGGTCACCACGCAGGCACAAGCCCCGCTGCAGTCAGTGGGAACAGCAGACACAAAACCAGGGCACTCTGTTCCTTGAGGTCACAGCTCTGCAACCCAGAAATGTGTTTTGCTGTGGGGGTGACACCACAAGAGGTTCCTCAAGTATGAATAAGGAACAGGAAAAGGCTTCACAGTGACACTGTGATGGTGTGTGCTGACTGCAAGAACTGGTACTGACCTCAAAGAAGTAACTGAGTGCCCACCAGTGAATAAATCAGTGCCATGTTACCAGGTAAATAATTTTCTCTTTTATAAGTCTGAAGTAGGAACACATATGCACCAAACTTAATGTGCTGGGCTGATGGATGATAAAGGATAGATGGTTTGCTAACTGTAACTTACAGCTTCAGGATTTCTTTGGCAATGCCTGGCTTACCAAACCAAAATATTGACAAGATATACAATCACTCAAGGAAAAAAAACCCCTATATTCCTCACTCCATAATTAGCTTAATATTCATCAGGCTGTACACTTGCACTTTACTAAAAACCATTAAACCTACTTCTCAGCATTAACAGCTCCAGACACTTTCCTCCCAATACCAAAAGGCCTACACCATAATTTATGCTACTGGAGCCACAACTAAAACCAATAAGGACACAAAGCAAAATATTTTTAGACATTAGCACACACTGCGAGCACTTGGCATATTCATCCCAGATAGCCTATGATTCATTACCCTGGTTTTGACAGCTATCTCATTACACTGCCAGGCTAAAGCCTAAAACTCCCTGTGCATAATAAAACCAGGCCATGAAGAAAGTCTTTGTGAAATTCAGAAAACTACTGGGGGGAGTTTTTCAGCATAACTAATAATGAAGTTTATATATGAAAGAGAGCTGACAAAAATACATTTTATCTTCTTTGGAAAGCTAAATCGATTCTACAGATCTTTTAATCTTAGACTACATTCCAATTAGCTATTTCTCATCAGGCTGTAACCCAGTTCAGGGGGTTCTCATTCATACACCCACTCCTTCTGCAATAGGAAAAACTGAAGGCTACAAGAGGTCACCCCAACTCTCCTCCTGGATGAGCTTTCACCCTTGATTCTCTCTGTAAACCCCAAACATATTTCAATAGCCACAAGAACATCACCAATCCAAGGGCAGAGTTATAAACACGTAGCACATCATTTACACTCCAGGCCAGAGCTGTCCACGCTAATTTTAAATGTGCAAGACAAATTTACATCCCCCACCCTCAAAAACCCCCAGGCCCTATTAGACTATTTTTTTGAGCAGCCAAGGAGACCTGCAACTCAAATAAAACACATCAGTGTTAGTTAACACAGCGCTTGAACATGTCCTCTGTAAACCTTCACGGGGTTTCACACCTATCAGTTCCCTGGGCAAACACCTCGTGCTGAGATAAAGAACACTCCAGAAGGAAACACACCTGCCTGAGGTTGGGATTTTCCCGTGTCAGGTGCTGCCTGCACACAAACCCAGCACTGAAACCTGTCCCACCGGCTGCAGAGGGACAGACTCATGTTCCAAATGCCACTTTAATCCCAGAGAGGTTGTTATTTTCCAGTTGCACTGACTCCATGTTAAAACAGAAACAGGCACAGTTTGGAATGTCCAGGGCTCACAACAACAAGGTTCTTTTCAATGTAAAGGGAGCTGTAAATCATTAGTGTATTATATCGATGGTGGCTGTTATTTACTGACAGCTCTACTGCATTTCTCACTGCTGTATCTGAGATTTCACCCTTTCCTAATGTGGATGTCAGGTAACCAACAGTGTAGTTATCAGACAAGGAAAATACAGAGCAGCAGATCACCACCACTACTCTTAGAAGAAATCTAAAGAAAACAACCTGCAAAGTCTTTAGGCAGTCTTGTGTTTTTACATTACCTCAACACCAAGGATTGTATGCCAGTCTTTTCCATGGGAATTTATTACTCAAGTGACAAGAATAGTTTTAAATAAGCCTTCACTGTTAAATGGGTTAATCACAGGTGAGATGACTGGGACCGAGTTCACAGAAATTAAAACTAGTTCTGAAAAGGGACTGGAGTTGGGCAATAGATTTCAACTTTGAAGTCACAGTGAGGATCTACAGCTGGCAGAGCAAAAAGAGCAGGGAGAGAGCCAAGAAAAGAAATAGAAATGGAGAACCTGAGATCAGATATTGAGTTGAGGTGGCAGGGCAGGGAGACCAAGGGGAGAGAGAAATCAAGAGGAAAAAGGGCTGAATTCTACCAGGGTATGAGTCTATTTTTTTGTGACCGTGCAAGTAAAAATATACAAAATTTATTAATATCTGTTGATTTGAAAAGTATTTTTAGTATTTAAAAATACTTATTACTGTTTTTACTGAGTACTGTTTTTAAAAATTCAAGAGTTAAAAATCATTGTTTTCCTTGCAAAATCTGAAGCCCAAATCTGGAGAGACCTCAGTTCAACCTCACAGTCCAGACTAAGACAAACACATTAGTACTGTACAATAAAGATTCTAAAGTAATTTTTGTTGACAGCCTGCATTTAATTTTTTTCAGTTTCCTAACAAAGTAACAACAGTAGGTATGTTACACAGCCTCACTGCTAATGTGTTTACTTTACTTTTAAAGAAGGGGAGTGGAGCTATTATACTCCAGGTGAAAAACAAAGCCTTCAGCTTTGCTTAACCCGAACTACAACCCCATATCTATCTTACTCCAGTATTTTCAGGTAACAATGAACAATCCATCAAAGAACAGAACCTCAAACTTTCCTCTGCTACATTCGAGTACAATGAAAACGGTAAATGCCAGGTGGCCTTTTTCATTATCTCCTGATCTGGAGCACTTGCAAACAAGAGCACCTTTCAGAAGTGAATTTTTGAACTTAGCTTTCCATCTCAGTACACACACAACAGACAGCACCCACTGTAAAGTACACTGTTTAAAATTATTACCTCTGTAAAAATAATCTGCTCAGCATTCCATCTGCTTTGCACCAGTTTCCCTATTTCGTGCACTTTTATTGCTCCACCTATTGCAATACCTTACAACCAACCTGGTTATTTCTTAAGAGGTTTCGTAGGGCAGTGACTCGTGCACTTTGTCTTTCACCTTTGAATTCAAAACTGTGGCCTGGTTTGGATCCCAACCAACCACATGTAAATTTAATGCACATTGTTGCATTTGCTCTGGAAACAGAGCAACCAAAATGCCATGACTGGGCCTGTAACCCATCATTTGCATTTGGTTATCAATATATATGCAATGTTGGGTTTTTTTCAGAAAGAAAACAAGCCCCATTAATTACAAAGAGGCAGAGCAAAGACCTTCTAGCATCTCCCTGGTTGCTATACCAATCTACATAGGTTCAGTTTTTAAAAGTTTCTTTGTACTACTGTTTCAAAAGTTTCTCTGTACTACTTTTTCCAACTACTTTGTGGGAAATTACTTGTATTTTTATATTTCGAGGATTACGAGATATATGTTCAGACTAGGACACTTGTATCATAACGACACAGCGGGTGGCAAGGCAGGACACAGCTGCGGGTGCACAGCTGTGGGGCTGGGTCAGGCTCCGGGGCTGATCAAGCTGTGGGGCAGGATGAGGCTGTGGGGCTGCAGCCCCTCACCCCGCATACAGGAGCACTCGGCACTACCGGCAGTGACCCGGGCGGTCTGTTGGCTCAGCACCCACGGCCATCCTTCGCTAATCCCGGCAGGATCCCCCGGCCCCGCTCCCCCGGCCCTCCCCGTGTTCCGGCCGCCCCTGCCATCCCCCGGCCCGGCGGGCCCGGACTCACCGCGGGCCTCGGCGGCAGCACCAACAACAGCACGGCGGGGCTGAGGAGGAGGAGGAGGCGGCGGCGGAGCCGCTCCATGGCTGCACCGCGGGGCCGCTCCGCCCGCTCGGCGCTGCCTCCGGACCGGCGCGTCCGGCGCTCCCCGCGGCGGGCGGGGCGGGCGCGGGGACCGCCCGGCCGGGGCACCACGTCACCCGCGGGCGGACGGGCACAGGGACCGCGCTCGGGGACTGCCCGGCCCGGGGGCTGCGCTTCCCGGGGGCTGCGCTTCCCGGGGGCCCGGGAGCGGCCAGCGACGCTGCTGCCGGAGCCGCCCCGTTCGAGCGAGCCCCGACCGACCCGCCGCCTGCCCGGGGGCTCGGGCGGCTGCCCCGTAGCAAACCGAGGGCTGCGATGGCAGCTGGCTGCTGCTGCTTTGTTCTTATCAAGAAATACCGAAATTCAGGCGGCACGAATTTGCACCACCGTGCCCGGGAATAGGCTGCCCAGGGAGGTGGTGGAGTCACCATCCCCGGAGGTGTTCAGGAGGCGTCTGGACCTGGCACTGGGTGATATCATTTTAGTGCTTTAGGGGTTACAGCTGCTGGGTTGACAGTTGGACTTGATGATCTTAAAGGCCTCTTTGAACCTTCATAATCCAACCTTCATAATCCTATGATTCTAATTTCCCTCCTCGTTTCTTACTTTCAGAGCAGATCAGGCCAAAGTTATTTGGCATAGCCTTTGTCTTGACAAACTCACTGTTGACCCTGTGCTGCGCAATACCTTAAATAAATGCCAAAAAAAACCATCGTGCCCCTTTGAACCAAAAACCCAGTCCAGGTTCCTCTGAACCGATAAAAATAAACACAAAGTACTGAATCAAATGAAATAAGCCGTAAAAAGAGTAAATTTAGAGTGCCTGGCAATGGCCCAGCGTTCAGCCACCTATTTATACAACAAAGCCACTTTTTCCTTGTACATATTGTTTGCTTTTTAAACTGATATAACTAATGGAGCTGCAGAACACACGGGGTCCGGCCATGCCACGTGCACACACCAGCTCTCTTTGATTGCGGGCAGGAGATGTAATTATCACCCAGAATCACAGAATACCCAGAGATGGAAGGGACTGACAAGGATCGAGTCCAATTCCTGGCCCTGCACAAGACACCCCAACAATCCCACCATGTACCTCAGAGCCTTGTCCTAATGACGACCTGACCTGCAAGCCTGAATACATAAACAGATGCTAGAGCTACAAACCGCACTGTAATTCCAGTTCTCCAATGGGTTTCTTTAGGGAGGCCTTGGCTTTCAAGCATTCAGGCTGAGAACAAGCAGACCACTGAACACACTGTGTGTGCCCTGGTATCCTGCTACATCACGGGAGGAGTTTTTCAGTTGCTGTACAAACGCTGCATGTGCTAGTTCCAAATTGGAGTTATTTAACATGAGTGTCTCCCCACTGGAAACAGGAAAAATGACCAAAAGAGGTGCTGAGGAGGGGCAGAGAGCCGAGCATTCCGGAGCGCCCTCTGCTCCCGGCACCTCCCTCAGGAACCCACCTCAGCACCCCCTCAGTGCGGGGGAGCTCTGACCGGGGGCCTGAGCTTTGATGTTTTTAATTTCCTCACAGCAACAGAGCGCTAGGGCAAACTACGAAAGAGAAAAGTACTACTACTTCGAAAAAGGCGAAAAAACCTGCCGCACACGCCGGGGGGCGGCGCCAGACCACCAAACCCCCTCACAGCACCAGCTCACACGCCCAACGCCCCTCAGCGCTCCCGCCCACTGCCCTCACGCGGCCCCGCCCACCCTCGCGCACAGCAGCACCCGGATCAGCACGTGACCACAGATTCCAATCCTATTGGAGAACACGAGGAGGGCGGGGCCGGCCGCTCTATAAAGGGGAGCGCGGGGGGTGCTCGGCCTCTTTTCCTCCTGCGGCAGAGGAGGTGAGCGCAGCAGTGGGTTTGGGGATGGGCGGGTCAGGCCGCGCTGGGCCGCAATGATGTCTCTTGACACGTGTTAGACTGCTGATATACGTGAAGCAAACCTACTACTGAGCGCCCCGGCTGCGCCCACCCCCACGGGGCGGCCGGGTTGAGGCGCGTGTGTAACCTCCCCTTTACCCTCCGTGTTTTGCAGGGCCCGTGCGGAGATCGGGATCGACGGTAAATAAAGCTGTGTGCCCCAAATCGTGTCCGGCTGGTTCTTCCCGCGCGGTCCCGCACTGCCTTTGACCCGGCGGTGCCCGCTCGGCGCCGCCGGCCAAGCAGCGGTGCTACAGCGAAGGCTTGTTCATAACTGGGGTCGCTCGGCACCTCCCGGGCGGCGCTTTTAAAAACAAGTGACATTTGCGAGCCAGAGCCGCCCTGTGCCACCCCTGCGGGGACACACGGCTCGGGGAGGGAGTGTACAAACCCTGCTGTCCTTCCGGATGGAGCCCATTCCCTGCTGGAGAGGGCGGTGCCAGCGAAAGCAGATCCGGGTCACTGTCACGGTTCAGGGCGACTTCACCCAAAATAGCCCGGGGCAGGAATTTTTTCCTGTGGTAGTTCAGGTTTTAGCTGTAAAAGGGACTTGGAAAAACTAACCCGAGTCCTGGGATGCCTGCCAAGCTGCTGCAGGAGTAAAGCAGCTGGATGAATATGTAGGAGACACACATCCAGGACTGGGGGTCCTTCATGCACACAGAAAAAAACCCAACTTGAAATAAAATAGGAATTTGACTCCTGCAACTATTAAAAGGGCCTCTGTTTTTTCCATCTGTTAATACTGGTGCTAAGGGTATCCTGCAGACAAAAGGAGAGGTACACAGTGTTTTCTGTAAATATAATATATAACCACTCTGATGTCACGACTGGACACAAAATAGTAGCAACAGAGTCCAGGCAGACTAAAAGATGATCAAGCTCACAGAGGCTCTTGAAGTTAACAGAAGTGCAGACCCCCTCCTTAATTGCTGGTAATCCTTTCAAGGCTTTCACAACTATGAAATACATGATTTTAAAGCACGTGCCTCATATGGTAACTAACTACTGTGATTAAATTTAGTTTAAGGACAGTAAAATTAAATTTAGGCTTTTAAAGCTATAACAGTCTCAGCACTGGTTACCCCTGGAATCATGATAATCACCAAGTACATGTATATATAAAAAAGTCTGCAAGCACATGGCACACTCAGCAAACTGCCTTTCTAATGAAGTTTTTGGAACAACTTGCACAGGATCATGGCTAAGTGCTGTAGAAATAAAATTTAACTGAATTGTTGGACATGGGATAAATTTATTTAATAAAACAAAGCAAGCAGATTGTAGTTACCCACAGTTTATGAAGTGCAATATGACAATCTCGTGTAATAAGTCTAAATCTGTTTACACATTAGTGCATCTAGTCCTTTGACTTAAGTTATTGCACATAGAAATTAACTCATAGAAAAGACCTGTGTAACAAGACATGCAGACTTCATGAAAGGCAAATAATGCCTACAGAATCAGCAAACCCCAGAATATACACAGCCTGGAATGGTCAAGGAGGAGTTCAGGTAACAAATATAACCTACTAATATTTCAATTAAAGGTAACCAAAATAGGTGTTCAAATATAGAATTAATTTTAAATATATTAAATGCTAATTTTCTTTTTTTTATGTTTCAGGCAAGGTGCTGTTTAAAAAACCTTCAATATAATAGCTTCATTTAGAGATGGTAAATCATCAAGTTATACATGGAAATTTTGATTTACATCAAATGTGACAACACAACGTACAAAAAAGTTCTTAAAAAATTCTAAAAAAAAAAAAAAAAAGCAAATCATGTTATAAAAGGAGAGCCAAAACTCACCTTCTTTGTAAACTAAAACGTTTTCTGACATCCATGAACAGTTGGCAACACTGAGCATCAGAAAAATATTACATGTGTTAAAGAGTGGATATGTAGTGTTCAAATTTTGCATTTACTGCATACATTTAGCCTTGAATCGTTACACCTGACTGAAATAAAAGGCAGTTTCCCCTTCCCCCTTAGTTTTGGCCATTAATTAGCAGAAAGAGTCTTTACTCATGATCAGCTCGAACAACTGCAACGCTTGAATTCCTAAAAACCAATGCATGGGGGTCAAAATCTGTCAGCCACAGCTGTTCCCACAAACACCAAGGGATTTGATGTCTGGGGCTGTAACAGGAGGATTTGGGCCCATGCTTTGGGTGTAAACACAGTGCAATGGAAAAGACTCACAGCAACAAACTCCTCAGAAAGAACTCCGTGTTTCATCGTAGCAAGAGGCTCTAAGCACAGTAAGGTAACTACTCCTGGTAATGTGCAGTGTTGGCATTTTGTGTGTGTGCTCATGTCTTGAGAAACATTCAGAATTAATCAGGAACCAAGGTGATTGTACCTCACTATAAGGCGGCTTGCTGTGGTTTGGTCTCATGGCTTTACCAACTTTTTTCCTCCTCGTTTTACAAAGATCTGACAGTCCCACCTTCACTGATAGTTGTGTTTTATGGCTACTTGCTTCCCAAAAAAAGCACAGGTTCTGTATGAAAAAAGTAATATGTATATACCCCATTGAATCACAATATTACCTATACATCCAATTTACATTCTTTTATCCTGAAAGCGTTTCATATTTCGATTGCTTGACACAAGCTATTGACTGCAGAAGTGAAAGAACATAAAACAGTTCATTCTACACCTCCAACTGCCTGAGAAAGAAAAAATATGCTTCCAGTTTTATAAATTCATTCCTTATTTAGGATTTTTTCCCCATTTGGCACGCAGTTCCTTTGCTGCCAAACAACTTTTCAATGCTTTAATGCACATTAACAGAGCACGAAAACAGAAGCTGAACAAAAGGTGCGTCAACGAGCTCCTTGATCTATTACATTTCAGTTCCTCCTCCCTCCCCCAAAGAACAGGTCATTTCAGCCTCCCAGTTAAAATCCTGATGGCAGCCAGTACAAAAATAAATCAACAGCTTAATGGAATGGAACTTCGTGGAGCTGAAGTACACGGGAACAATAACCAGGCAAGTGAGCACAAAGGTATGGGCACAGTCCTTGGGAGGGGGGGAAAGTGGCACAAGTTAAGGATGAGAACTACAGCACAGTTTATAAACCCATGAGAATAACTTTTATAATACTGTAAACTGCAAGAGTCTTCACATGTCATGGTTGATCAGAGGCCTCCGTGCTCAGATCTTGAGGGCACGTGGACGAGCGGGGATCCATGGCTGAGTGCATTAAAGGAATATAAACATCATCCATGTTTGGCATGACAAAGATTTTCTGTGAAAAAGACACAATTAAATCAACAAACTTCATATGTCACTTGAAACCTTAGGTTTTCCAATTTGTTTAGTTAAAAAATGCAACAAATTCCCAGACAAAAGATTCTCGAGTTCAGCATTGTCCCAATCAGTGCAGTGCCCATTAATTCAGGCCATTTGGTTGTGTTACACTTGTAAATGAAGCTCAGAAATATCAGTACCTTTGCAAATTCCATTAAATTAAAAAGGTACTACAGAAAAAAATCACCACCTTTCCCCACTCTGTCGCTTTCTCAGCTCTTAACCCATGTACTTTCACACTGCACTTTTAGTGAAATAAGTGGTTTTGACTTCTGGTCGATTGTACAGTTGGGGTCCAGAATCCATCTGGTCAGTCTTCCCATCCTACATGTATTTGGAGGTTTTTTCCTATTTTACACTACAGTCAATGTAATTATTAAAAATTGTTTTCAATGAAGTAGTGACAGGACACTTTAGTACCTCTCTTAGTATCTGTTCTTCATTTTTGAAAACAGTTGGGTGCTCTTATCATCTAAGAACACCCAGGATCACGGTTTTATTTGAGTACTACAAAATCTATCATGGTACCTATTTCAAACAAATAGCTTATTATCTCTAAAATTATTCTGACCAGTGCTAAAATAGATTTCCACCCAGGCCTACGCACAGTCTTGAGACCATCACAGAAGGCAGTTTCACCTTCATCTGTCCCACAAATCGGAGCAGCAGAGGACACCAACTAACTTCAAATCAAATAGTTCAAAACTATCATCAATGAAATGAGGATGTAAAGGAAACACACCTGGAACTCCTGCTCCAGTTTCCTTGCTATCCAGTCTGTCACATGAACCAGAGTCACTTCTCTCTCTCCAAGTTTTGGCCGTGCTTTTAACTCCAGGTAGGGAGGCCTTCGGAAGCCGTACCTTGGGAGAGAGCACAGAGCAGGTTTTATTACAGACACTCCAACAAAGCAAATATTTAAATGTGTAGCTCAATTTCCTCCTAATAGCAATTCCTACCTCATTTACAACTAGTCTGTTCTCTTCCAGAACCCACTTCAGCCACACTTTACCTTCTTTCTCATCTGCAATCCCTTCAATAGCACAACCTGCAACTAAGTTCCTCTTACCATATTCTGTCAGTGGGTGGAGGTGGAATGTTAATTACTAGTGTTCCTCTGCACTCCTGGACTTCAACTGTTAGCAGCAATGGAGTATTGGAGACCTCTTCAATTTTCTTCTTAATAAACTCAGTCTCTGTTGCTTTCTGAAAGTATTTTGACTTGGTAATTTTATCCACAATTCTCATGAGCTTACTTGTCCGAGATCCTCCAACATACCTTTAGATAGAGAATAGAAAAAAGGACAATAAGGTAATTTTCTTAAACTACTAAAACAGCCATGGATTTTCTATTAAACCATTACACTTTGATGTAAAAATTCTAAACAGATGCATGACCAAGCAGCATCTACAGAGCCTGCACCCAATAGCTGTGTTCTGCCAGCTACAAGTGCCTGGCAGAAATTCTGTTCAGGCTGAACACTCCTTCCCACATGGCATTGGAAACACAACATTTTTTACAACTGCAAATACACTTCCATCACTTATGCCAGCAAGCTGGCATGGGAAATGACACCTTGTTTACTACCATTCCAACAAAACTGTCGAGACACTGATGCACCAAGACAGGCACAAATCATCAGCTTAGAAGGCCCAGCTACCATGTCTAATTATTTAGCAGTGTGTGCTGAACAGAAAGGTTTTCATTTTAAGGTACTGTAGCCTTTATGAATATAAAGGTGTTGACAAAGAAGAGGAAAACAGTTTTAGCAGTGGGTGGAATGATATTCCAAAATGGTTAACTATGCCTGCAAGAAGAGGGCTTTTCCTGGCAAACATGTCAGGCATTCCTGGCTTCTAAAACAGATTCTTTAAGGGCTGAATCTGTCTTTTCTCACCCCTATCTCGTGTTGGAAATATACACTCCAAGAATAGCATATTTGGTATTTTCCACACACTATATCATAGCTAATTATGGCTCCTGATGTTTTATGTACCAGAGATAACCTTCCTAAGGAAATGACATTTTCCTGTTGGGGTGGGGGGGAACCAAAAGCCCCCACATTCTTACACAGACTTTCACAGAGTTTTCTCCTTAGCACAACACAAGGCAAGAAACTCCTCAGCTGATATAAAAAGGGTGAACTAATTTCAACTTTTGGATTTTATACTAGCTATATTTTTACCCAGAGAAAGTAGTTACTCTCTCATCAGGTCATCAGATTCTATAGTGGTAGTAATGCAGATTCTTTCTTCCAGTATTCTACATAAAAATTCTTCATTCTCTCTTTGTCCTCTTGATAGAGCTCTCTATATGATCTATGAATTTTTAGAAGATATGATATGTATCAAATGCAATAATTTCTACAACTCTTCACATAAGTTTTCAAAAGTGTACAGGAATAAAACTGAGGAAACTCCCTGGAACATTTTGAATAAGTCATGAGTCTTCTGGTACATTCACTGTAAAAATCAGGGTTGTGTTCAGTCATAGGAAACATTGTGATTGTCTGAGACATTTCTGGCTGACTACAGCTTTCTCACTGCATAGCACAATTGCAATCAGATGCAGAAAGCCAAAAATCAGAACAGCAGCCAAAACAAGGAATGACGTGGCAACGCTGATGTTGGGAAACATCCTTTGAAACTCGTGCACAGCATCAGAGGGCAGTATTGCACAGCCCAGACACTCAGAGAGCTCCAGGAAAAAAAAAAAAAGAAAAACAAAAAACGCAAGAAAAAAAGCCAGCAACACAAAACTGAGAAGAAAGCAAGGCTTGAGGAACAGTTGTTTCCTTTAAGAAAAGAACACACTGGAAATGGGTGTAACACTGCATACAGTGTTTCAAGCTCACACACAAAATCCTGTTCCTGGCTCTGCTACCAGGCAGGACATGCTGGGGAAGGTCCCCAGAGGTGCTCTGGCCCCGTGACTTGGCTCTCATGGTGAAGAGCCTGGGAGGTGGCCGGTGGAGCCCAGGACAGGTCCCTGGGCAGTGAGCAGTGCTCCCAGGACAGGTCCCTGGGCAGTGAGCAGTGCT